>NW_028288538.1:1931060-2234090 GCF_059628265.1 Tinamus guttatus | reverse complement strand
ATTTAAACACTACAGAATTGAAACCTTCAGTGACCAGAAGGCTACTTCTGAAAAAACAACTCAAAACATTTTTTCCTTCCATTGAATAGTACTTTGATGAAAAGAAAACCAAATTAGAGCCAAACAGTATGTTGTTTGGATGAAACAAAAATGAGGAGCCTGTGGAACACAGGCACATACGGTCTTCACGGCTTAATGCTTAAAGCCAGAAAATTCACATACGAAAGCAGCCTCTTCCACAGCTCTCTCCCCCTAGCAACATGCAAATATAGCAATCTCCGTACAATTCTTAAGTATTTGAAGTCTGATAAACATACAAAGAGGTGCTCTTAATTATGCATTTTACCGCATGAGACAGATGGAAAGTATTAACAGATCTAATCAGCCAAGTAACAAGAACATATGGCCCCTGAAAAGTAGAAAAAAATGAAACTATTTGGTAATTTAAGTCCTTCTGAGGATATCATACACTTCAGCAGTGAAATATATTACAGATCAATAGCTTAAATGAAGTTGAGACATTTAAATTTTCCAGAAAAGTTGAGAATTGAGACAATTAAGCCATGTCTCCAGCAGGCAAAAATGGATAATCACTTAATTTCTACTGCTGCTGTCTAGGATAAAATAATATGGGGAAGAGATTATTCTTCATCTTAAAGTGTTCTTATATCTGAGGCAGGTCTTAGATTATGTTTCTTGGATAACTAATTTCATGGTATGTAAGAATTTGTCTCAACCCAGTGACTTACATAACTACACATAAGAAAGTGTTCTAACATCACTCACTCAAACGACATTTCATGCATATCCTTCCACGTACTGCTTTACCTAACGAACCAGACTATTCCAAATTAACCACATGCATAAAGATATTTTCATCAAGGTAAGGCATCTTGGCTAAACTCTAGTTCTTATGATGTTTCTTGGTATATTTTAGCACTTCGACTCTTTACGTTGCTCTAAGAACACTATCAGGAATAAGAAGTCAAGAAAAAAGAATGAGGTAAATGTGATCTTTCAAAGAAATCCCACATGAGAATTCATGTCCTCACATGAACGAAATCCTAGCTTCATAAGTAATTCTAAAGCCATGGTAAACCCTAAATGCAGGATACTTTCAGTACATATTTAGCAGTGGTTTACAAGTAAGTGCCCCCATAATAAAACTGATATAAACCCTCAGACAGAGAAATAGAAGGTAAAGAAATAGAAATACATTCTTCAAAATTTATTCTCATAGCATCATCATGAGCATTTTGTATATTATAAAGAAACTGCCTAGAGCATCAACTAGCAAAGTAACTAGCAAAATAACTGCTTCAGCTCTATGACCTTGTACTTAGCCTTCAAGAAAAGGTGAAAGCTCAGCATAGATGCACAGCTTACATGCAGTCTTCACACTGGCAATACAAACTTAAGTATTACAATTTAGAAGAACTATTTAAATTCCCCAGCAAAGTAACTTTAGCTGGGACATGCATTTCAGTGTCCTCAAATGGTTCTATTGAATGAAACATTACAGACAGAATTTGGCACTTACGCAATTGTCACATTTTGAACATAAGCCCTGTTTAACATCAAGTACAGAGACAACCTGCACTGCAATGACAAATAAACATTGCTCGGTATTGTTCAGCCACTGGACTATATCCCTGTCTATGAGACTTTCCATTTTTAAATCCAAATTGGCAGAAAGCAAAACAAGTGCAACATGCTGAAGATTTTTTCACTGAACTGTAAACACAATGAGGCAGATGTCTTACAGAAATGTTCATAATTAAATCAGTTTACAATCCACAGATGCTTGTAACTGATGCTGTACCACTGTAAAGAGCCTTTTCAGGAATCCTAATAAAATACTGAGTTTAGCTAAAACTATAAGAAACATTTTGCAGTATTAGATCATGTTTTATATTTCTCTGAAACTTGAGGCTTATTACTTTCTTATTTGTTTTCTAAACAACAACTCATTTTAGCTCTTCTACGCTTTACTCCCTGTAAATAGAGATTTTAATAGTCTTCAGTATTAATTCCAGTGGAATGAACAGCAGGTGACCTACTTTACAGGAAATCCTAGACAACACATGCATTACTTAAACATCAGTGTCCCAGAATAGCATATTTCAGGTAACTATTAAGATAAAAAGTAGGTCTAGAATTTCTTACAATAGTCATAAAAATTGTGGGTTTCAGTTTAGTTCTTCTAAAAAGAAAACATTTTCTGAAATGTTCTGAATTTTCTGTCAGCCTACAATATTTTTTTAATATCTTCTTTGGAAATACGATGAACTTTTAAAAGTTAATATACCTGGACTTTGCTTGACCTAGCACTGTAACATGGAAAGTGAGTCCCTGACAGTGCCCAACACTGTACTAATACTTGAATCTTCCACTTAAGCATCTTAAATTTTTAAAAAGCTGAAAGATATGTACTTCCACAAAATTGTCAACTATAACCCTACTTTCAACAGGAAAATCCATCATTCTGGACTTAACTACGATCTACTACTAAGTGTTCCACCTCAGCAGACTGCTTAGAAGTTCTAAGCTTATTTAATGAATAACACCATTTGTGTTCATGTAGCACTTCCACACTCACTGTCACATAATCCTTACGATTGATTTTCCTTCCTACAGGAGAGAGGACGGGATGACAGCAGATGGCAAAATATATCAGTAGTGCAACAACAGAACAGGACAGCAGATCAAAAACACTCACAAAAAGAAGCATCAGCCCAGGCAAGGTTTGCACAGGGCACATCAGAATGAATCTGGCTAAGTTTTTGCAATACTGCATTTACAGTTGCAAGAATGTGCGCTGCTTTTTGGTTTCTGCTTCAATAAGGAAAGAATAGAAGGGTCCTGTCACTGTGAAAAGAATGGAAGTGGAAGAAAGAAGCATAACATTGCCCTGCAAATATACTCTGCTATGTTCTATATCAAGGCAATGACACAAGTGAAAGAGCTAAATACGTATGGAGCATACATACTTTATCTACGCAGTCATCAAAAAATGCAAGGCTTGCATCCTTATCACTGACAAAAGAACACTCCTCGATGAAGCGAATAAACATCTGAGTTTTGGTCATTAATGTGTAAAACTTTTGATGTGAACGATCTCGACTTTTGAGGAAACCTGTAAAATGAAATAAAAAGCATTTAAGAGTACCTACACCAAGAAGTCCTCACCAAAAGCCAGCACACACTCTAATAAGCAATAATCTTTCCAGGGCTCTTTGCCAGTACCATAGGATTTTTCCTGCACTTACATTTCTATCAGCATTCACCACACATGGCAAATGTTTTGTTCTTTATTTAGGAGAGAATCTAAAATAGCAAAATGATATTCACAGAACAAGATAATAACTGTTTACCTTGTAGTTCAAATAGAGAGCTTGCATCTGTGGCTGTTTCAGAAGGTGCCTTTGTGATAGGCCTGAGATAAGACCTGTAACCTTTCAGTATTGAGGCCATGAAACACAGAAATGCTTCCTGGATCTCCAAATCTAACAGATGTAACTTCTTCCCAGAATTAAAGTCATAGTCGTTCATTGCCAATTCCATTAATGCATCTTCTCTTGGTCTTTGTTGCACTGTGAACAAGAATGCTATAATGTTTCACAACTTTTTTCTAATATTGAAAAATTAAATTTATTCTACTAATTCATTAACTGCTTAGCTCTGTTAAGTTCTGTAACAGATTAAAATAAAAGCTATTAAAATCATAAGCATGATAATGAATTCTGCTTGACATTACAAATTGCATGCATCTCCATATAACACAAAGCAAAACAAGTATATATATATATATATATAAAAATCATTATACTTGGTATAACAGCAGACTTCAGAACAACACATTTAACTAGTTATATTTATCTGTTAACTGTGGCACACAATATCCATGTCTGTCTTATTCTGTACTTTCACACTCACGTTCTGCCAGTTGTTGATACAAATTACTTAAAGTGTTCATCAGGTTTTTGCAAGGTTTCTTTGGTAAAATCTTCCATGCGACAGCTTTCTTATCTCCAGTTCTAAAAGACCAAGAAGAAAAGTATAAGACCAGGTCCGGAAGATTTTTCTGCCTCACCAGAAAAAAAAGGGAGAACATAAACAATTTGTCATGCTAAACCAGAACTGAAAGATTGAAAAACCAACAAAAAACACCCCAAATAAAACAACAAAAAAGTAGACTTAATTTATTCTATGGCAACTTAGATACAGTCATCTAACTAATTCCCCATATTTCTGGATGATGAGTATGCAGCCATACTCATTAGCACTGAAATAATTCACTCGGTACTCCTGAAAAAAAAGGATAATAATATTAAGCACCTGTCATTATACAGGCAAACAACACGATACCTTCAAAGCTGTAATTAGTTAAAATAGGATGGAGACAACTGGAATGCTGGTTGCAAGCCAGAAAAACATTTGATATGGTAACTTTCATATGCAATTTCATATGCAGTACAGATTAACCTGGACTTAAATATCACACTACCATAATGAAAAATTACACTGGTCTTTGTCAACAGAGGGCACCAGCAAGCCTCAAGACCCAATGAATCACGGAATTGTAAAAACTGTAACCATACTTTTGTTAACAGGTTTCCATATAATGTAACAAAACTAATTTGTTCCAAGAAGACTGTGTGAGAAAGGAGCTAAAAATGGTATTAATATAGAAACAGCTGGAAACAGGAAATTTGATTAATAAAAATAAAGCTAATCAAACTTAAGGAATACAGGCTCTCTTTCTCAGTGTATATGTATATATTTTCATACATATATGCACACACACACACGTATATATTCATTCCTCTTAACCAAGATGATCAAATTACAAGTTTGAGCTAGTTGCTATTGAGAGTCAAATTGCTGTACAAATTTGCTATCTGCAAAAATGAATAAGAAATATCTATTTATGAATACTCAATGCACACAGTCATTCTCTAAACCTGAATGGAATTACTGAAACAAATGAGCCTATAAGAACAGAAAAGGAAGTTTTTAGTTAAACAGAGTGATGCTAAAAACAGCCAACAGAAGTACGATACTAAAAAAGAATATGTCAAAGATTTTGAGAATACAAAGCGTTCGGCAATTTAAAAGAGCTCAGAGGTTTAAAAAAAAAAAAAAAAAAAAGGTCTCTGTTTGCCTTTGGAACCAGAGAGAATAAAAAAGCCCAATAGAAGAATCATTAATAAGTACTTACTGAGAAATCGTATTGGTATCTAGGTCAACACAGCTAACATCTGGTGGAGGGTCATAGAGATCAAAGTATCTTGAATCAATTCCCACTATGAATGGGCATGGTGCACTTAACACATCTGCCAGCGCCAAGGGACAGAGAGGAATGTATGGGCAGGGCCAGTGGAAAGGAAATATCATCTTTGAAATACACAGAGATAGAAACATCGGTTAAACATGTATAAAGATGTAAACGTCACCATAAAAAAGTCAACTCTTGTTCTAAGAATTACTTATGATGGCAGATAACAGCGCGGTAATACTGAAATCTTAGAGACTGATTATTTAATAAAGATGCATCCATTTCCCTAAATTTCAAAAGAAACAATGCTCTCCAGCATAATAATTGCATAGCAGAGGTAGCAAAACAATGCATAGTGAGAATGGCAGAAATAGTACACCTCTAAATCACACCACCAAAATGGTGATGGGTGATTTTCCACATAGGAAATGCAGGAACTTGCCTTCAGTGCACCATGATAATGAAACAATACGCTTATTTACAGTATTTATGCAGAAACAGCCAATGACAGTTATTTTTCTCCCTGCTGTCCTGAGAAAAATCATTAGAGATCTCTACATTTTAGACTTGGTTTTATGTATTCTTCTAGTCCAACAGCACTACCACTCATTTTAGATTTTACCTGAACAAAAAGTACCTTTTTTCCCCCTCACTTATATTATTAAGAGACCATTACTTACCGAGACTAATGCTTCTGTCACACTAGTGAGGACAGAAGGTCGTAATGAGTGGATGAGAATTTTATGTTCTGTCACAGCGAACACAAGTAGAGTTACTGCGTTTTCAGGTCCTAGATTCTGAAGTAGTGTAGAAAACCTGCCCCCACTGTGGCAGAACAAACACAAAGGTGAGTAACGAGGGGAGCAGAGTTAAAAAAAATCTGCTATAACAAATTAGGAGCAAGGCATAAGATTTTATAAACTCAGCACATTTCTTTGAAAAATGACCCCAACACAGATATCTTAACACGTTTCACTGTTCAGTGAAAAACAGTTACTTTCCACCCGTAACTATGATTCATCGCAACCCTTCAGCCAGGCTAGACTGTTTTCAAAATAGCAGCAGTATATACATTTTTTTGAATAGCAGCTTCTAGTGGGGCTGCACGCATGCCGATCTTTCTACTATTCTCATGCACATAGGCATTAAAGCTAAAATAGTCACAGAACTCCTTAAAATTACTCAGCAACTCAAAAGTACTATCCAGGGAGCCCAAATACCACCTCATAGCAAAGTGGATCTAATAATCTACCTTTTGCTTCTAGAACCACCATCTCAAAAAACAGATAGTGTGATTAACTATGTCTTGTCAGGGGACTAGTCCAATCACATTGTGTACTGGAAAATAAACTTTCACAACAAAAATGCACCAGACAAGGAAAGTTAATTTGCAAATTACAACTCAAAACATTGCATCTTTTCAGCACTAAGTCAGAGCACATTTCCTAATTAAGCAGAATAAACTTCTACTTGCCTCAGTGGAAGAGGTGATGACACAGGCTGGCTAAGAATCAGGTTATCATGTGGAGAGAGCTAAAAAAGATTTTAAAATGCATTCTTTGTGATTCTAAACTTTGAAATATTTATTAGAAATTACAAAAAAATAGCAAAGAACTATGAAAGATAAAACTAAGTTAAACCTTTTAAAGTCCAGTTGTATCATACTACGAGAATGAAGCATAGCATTATATGGTATTTAGACTTGAACAACAACCAAGCAAAGTACACCCTTTCTTATTTGGAATCAAATACACTGTATGTTCATAAAAGTAAATTTAAATTAGCTCATACTGGGAAAAAAAAAAAAAAAAAGCTAATTGATTAAAATGAAGCATTTTGTATTTTCAGGGATGTGAGAATATAGAAGAAATGAGTGAAGGAGGAAAAATGGCCCATTACTGCAAAGTAAAGTTTTCTTCAGAAGACAAGCAAATGAGCTTCAGCTGGTAAAAACAGCTCAGCTCAGCTTTGACAGAATCTCTGAAATTTGCATTAGTTGAAGATCCAGACTAAGATCTTATTAGCATATGTTCTTCCTTACCATGATTGTACATCAGGAGAAATCACTCTTATATTCAACATGAATAGGAGTCTAATGAGTACAAGGGTAGAGATATGCAATCAGTTTATCAAAGTTCAACTGGCACATTTTCAGTCCATAGTAAACCCAAGGTAACAAGATACAGGTTATCTTAATCCTTTTTGCTAGGTCAAGTGCTCATGTATTCTCTATCCATAAGCACACACGCAGCAAATAACAGCGATTTAGTAAATCGGAGAAACTGTAGAACTAACCTGAGAAATATCAGGTGAACCAGTCGTACAAATGTTGAAGCACAAAGTTGCTTGTGCTGTGCCTAGATGGGCATACAATAGGCACAAAGCCAAGAAGAGTCCAGATCCAGCCACCCTTGGTTTTGTTCAGCGCAGCATCGTACACTAATAACTCCAAAGTGTCTTGAGACAACTTGAAGGGTGCATTTATTTGTAGATCTGAACAATCACTGCTAGTCTTAAGAGCTGTGTACTAATCACTTGCACTAATTATCAGTTCGTACAGCTGTACCATCAGTTGTACTAACTTGACAAAATAGCTTTCTGAAAATAACCTTTTATTATAAGGTGTCATATAGGCATGTAATTTCATTTCACTTGCCTAAGGTGCTCAGAATTTGTTCCAAAGTATACATCAATATATGTTTTGATACAGTTTTCTAAAAGTTCACACTACAATATCAAATGTTTTCCTCTAAATTCATTTATACTTCTCTCAATTTGTGTTTAGCCTCTAGCATAAATATTTTATGGCAAAAATGAATACACAAAAAATAGGATCAATACACAGTGCGTTTTGAATAGAACTTTAAAATCATAATGGAAGTGACAAAAGTGATGGGTACACCTTCAGCATAAATGTTATCTAAACCCTATTCAGTAATGGCAATAAACGTGTCCCTCAAGAATTCTAAATGCAAAAGGAGAATCTTATTATTATTTAACAGACACTATAAACATATAGCTCCAGATTTTGTTTCCTCTGAAAGACTTCCCCTAACACAGCAGCTACAAAGCAAAGCCTGAAGACTACACAGGGCTCCCCATATTTTATTTTATTCAAGTAATAGCATAGAGTAACATATCTTTTCGTAACAACTTGTTCAAAACCACAGGATTGGCTGAACAAACGTAACTGGTAAAGATATCTGTCTTCTCTCAGGGAAAAAAAAAAAAAAAAGTGTGTCTACACATAGGAGAGGGGAAAAAATGTTAATAATGCTGCATTTCAGAAATCTCCAAGACAGAGACTCCTTTTCTTCTTCCAGTAGTCCCATGGCTGAAGTTTCAAGCAAATAACCAAGTTCTCATATGTTGTATCGTTTACTTACACAAGATAAACTAAGCTAGATTTTGTAGGCAGGACACAAAAAAAATATTTGATAAATTGCACCTCAGTTAAATGTGCATGACCCTTTGCAGTTTTCAGTAAGAACTATATGTTACGTAAAAGACAGAATTAAGCCCTTTGGGAGTAAGGGTAACAATGAATAATATACTCTGCACATCTGGTTTAAAAATTTTGTACATTTAGTCCTCATGCAGTAGTGTATTTCAAAAGTGGCTGCAAAATCAAACAGACTTCACACAGTCTTTTCGTTAATCTCCATACACACTAAACAAATTTCCATTCTATGTTCACTAAACAGTATCTTGTAATAATTTATTGAAGTCCTAAGCTAAATTAGAAACAGACCTGTAAAAGTTAAATGTTTGAATTTAAGAGGAAAAAATCCTGAACATAAAGTGAAAAATTGTGTACACACACACACACACACACACAAAATCATTCTCCATTCACTAAGCTGCTTAACAGTCACTCAAGACATAGCTATATAAGAAATTTATACTTACCTGAACTAGAATTCTTGGCCTCTGAGGGGATGGAAAGGGAACTTTATGCATGAAATGGGAAATATGTCTAAAAGGAAAATAAAAATATCTATTTAATAGAAACTACAAGCTTAAACTACCTCAAAAACAAAAACTCCTGACAGTAGGAGCGGAAATATAGGAAAATGGGACATACTTATTCAGATGACAAAAATAAAAGAACAACCCAAAGACCCAACAGAAAGTAACATGGCCAGGACCTGTTTTCCTAGTAGCAGCAACCAAAATAGTAGACTAGATTATCTCTTAGACTTCAGGCTTGGTCTGTGGGGCTGACAAACTAGAAATAACTTACCCTTCCTTACAGTGTTGCATCCTGAAAGTTAGGAGAACAATAAGCACTTTGTTTCCAAACGCTTATTCACTCCATACGGGAGATAATTCAAACTCGGTCTGTTTAAGTATGTTGCCCTAGTAATCTTTCACTACTTGTGATGAATGATTTGCTTGAAATACTGAGAGAAAACCTCATTTTAAAAAGAAAAAATGTGCTCGCATTCAAAGAGTGATTGATATCTGTAACTGGTGTGAAAAAACATTTAACACTTAACAAACAGAAACCTGCTAATTTCTAAGGCAGGAAATCAGCTAATTTAAAAAAAAAAAAAAAGGCGGGGGGAAGGGAGGTGGGTTGAGATAGCTTTGTAGGCACTTAAATTAAAACTTCTTACAGGAAGCACACAAAAACTGATACATTTGTCCAATGGAGAAAAATGCTTGATGAAGTGTAATCATTACATTTAATATTTAATGACTAAAAGTAAAAGAATGTCGTAGGAAGATTGTAAGTAACAAAAGTGCCCACAACAATTGAAGTGATTATTAAAGAGTTCTTTGAAATTACTTACTTCTCAATAGGTAGAACATGTGGACCAGAAATGGAGTAACGATACAGAAAGGTAAGAAACTTCTTGAAAGCATCAAAGAAAGGCCAGTGAGAGAGCAAACAAATACATTTGTTTGTTTGAACTGTTCTGCATGCATCTGACTTTCCCTCAACAGCAGCTGCTAATCCTAGTTGAGATTTTTGTTTCTCAGTCAGATTCTCTTCAGGATACAGTTCATAAAACTGAATAGCAGCACCATATACCTGCAAACGATAACTTTAAGTGAATACACTGGCTTAAATCTTCAAAGCAACCTAACAAGCCCCAAACATGCAAGGAAATCAAATCAATGTCATTGACTGAAAAGCTAAATAATGCATCATCTTTTAAAGCAATTTATTCAGGAACATTCTTATGGCTGTGAAAATCCAGACTATTATTTATGCAAAATTCTTAAAGCCGTAAAAGAGTAATTTAAGAAAGGATTCCAGAGAGACAGAAAAATGATGATTATACAGACTGCAACTACAGTTAATTGCTTCTAGATTTGCCTTTTAAAATATTTTAGGATTCCTTTATAAGCAACTGAAAGCAGGACTCCTCTGAAATTCTATTTACTTTACAGGACAAGTACATGCTTGCAAAGCTGTTCATATGTTTGCAGCAAAATCTTGACTATACACACACACACAAATATACCATCCATTTGTTTTTAAGCTCTGTAGTTTCACACAGCTAACAAGACTGGAAAGTAAAAGGGAGAATGAATTTGTATGATCAAAAGCCCAGCAGCAAAGTAAATGCAAGTCACCTTTCACTTTAATAGTCTTTGAATTGAGCCAAAGTAAATATATTCAAGTGTGGCTACAAAAATACCTATTCTCATTGTTCTGAATAGATATGCAATCTTTTGAATTCAAATTATGTATGCTGAGTATCTGTGTCTTTGTAAAGCTTTTTAGTTACCTTTTCTGCAGAAGCTCCAGTTAGTACAAACGTAGAAAAAACTGGTAGAGGGTATTTACTGTTAGATGGCCAACATTCAATTGTTGCACCCATAGGCAGACAAAAAAGAGGCACAGATTCTGGTAATGGGAATGACTCATAATCTTCTTCTGGATATCTGCATATCAAACCTATAAAGACAATTTGTAAATAGGCAGTTACAGAAGTAATAGCAGAAGCCAATTCCATAAAAGCTCACCCATAAAAATTGTATGTGAGCATATACTCCTTTCAGGAGATCAGTACAGGATTGCTGTAAATCATCACGCCTAAAGTAGAGCTGGAAGAGAGTAGCATGGTCCCAAAGTCTACCAGGAAACCACCTGACTAGAATCCAGCACTGAATTCCCAAATACTGCTCTAGACTATTATGAAAATAGTTAAAAACTACTTTTTCCTTTCTTCTGTTTACAGGCTGTGTGCATCATAGCTATCATTATATTAATTCATATTAATTGCTAATATGATTAAAAATTAGGTTAAAATGTTAACCTAAAAAAAAGAGAGAGAAATAAGACTAATGATTTCAGTTATTGTGAAAGGAATTAGATTTTGCCAACAAAAATTTCCAGAAAAATCTGTAATGGAAGTGTTTGATGTAACATATATTTTCTGGATATCAACGAAACTGAACCAATTAATTATGCTGATCCAACTCAGCTGAGGAGTCAGCTTACACTGTATCAGACTAATATTTTAGACAATTTAAAATACAGCTGCAAAACACAAAGTTTTGAAGCAGAGGCTCTTCACATACAACAGTTCAATTTTATCATATGTTTGTAGAAACCTATCCTTTCCGATTGCCGAACTAGGGCACTGCAAATTTGGGAAAAAACACTGTATACAGGATTTAAGATTTCCTACATTAGAGAATACAATCACTATATATCCTTTCCTAATATACAGAGAAAGTGAATAGCAGAGTTTGGACTAGAACTCTCCCTTCCAACCTCAGACACTCCGGGATTATATGAAGTATTAGTAAACAGTAGGAACTGGTAATAAAAAAGGGTGGTCTTTCCTCCCTAGAAAGTTTAGTGCAAATTACTACCAGATTTTTTAAAATTTTTCTTACAGTTTTATTATGCACCTTTTGGTCAGACTTGAGCTATTATGGTTTACAGAAAGCAGCCTTCTCAGAGGAATAATAAAACTCTGAATCATGCTCATGATTTACACTCAAATAACATCAAGGGTTTTAAAAGCCCATGTTTCCTCAGAGCCACACTGAGCCTACTTCTGTCTGATAAACAAAACAATAAAATAAACATGATACACAATCCAAAAATACTTGAGAGAGCTCAATCCTGCTGATGTTTAACAGCCTGTGGAAGCCTGCAGCATTCTTTAAAATGTTTCTTAAAGTGATCACGAAAATACAGCGAATAATTTTTATGGTTAAAGTGTTTTCTCTTTGTACATACCTTCACGACAAACATTTACCAGCAATAATTATAGAGTGGGAGACACACAGGCTTATAGAAACCTACCAAAAGCAACTGAGCTTCCAATTGCATGCAGATTTTGAGATAAAGAGTCATGACACAATTCTAGGAGAGTAGTTTAAGAAAGCTCTTCAGGGAAAAATTAATTTTTGGATAATATCAGGACAGCATCTGTGTTCAGATAATTCTACTGTACTACATTACAAACAAGCTTGTATGCTTTTAATTGAAGATTAGAAAAAGCAAAATGGTAGTTACATACCAGCTTTATATGATATGGTGTTGGTTTTTGCCACAGACTTTTTGTAGCATAAGTATACTGCTGAGCCCCACTGTAAAACAAAAGTAATGGATTATTTGAAAAAGTATAATAAAAAGCATAATACAAGAGACTTGGGGGGGAAAAAAAAGTAACATACATACAAAAACATACATAGAAAATCAAGCTGCACAAGTTTGGGGTTGGATATAGTAACCTTTCTCACTGTGGCCACAAATGGCTAACTGGAAAGTCCTAGGGTTTGCTTTGCAATAGTCAATCCTCACTCTGACCTTTAAGAATGAATTGGTTTATAGACTGAGGCACAAGATCTATAAATTCTTCTCCAAAACATTTGCTAAAATAACTACACAGCTCCAAGTACAATTTTTATCCATATAAATATTTAAACCTTTCTTCATCTTGTTATACCTCTGGCTTACCAGACACACACCTCCTCACAATTTGCTTTTCTGTGCTAGCATTTTTATTTTAATCATGCTAGTCTTGAAGCCCAATTCACATTCTGTGAAGTATTTCAGCATAATGTCATAGTTTTGCAATTTCTAAACAACAATTTCCTTTCTGGCACTGGTAGCCCTTAAATATTTTTTGAGTTCTCAATTCCTGCACACAAAAATAAGAAAAACAGGAAGGCTGCAGAATGGAAAAGAAGGGTGCCCTCCTAAGTGCATACAGTGCTTTTAGGGATGGAAGAAAGATGCAATAATTTACATGAGACAACACTCTTATAACCCAAACAATATACGGATAAGTGGAACTGGAAAATCCACTTATTAGTATTCCAAGCCATTTATTCAAGCACCTAAAAAACAAGTATAGATACATTTCTATGGTCCCTCTTTCACGATAATTCTTGTATATGCAGTCAGCATCCTCTTCAGCATGCTGCTTTGAGGATCTACAAAACCAGCACATAGGGTGGCAAAGACAACTACGAGATACCTAAATATTGCATTTTTCAAAACAAAACTGTGGTGCCCATGCAAAAGGGCTAATCCAAAGCTGAAGTCAGCGTTTCTAGGCCAATACTGAGAAGACTGTCCAAGCAGGAACGGGGCAACATAAGCTACATTGTGGGAGAGTTGGAGTGTTATCTTTAGAAAGCAATTATCGAAGTCATTCACCAGGCACTTTTAGAATTGCTAAAAAAAAAAATAATTCCATAAACACTACATCACTGAATATCAAATGTTTAAAAATTCAGATTGTGAATCTTACCATACTATTATTAAGATTCTTGTCGACTTTGCAGAACGTATGTGGAGGGGTTTCTCCTTTACTGGGTACAATTATACATATATCTGTCACAGCCAACGTGTTCTGCGTCATGTTATCCGATGCTCTTCGGTAAGTGACGTACACCCTTTGCGATGAGGCATTCCCACTAATATTAGCAGCCCGACCATATGGAGTAGTCATGAATTATTTCACAACCTTGTTTTACTCTCTCTTTTCCCATCATATAAAACCCTAGTTAAAAACAGAGAACAAAAGTCAAAAAGCACTTAAAAAAATACTAATCCAGAGTTAACTGAATAGTATTATTTCAACAATCTCTTGTCTAACCTCTGATCAATATATACTTTTACTGAGAAGTTCAGCTGTATTATCAAGTTTATTACAACATGAAAGCTCCACGATGAACTAGGCTGATTTTCCTATGTATAATTGCTCTTTAATGTTGTGCTTGCTGGAAAATAGTGTTCCTTTCTTTTCTATTACAGATTGATTGCCTGATCCCAAGAACATCCCACAACTGACCTCTCACTGCAGTCTGCATGAAATAGATTATACACCTTATCCCACGCAAAATGTGAGATAAGGTACATGAAATCTCCAAGTGCAAGAATAACAATTCACCAAGTATGCTTCTTTCCTACAGTACAGTACTAGCTATACACAAGTCAGCAAAAATCTTTCTGCTAAGAGTTTCGGAACATGAAAATAGTGTAAGATATTCCAATAAACCTGCTTTATTTGCTCATTAAAACATACCAAACTGCCAAATCACCTGCAGTAACAAAAAAAACCACCTCACCCAAATCAGTAAGTGGGCTTATCCTTCCTCTGCGATAACAAAGATATATCTGCGGTCCTACAAGACTCCCATTATTGAGATCTGCAGAGAGTCCTGATGGAGTAACATCTATGCATTTATATCCCCGAGGAACTTCCTCCCCCAGAGATTTAATAATTACTGTTACATCAGTAATAGGTTCTTTTGGTTTAGCAATTTTATGGCAAGCATCATTGAAGTGGATTTCTTCCTCTAGTGGTTTGGAAATATCTGTTAATCCTGCGACAACAAAGTAGTCAGCGACACGAGCCCCTTTGTCTTCCATCTTCCATTACAAGATGTTAAACCTGGTAAAAAAAAAAAAGAAACATACACCAGTATTTTTGAAAGAAATTCTAATATATATTTGAAATGATCAAATATCATTAAAATGCTGACAAGCATATTGCAACAATATTAAGTGGAAATAAGACAACACAAAGTAGTAAGATTCACAGATCCATCATCAGATCATGTAATTTTTTTTCTCTCTACCCTCTAATGACCTTCTCAATCCATTTGAAATTCTAAGCCATGATCACTACAGATAAATGTTACCCTGGCTTCATCATGTAAAGAACAGAAAACCGAAGTGGCCTCCTCCTGTTAACTTACACACCATAATAGCTGAACCAAGAGCAACAATAACATGAAAACACTGTTGCAAGGTTCTGCAAATAGCTCATTATTTCAAGCTCACCACTGAGCCAAGAAGCAGTTCTTACATATTTAGTATACAGACTATTACTCCACTCTGTTTACAACAGTAGCAGATTTTCTGAGTATGATCTACAATTAATTTACTTCCTGAATATTAAATATATGCAAAGGCTGACTTGATTACTCTAAGGATAGAACTAGAGCATGTGCAGCCATCTCATGCTATGGACTTTTACATCAGATACCAATGCCAGATCTTGGAGTGTTTCTGCATGCAGGACTTGGTGCCACGTTTGGGGACTTCGATCCTTAAAATATAACGAAGTCATAGCCAGCAATACAGCAGCTTTTACATCACATTAAATCAACTTCAACAGTCTATTGGCCACTCAAGCCCACATGAAATTTTTCATAACAGAAGAGAATGCAGTCCTACTGTTCCAGCCAAATTACATTGGGAAATTGCATCCTTCCTTCCTGGAGTATATTGATACAGAATTCTTTACATGTCATCTTTTTTGTAGAACATTTTTGTAGTGTTGGCTACCAATGCTGTAAATGAATTCCTACACAGGCTAAAGTTATAGCTGTATGATGAAAAGATGGTCTGAAATCAATGCAGTGTACTACGTAGCAGGAGATTTAGCTTCCTCTTTGCCAGAAACTCTTGGATATCATTGGGAGTCAGTAAAAGTCAATGTCTTATTCAATAGCTTTATTTTATTAAAAAAAAAAAAAACACTTTTGAACAAGATGTTCAGCTCTTTAATCACAAAACTTTGGAAAACGACCTAAAAATCCTTACCTAAGACACCTAAAACATGGTGGAACCTCTCTGAAGTAGCTTCAATAACTTTATTGCCATTATGTTCCACAACTTCTAAACCAGACAAGCTATTTAAATTTCCCTCTTGCTGAATTAATTTTGAGTGAAAAAAAATTATTGCAGGAAAAACCACTGCAATACAGCAGCTCCCAGAGCCTGCTAACATTCAATAACTCAGCACAGAGTTCAAAACACAATTGATATGGTTAGTACAAGACTTCAGTTTCATGCCACCTTTATTCTGGCTAGTTTATTTCTTTTTCTACTCCAGATGGCAAGTATTAAGTCTATCAAACTTCATACTATCACGCTTTTTGGGTTTTACCAACATATCTTTATTAAAAGCAGCGAAGTACATTTGGAAATCTCCTACTGGAAAGTAAGGTAATTATGTCCAAAGTCAATACTGTGCCTCTAAGCTAATTTCTCCAAGCTGACCACATGTCCCCGTTCAGGAAAGAAAAATATCAGCCTGAATCTGACCACCACTATCAACTCAAACAAATCATGTACAAAATCTCCTCCTCCTCCCCTTTCTCTTCTATTTGTAACTTGTCTGTGTTCTGTTAGAGTAATTTAACCTGGCTAGCTTGAAATTGCAAGGAAATGATTAAAAAAAAAAAAAAAAAGATTTTCATTATTGAAGAAAAACACTAGTAAAAAAGCCAAACAATCTGAATTTTTTTGCTTATTAAACATGTGGAAAGACACATGAAACACTTTAGAACGCATGACTACTAGAAAGCAATATGGTCAGCTTATAGCAGCATAACAGATTGTAAATATCCAGATTGTTTTCTGAGAGAAGACAGAATGTAGCTATCAAACTAAGCCTAAACTAAACTAAATTCAGGTGTTTCAAAAATCAGGGATAGATTACTTAGCTACCAGTACATGAGAATAGTGATGACAAACTAAAAACTTTACTTTGAGTACTATATCCAAAAACACAAATTCAGCTATCACTTATACATGTTATTTAACTGTACATCAGTGTACAACAAATCCAAAATAGGCTAGCTACAAATACATGAAGAGAAAGTTCAATGAAGCACTCAACCTCTAACATAAAGCCAAGCATGAATATTTAAGTTAACAGAAGGAAATTCTAGCTATTTTATAACACAACAATTCCCTGCAAAAGTTTACCTAGAGCGAATTTTAGCTATCTCAAAACGTGTTAGAGAAAACAAATATTCAGAAACAAATACTTCAGTTGCACAGAAAAAGCATGTGCGTTGGCTAAGTAATAGTTCAATGCTTACCCTATCAGGAGTTCCAACAACAACACCAGAAGTTTTCCATTAAATAACAGGGAAAAAAAACAGAGGGGAAAGAGTGTGTGAGAGCAAGTGCATGCAGTGAACACTGCAGCTCGTACTGGTGCATACAGAAAGGGCTGCTGCAAACGCAGGCTCAGTATCAAGCAGCAGACACCACCACAAATCTGAACTTCACCTCGAAAATTCCGAGTTAGAAATCCGGTGTGGGTGTGCATTTGGGGTATTTCTTTTCACATTAATTTTAATCTCACAAAACTACATCACTTCCCATAATACAACACAATGCCTTTAAGGTAAAAGGAAGAGAATATTAGTAATAATAATATTTCAAAAAAATAAACTACTATCATTAAAACTACAAGAAAACCTTTAATTTCAGTGTTTTATCAGCATACTAGTCTGCTTCAGTAACCAAGATAGCATTACAGGTAAAGGGGCTGACAGACACATAGGTATCTTATTACTGAAGAAGCACAACTATCCTGCAGTGTAAATCTGCAGATCCTGCCCATTCCAGCTCCTAATGGAAAGCTGTCTGCAGCTCTCAATGACAGACAAATCAGTGCCCAGTTTTTGAAGTGTGACAGTGAAATTCTAACAGCCGCAACACCTTAAACAGCCTCATACATGTGCTGCAGTATTATCTTGTTGAATTATTCTGCCTACACACTGCAACGCTGAGGCTAATCATGCAAGAGCAAAGTGAAGTTAACTGGATCAGTCAGTCCCACTAAGGTTACTGAGAACGACTTCTCAGCCATGATATTGCACAAATCACATGAGTTCAACAATCTAGAGGATCTGCAAATAACTGCAATTACCTGGGGAAAAACTTCACCATTTCCCTGTGTCTGCCAGATCTGAAAGATAAGCTTTTCCCCCTGCATTTTATTCACAGGAAGGGAAAAGTCCTGGGAGCGAGTAAATCACAGGAATTCTCTCAAAATCAGAAGTCTTACAAACTCTTTCAATTTCTTTCCTACCTTCTCATCAGGGCATTTCTTCGACACTTCTCTTGCTGCTAGCCAGGCCTTGACAAAGAGATTTCTTGTTAAAGTTTCATTCCCTACAGATACAGTAAAAACAAAATTTAAACAGCATGAAATTTCGTTGAAACTTATATTTATTATACACTCTACTGCCCCAGTCACATTAAACGGGCATTACGATTTGCATTTAATGTTCACTTGCTACAACACGATTGCATGTCACTTAGCTATAAAAACCTGGTTTCATATTTTATTTTTAAGTTAAAATGGATAAGTTCTATGCTGCACTGACATGTCAAAATTGTCACATAATACATTTAATGCTTTAAAAGAAAGAAAATAAACAGAGCAGTGGCTGTTTGAGCTAGTCACTTCAAATGACTTGAAATCTTCCACTATGTTCTGACACCATGTAAATACTTTCCATGCCTGTTCAGAGAAGCTGTTAGCCAGCTATGGAAGTGCTTCTTTGTTTAGCCCAATAACCTTTCAAAGTCTATTTTAGAACATCACTCCTCTTTGCGTGATTCGGATATTTAAGCAGCTCTCTCTCACCCAACTACCAACAATACATCTCCTCTTTCATCTAGCCACCTTCATTCCCCACTCTTCCTGCTACACTCAGACTCTTCTTGCTATTTACTGTCACAATAAACACTTTCTTCAGATATGATACACTTCGCTTTTGATTTCCCTACTTTCTCAGTTACCACTTCCACCTTTGAATATTGGAATGATCACAGTTAACTTGGGCTTGTGTTTTCCACTGGGACATGTACAAGCCAGGCAGCCCAGGCTACACTTGGACCCAATTTCTGCCACTCCCCAGGGCTCCCCAGGTAACCCTTGGTCTGCTATTTCCCAGAAATACTCAGAATTTTTGAGGAAAAAAAACACTATACTAAGTTATCAGAAAGATGGAGCACAAAGGTCAAGGTTTTATTCAAAGCCTCAAAAGACAGGACAATTTATGTCATATCCTGCAGAAGCAATCAACACTGACATTTACATTACTCCTACAGCACAGATGCAGGTTGGTAGCCTAGAGAGAGTGAATCCAGCCTTTGATTAAGTCTTTTAACTAACCCTCTAGTCTCTGGCTTGTAAGCCCTTTTAGACAAGACTACGAGTGGGAAACCATGCAACAAAACCACTGCGTATCTTGTCCAGTAACTTTCTGCTATGTAACACCAAGCGTCCAGGAACAGAATAACGTGAAACCTCATTTCACACACCACCTGCAAATCTCGAGGACACTTGCAAAAAGTCTAATAAGCAGCAAGCATGAGTAATTTCCCTACAGACACTCCAAAATGCATCATCTTTTCTAGTCAAGTATCTTGAAAACCAATGAGAAGAATTAATGTACACGTGGGGAAAAAAAGAAAAAAACCCACAACATTTAAGCATCATAAGAAACAAATACAGTGATGCTGCTGCCAGCGTTTGCTGCTGTATCTCACAGCATTTTAGCACCAGACTCCACTAAATTCCATTCGGTTCAGCACTGAACTAACGTTACTGCTAGCAAAAATATCAGCATATCAAAAAAATTACTGTTTTGCTGCTAGACCATAATTGCTGATGAAGTTTTGTAGGACTGTTCACAACTGTTCATATCACAGTTAATATACTCCAATTCAAACAGTGGTGGGGACAATCATGGGCTGCAGAAAACTTGGCACCGAAGGGTCTCCAAGAGGTGCCCGGGAAACAGGGAAGTGCTGGGTAAGAGCTCAGGGAACAGAGCACAGCACATTGAGTTTGGGAGCAGAAAGTAGGAACGGAGGCCAAAAACTAAAGGCTAGGCAGATTTGTTCAGCAAGGTCTAGGACAAATAGAAATTAGGGTTAAATTGAGAGGCTAATCGAGATTCAGCAGGATTGCTGCAGTGAATCAACAAGAACTGGCCATCTAGAATATTAAAGCTGAAAGGAGGAAGCATCAGAAGCAGAGTCACTGGCAGAAAGCAGAAAGGGTTTCATGCCAAAGGAGAGATCAGGCCTTTTGCATGCGTTCAATACTCTCCAAAATCACCCACCAAATCTTTAATTCTTTTGTTCTTCAAGGTTGTTTTTTATTCTCAATAAAAGGGTTGACTTTATGTCACTGCTTGGGAACTCATCACAGAAAAACTGTGACATTCAGCCTTGCCTCCAGAAATTCAAAAAGAGACACCTGAGTATCCCATGAGATGCATGACAGTGACAAACCTTAACAAGGCTGGTTTTAAAACTTCCTTTTGTTTTTGTGTTTTTTTTTTTCTTCATTTAGAATTACAATATTCATGGCCAGAAAGCAAAACTTGAGAATAAAAATAAATTCTGAAATACAGCTGTGCTTGTAAGGAAGGATGAACAGATCAATATATAGCAAAGGAGGGGGAGGGCAGCTAAGGTAAGCACTATAAAATGTAAATATTACTTAATCCAAAACAAAGTTCAAGAGAGCAGCCAGTCCTCTTTTTTCTCCATAGCAATTTATTATACAACACTTTTAAAAGGAAAAGTCCCCCAAACAGAATGTTCTCTTTTCCTTGGCACAGCAGATAAAAGCAAATGAAAGAGCAGATCTTCTAGCATTAAGCTTCAAAACTCAGAGCTCTCACTGAAACTGTCAGCGTGCACCGAAATATTGCGGGAAGCGTCCTGCTTTCACCCAGCCGCGTTTGGGCACGTGGGCCAGGTTCAGGTTAGTTGTGAAGCCTTTCTCTACATGAATTACAAATCCAAAGGCACGGTGGTGACGGGCTGCTCTCATGCTGCATTTTAACACGTAGTTCGGTCAGGCCTTAGCACACTTGATGTCTTTTCTGACAGGCCAGCAAAAACACCGCAGCAGGTAGGAAAACCAGACCCAGCCATGCTGCAAATCAAAGGCACTCAACAGATGACTGGACCACAGCAGCACGGCTGTAGCCGCCACTGGCAGATCACCTGCACACCCTGCAAAGGTTTAACAGGCTGATAAAACAGACACATTCACCTCTAATCTAGTACGTCCAGTTAGCAAAGCGGCCGCTTTCTACTCCACAGAAAAATTAATGAGAGCATAGTTGAACTTGTAGCAGTGTAAGTTTATCTATCTAGCAACGTGCACTGCTGTAACACAGTTTCCTCACTAGGTTTGGTATCAAAGTAGTTTAAAAGGACATTAAAGTAGTGTTTCCCCTTGATAACCACAGTAAATTAGCTTATGTGCAAATATATCCTGATGCAACCACACAACTGCAGGATCCCAAAGCTGGCTCAAAATATTTTTCTGTAATATACAGCAGATATAAAAAACACTCCCCTGTTTTTGGGCCAAAACTATAATCATGCCCTTTAAAGAAAGGCTGAAAAGTACCAAATCAGAAAGAGTTACCATATGTGCTAAATATTGAGAGAAGTACTCACAGAAGGGTTTCCCCTAGCACTTATAGGGCAAATTCTTCATTGTCCCAAATACAAGGCAAGTCAGTCAAGCAGTTTGTTGAAAAACTCTTTTTTCCTCCCCCTCCACTTGCAGACACTGGACAGGATTGGTTCTTCCACTCCAATTTTATAGCCAAAATATCATAATATTATATAGGCAAATTTGCTGACGTATCAAAGCTGGACCAGATCCTAATCTCAGCTGTACAGCTCTTATCTCAGAATAACTCTAAGTCCACAAATTTCTTCTGGAAGCTCAAGATATAACCAAAAGTTAAGAGTCTGGCCTGCAATCTTCTTCTGTTTGTATAATATTTGCACAAGAGGAGGAGGTTTCTCTAGGGACTTTCTCCATTTGCACAGATATATTTGTATAGACAGACATATAATTCATACATTTGCTGTTTTTCTACCTTTATTTCAGCAAGTTAAGTAGAAATAATTTGATTAATAAACATTGAATACTAATGATTTTTCCTGCCCCCACCAAAAAACCCCCAAAAATTTGAAGTACGAATTAAATAGTGAGGATATAATTGTATAACTTGCTGTTTACACTCCAGCTTGCCCTGCACTTCCTATTTTTATATCACAATTCCTACTTTTTTCCCCCACCCCCTCCCCACATGATTGCCTTCTTAAATTTCATCCTATCTCAGCCCATACACCAACCCTGTGACCAAGGCTCGAAAGGACACTTCGAAAAGTGAGTAACATGCCATTTAAGAGCAGGAACAAAACTTTCTGAAGCCTTTCATTTCAACTTCTCCACAATTTCCTCTATCATTTCTGAAATCTTTAGGGAACCACCAATGACTATTTCTGCATCATAGATTGCTACCCAAATGACTGCTGCTGATCAAACCCCTCTGCATCACTCCCTCACAGCCTTCACTGGAGGTTTTCAGTTTTACTGTGTAGACTGTGGGGGAACTTTACCAGCACACATACATCAGCAGAGCGTGTCCAGATGAGGTATGGATGAAGCCTGAAATGATGCACAACAAAAAGCATCCGAGGCTTGTTACACAGTATGGCAAAGAGGTGCATTTGTGTAAAGTAATTACTTGGTAAACACTATTTCAAAAAAAGGGATTTTCAGTAGTTGAACCGTGCACAGGCTAAAGGGTGGTGATCCACGCACTGTTTATACATTCTGTTTATTCATCTCCTACCTGTTAGTTACCCTCAATGAGAGCAAAGCAAAGCAGATCTGCTTTAGCTCACAGGGGATTTGCAAGGATTTGCTGTATTTAGTATGGCATAAAATTTGTATCATCATTCATGACCACAGTAGCAAATATTCTTTATACACAGCACAGACACAAGGCCTCAGTTTCTGCATTCTTGTCCAAGACCACCCAGCAAGGCTACGGCAGGAAGAAGGAGGAAGAGCGTGAGTGAGCCCTCTAAATCACATCTCTACCCAATGTTTTGTCAACAACAAAATCTTTCTTCAAAGGTAATAAAGATCTTCAGGGATGGCAGTGGGAGAATATTTGTTTTGAGATAGTCAGCATTAAGAAAAATACACTGAGATTTCAATATATCACAGAGAAGCCCAATTGAGACACTTGGAGAATGAAACTGGAAATACACAATGCACATTACAAAACATGATGCAATTTAAAGATTTTTTTAAAAAAATCCAAATCACTTCTATTTTTTTCCCCTCCATTTAAGAAATGCTATAGTTCTTTACAGAACAATTCAGAACATCTTAAACCCACAGGTCAGAATGTGTCGAGATCTGGGCTACTAAAACTATCTTTGTCAGACAGCAAGATACTTGGAAATCACCACCACTAACTAAAACATTTGAACAAGGTTACATCAAGTCCTTTTTGTTAAATCTAACATAAGTTGTGCAACATGTCGGCCTCAAACTTTTTGCTCATGCCAACAATGTATTTAAAAACTAAGGTCAGAGTTGGGGAAAGGACAACGAATTAAAAGACTTTCTGGAAGACTTCATTTCAGTGGTTATTTATGATTCAGAATGAGTTTTGACTAATTGTAGTAGTTGTTTTTCACAGAGCACTGCTCTAACTCGAACCATGACTGCAACTGTTTCTACAGCCACTTTTAAAAAAAGCATTTTAATCCCCTAGGACTTGCAAACTAATTCCAGTTCAATTGCTAAGTGCAAAGGAAATGGAAAAGGAACACTGAGTATTTAAGTGACACTGCAAACTTCTTTTTCCAGTTTTAAAGCCTCAAGATGAACAAATGCCATTATCATTGTTCAGCTTGGTCTAGATACTGTCTTCCCCGCTGAAGATTCACAGGATAGGTTTGTTGTCACACGCTCCAGCAGGAATTTACCCCAAGATGAATATATCCCTCAATGCAAAATCCTGTAGATTAGGAATTTCCAAACCTGCTTCTGAACAGTGGTACCCCCCAATTCATGGGTTGAATGACAGAAAGCAGGAGTGTTAAGTATCTTTCTGACCTGACTTTTCTCTTCTGCGTGGTTAACAAGAGCATCATCGGGGCTCTACCTTCTACCTCACCACCTTCCCTTTCACATGAGTATCTTAAATACACCCTGGTTATTCACATAATTCGTAAAGCTTGCACCCCATTCTCTGTGCTCATGTCAGCCCTATAGTACAGGCTAGGCTCTGTCAAATTAATATTCATGCCTGTGCTAATTAATAGTTAACTCTGGCTATATAACTACAAAATTGCTAATAGTGCCATTGACACATACAGAAGCCCCCTTCATTTCCACAGTGTCATATCCCGTTAAAGAACAAGGAGCTCACACAAATGCAAATCTGCAACCACACTGCTATTGCAAGTATGAAAACTCAAGTGTATAAATATCCTTACTATTGGGAAAAACACTTCTAAATCACTCTTTTTTCAAAATAAAATAAAACAGTTGTACCACCTTTTACTTACTATTTGCAGAACAAGATCTTACCTTCTACAACAATTTCGGGAAACTTCACTATTTAAAACAGACTTTGGGGTAAAATATACTCCAAAGGAGAAGAAACTGTTCATTAACTTGAGGCACGTGCCTCATCCAACCAGAGCCTAATGTTTTTTAACATAAGTAAAATACTGAGCTTGGTAAAAGCTCCCAAGGCTGTGGAGGAAAAATAATTTTCTTTCTTTCTCTACCTTGTCCCACAGAGCTTATTCCTTTCCCCTTGTATTTTTTATAATTAAGCAACTCAGTGCAAGTTATGACAACCTCCAAGAAATCGAGTTGCATTTACCAGAGATGCACTTCCATTTTAAAGAGCATTTTAAACACGACCGCACCCTCCCCAATCCTCTACAACAGGATCAAATTTCACCAATACTCCAAACAGAAACAAATAAATAAATAAAGGAGGAAGGGGGAGACTCTCAAACAGCAAGACTCGCGCGCTTGACACACAAACCAGAAATAACCCATTTTACTCCCCCTCGCCTTCCTTGGCTAGGCTCACCCAATTCGTTTTTCTTTTTTTTTTTTTTTTTTTTTTTTTTTCCCTAAACCACCGCAGACACTTGCCAAGATTAAACATTTGTGCTTAATCATTCAGAAAGTTAAAGATTAGGTACCGTAATACAACACTTAAAAAAAAAAGGGGGGGGGGGGGCAGAAATCTCTAGTCGAGCAACAGCTCAGAAAAAATATAGTGAAATGGAGTAAAAGCTGCCCAGAACACTCGGTTAAGCCGCAGAACAAGCTCCGTTTCCACCGGTGTCATCCCCCAAAGCGGCGCATTCCGCATTTTTAATTCCGCAGCTCGCGGCGACCCCAGACCCGCGGCCAGGGCCGCGAGACCCTCCCCGTGCCCGGCCGTCCCCTGCGCTGCGCAGGGACGGAGAGGAAAATAAAAATATCGAGGCAGCCTCGCGCCGGCTCCGAGGCCGAGTCGCGACACGCGACAGGCGGGGCGCGCTTTGGGGGGAAAAGGCCGCGTTTCGGGGGCGCCCAAGGGGGAACATGGCCGGGCCCCGCGCGCCGCGGGGGTGCACGGGGGGAGCGGGCAGAAAGTTTGTGCCCTGTCGGCGCCGCCGCGACGGAAAGTTACCGCTTCCCCGCGCGGGCAGGAGGCGGCCAGGGCCGCCCGCCCGCCGGCCTCGCCTCCCCTCCGCCCCGAGGAGGGCGGCGAGGGCAGGCGGGAGCCCCTCGGTCGCTGCCCGCGCTGGCGATCGCGCCCATGTCGCGATAGCCGCTTGCAGCGAGCCCCCCCCCCCCCCGCCACGGCGCGCGCGCGGCCGCCCACGCGGCGCTCACCTGAGGCGGGGGCCGCGCTCCCCGCGGCGCGGCCGCCTCCTACGCCCGCGGCCGCGGAGCCGGAGGGCGGCGGGGCGGAAAGGCGGGCAGGGGGGAGCGCCCTGGCTCTCCGGCGCCCTTATCGCATCGGCGCCGCGCACCGCGGCCGCCTCCCCGCCGCGTGTGGGCGGCTCAGGCGGGATCCCCCCTCCCCTGCGCGCCGCCTCCCGCCGCCGCCATCTTGCGCGCCCGCGGGAGGCGCCTCGTGAGGCGCCGCGGGGAGAGGCGGCCGCTCGCGGCCCTCATGGAGCGAGGGGGATCATCCGCCCAAGGAGCCCCTCATGGCGGCTGCTCCCGGACCGTGCGGGGGGACAGCACCGCCGACACCCGCTCCCTCCGGCATTACAGTGCAAAACACGCCTGAACCCTCCGTCTGATGCTTCCTCCCTTCACCATCCCACAGCTCCTCCACCGTGTTTAATTTACCCCGAATTGCACCCCCGGCCCGAATGCAGCTTCCCCCTCCAGTCCTTTCCCTCACCTGCGATGCCAGCAGGCGCCTAGGACGGTGGCAGCGAGGGATGGGAGCGTGTGGGGGACATCTTCCTGCAGGATGGAGGTGCCCTGCACCAGGCGGTTGCCTTAAAGGCCGTAAAAGAACCAGCAACAGAAATAACCCGCTGTCATGGGATGATGGCACAAAAATACCGCCTCCCTGGCGTTTTGTTTGCATACTCTAATCCATTTTATTTTATTTTATTTTATTTTATTTTATTTTATTTTATTTTATTTTATTTTATTTTATTTTATTTTATTTTATTTTACCAGCACTTTAAAGTCCTGATTAGGGATAGGTCCAACCTGTGGCACTTGGGCTTCAAGTTTAAGCTTCCCTCAGTTGGAATATTTGGAGCTGGGGTCTGGATGTGGCTCACTAAGAAGAGAGAAAACTTGTGTAATTGGTTCTGAATGGGGGTTGTAAATGCTTTTTAGCTGTGCTCGCAGCTACTGCATGAGTTTACTGTAGCCCTTTTGACGACACCATTGCATGGGGGCATGTCCAAGATGAAAGTGAAAAATATTGCCAAAAAAGCCCCTCCTTCCTCCTTTTTTTTTAAATTAATAAAGCTGTTTCTGGCAGAGGGCCCATGCACAAGCCCGTGCACGTCGGCAGCCTCACGCTGCCGGGCTTGGGGCTCGCGAGCGGAGGCTGCGCCTCCGTTCCCGGCAGACAGCTCAGAATAGAGCAAGAGTTGACCCGTTCCTCCGTGTTTCTGCATAAGATGAATTTCCAGCCACACCCAGAAAGACATTTTATGTCTCAACCGATAAACCCTGGAATAAGCAGAGATGAGGAACCAGTAGCTCAATGTTTTGCAGCAAGCTGGTCTCCAGTCTGCAGTGTGTCCTTACGCTATGTAGTGACTTAGTAGACTTCTTTCCTCCTAAATTCCACTGTAGTTTCTATTCTAACAGTAGAAATGTTTCTCAAAGAAATAAACAAATGCATTTTGTGGCCAGCGTTACTAATTTTGATTTTAAACTCCATCTATTTTGTGTTGTCTGCCATTGTTTTTGCTGTAGAGGTAGTTTTTTAGGTTTTCAGTGTTAACACCCAAGATGCTGCTGAGGGTATAGTTTTAGCCGTCAGTAAACTGAGGCAAAATCATGTATTGTTTTATGAACAGTTCATCCTTTTGTATTTAGATCCCTCATCATTAGAATATTCTTGACTATTTCTAGTGGAAACTTCAGCTTTACAGAAAAATCATTCTTAAACATCCTATGGCCCTTTTCATACTTTGAGCTGCACACAGCAGGTAAAACACTGCTTTTCTGCCCTATCTTCCAGTTTTGCATCTCCCCCTCTGTCTCACCCTACTCCATCAAGCCTCTTTTGCTCCTTCTTGGTGACCTACCTGTTGCTGGCCCTGTGCTTTTATCTGGAGCACAGCTTAGTCCTCGAGTCCCTGCTAGCTCGCTTAATTGCAGTGCTCCGTTTCGTTATTAGCTTGTCATCGCCTCCATCAAGTCACCTTTCCTCACGTCCAGCCTGAAAGCTTTCCTGTATAGCTTGTCATCGATTTTCCACATTAAGACTTGTCTAATGGCATGTGTGAAAGGGTCTGTGAGGGACAATGAATATGGTATTTGTTTCTGAATAAAGCATCAGCAGTGAATAGTGTTACTGTACAGAGACAGATGCACTACGGCTCCTTGCACAGCAGCTCACCTACGTGTCAGCGAGCAAAGCTTGGCCCTCCATGGGGACACGAGGGATCTCCGGACTGTTTGCATGGCTCTGGGGGCTGCCCCAAAGTTCATTAAGTCAGTAGGGGTCTTCCCATTAATTCCCATGAGTGTCAGATCAAATTCTTACTGCGCAGAGCAAGTTAATGAGACAAGTCCACAACTGCATGTGCTTGTGGTGTTCTGCCACCCAAGTACGGGGTGGAGAACCACTGCTCCGATTTAGCCTTCCCAAGAGGGCAGCTAGGGAGACTCACAGGGTTTCTATGGACTGGCAACCACAGAACCATTTTTTTTTCCATGTTGCAAACCGAAATTTCTAGTTTGTGGTCCTAGTCATTTTCAAAGCACTGTTTAGTTTATTTTAAGCGCCGTTTATGCGTGGGTACGTTGAAGCAAGGCAGAGGATAAGTGGCAGATGGTCAGCGGCAGAGCCAGGAATAGCTCTAGAACTTCCTTGTCCCAGGACGCAGATTTTACAGATTTTGTCCCAGGACTGTGAGATTTGGCTGCTTATAATTCATGAGGTTTCATCAGTGATCAAAAACACAAACCAAAACAAAAATAAATTACCATTCCCAGTATTTCCTGGCAGAAACTGGCTTCTATAGACGAAACTATTTCAATTTCTTAAGTGAGCAGTTTGGGGCTTAATTTGTCCATCTTACCAATTTGATTCCTTTTTATCTCACTTGGCTGTACTGTGTGCACTATTCATTTATGTTTATATGAGGGGAGAAGGAAGCTCTAAAAGCACCTAACAACACCTTTCAGAGAGACATGACATATCTGTAACCTCGGTAAAAAATAACTGTAAAGATGGGGGGGTAGGATAATTATAAACCATGTAAGTCACAAAACAACACATTGCATTGCAGAGGATGAATTGCCTTACTCTCTCCAGTAACCCACTTTACAATATAATAATGGATCTACATCTTGAGGGTTATGCAATGAAATGGAGGCTTTGGCAAGCTAGAATCGCACTGAAAACTAAGCAGCATTTTCCTGATTTTTCTTTTAAATATATGCGTATTTTAAAATCTGGAATTTATCCCTTATGACATAAAGAGACTGGCCCTGCTTGGAATGATGACATTCTAGGGCGGATTACAAAATAAACTGTCTGAGGATTATGATGCAGCAGTACAGTGGTGCAGGTACCTTTCCTTATGCTGCTTCAAGTTTTTCTGAAAACCTTTTGCACTCCAGGGAAACTACTGTTTATAAATTATAAAAGAGGCAATGGAATATCATGCATATAAAAAAGAAGAAGTGTAACAACTTCCTCTAGATAGAGAACTTAGTGAAGCTGCTAAAAATATGGGAAAATGAGGTGAACACGGGGCCTCATCCAAGGCGGCCACTGAACTTGGTGGAAGCACTGCAGGGAGTTTCATTAGGCACCAGTCACATGTGCCATGAACTACAACTCACAACACGCAAATAAAGAATTTTATTGTACATGAGCAAGGATGAAGTCTAACTCCATTATCTAGGCGTTCCACAAATGTATTTGCACTTAAGTAAAATAAGCAGATTTTTCTCCATCAGGTAGACTTTCTTGGCAAGGATTTGTTGCCAATATTTATACAGGAGTTTATAGTCTCAAAAGTACAGAAATGCTGGAAAACAAAAAGGAAAGGAAATGTGCCCAAAGAGGATATCCAAATGTTTCCAAGTCTTTTCTATAAATAAAAATCTGATGGAAATTCATTATCATTCCACTTTTCAGTGCCGATTTGTTCCTCGGGATTTCAGTGTGCATCTGAGCATTTAAATCACAATTTTTTTCTCAGCAAGGGCTAAAACTCTTCATGGGGTATTGCAGCACTGCAGCAACTATCAAATACCAAGTAATGGAGATGTACTGATGGGGTTTCGGTATTAATTGGTGGGAAAACAATTGCCATTGTGCTTTGCTTCGTTGCTGGGAGTAGGGGTGTTAAGCAGGCAACACCATACTCTTCTTTTGCTAGCAGGCAAATAAATACGTGCAGCCAGAGCGTACCTTTGGAAAGGCTCTTCCTGTAGACACTGCAGGCTCTGAAACAAATGATTGCAGCAGATTTTTAGAAGGGGAACAACAGAAGAGATGCTTGAAGAGGGTCCGAGCCCTTATGCACCTACCAAAGAAAAACCTGTTGTCTGGTCCAGTGATAACCTGTTCACAGTGTTGCTGTCATTGGTAAAGCAAGGGAACAGAAGCAGCTCTTCGTGGAGTAATATCAGGAAGGAAATTATACATGCAGATTCCCCAGCAAAAAATAACAGCCTCAGGGTGTAAATGTACACACTGATATTGCTGTTCTATTGCTATTTTCAGCAGTCCTGTAACTTTAGGGGTGAGAGTGAGGACTTCACTGCTGCTCGTGTGTGCTACAGGCTCCTTGAAAGCTCAGAATTGTGCATCTGGAGGTGATTCCACATCTAGCAGGCTTTGGCCTGACTCAGTCCAACTCATCATCCACACACGTACCAAGTGGTATTGTGGTGCTGCGGGCACTTTCTCTCGAATCAGATGTAAACCCCTTTTGGTCACTAATGAACTCATTCCCTGTTTTTTGCGCTCACATTTATCCTCAAATTATGGCTGCACCATGTAACTGTATTTCACATATCTGATCATTCCATGCAATTTTCTCTGGCAAAGATACTTGCCTGAGGCTCTAAACTCCTGTGTAGTCCTGCTATTGAAAGTTCTCATATTTTCTTCTGGAGATTAGTACATATCATGGGTTAACTGAAGTGTATCTATCAGTTAACTCCTCAGGAGTATTATAAGTCTTAATTAATTGTAGAACATCACTGAGATCCTCAAGAGAAGCAGCTATAGAAGTGGCAAGTATTGTAATTAATTTAACATATCTCATTTTTGAGTAATGGGCTAATAATTTGGTATACTCAGGCTGAGATTCTCCAAGTAGAACTAATTCATTTGCTTAGACAAAAACATTCTAAAACCTGCTTTTCCATTTACTACTACCACTATATGATTCATTTTGATTTTCATTATCCTTTGATGCAGACACGTAACATTTTTCCTTAATTAATGAAACATTGGTCAGTGTGTGTTAGTGATGTTAAAGCAGGAAAAAATGTCAAAATAACCAAATTCATAAGTTCAAAGACAATTTACATCACCACTTGCCTTCAATTTATTAAATATTTAAACCATAAAACCTGTAATAAACATTATAGAATCACTTCCACATTTATCATATAAGGTACCTCATTTACATAAGTTGCCATTATCTAGAAATAAAATGGATAATTTAAGCTCTGAAGACTGACAAATCAGTTTGAGAGTTGCCAAGATGCACCAGCAAGTTTTGCTCGACTCCCTGTTTGAAACTGTTCTGAGATGAAGAATTCTGTTCCCAAACAAGCTCAAACAAGACACCTCTCTGGAACTACAAGCAGTGCTCAATCCAAATGACATCACTGAACAGAACAGTTATTTTGTATGGTGAGAAAACATTGGGTCACTCTTCTAATTGTCATGGAGGGTTTCCAAGAAATTGCATCTGACACATCTGTCCTGAAAAATCTGACCCAAATTGCAGCTCATCTTCTCACAACATAACTCTTCTGCTTTTCTGAAACCATAGGAAAGGATTTCAAAATATTTTTAATATCTTTCACCTGCTCAGATTGCACTCTTAAGTCAGAGTTGTGCCTATATGTCTTCATTCAGCATAAGATACTTCTTTAAACTGTAAACCTGGTAGGGTAAGGAGATAAGCCAGTCTCCTCTATTCGGACAATTTTCCTACTAATTCCTAAGGAATGGGGGTTGGCTCAAGTACTGAGTCATAAGAATTTAATCTCCAAATAGATATTTTTAGTATCCGCTATTTTTCTTGGGTACTTTTAAAATCAGTGTCCAACTCCTCTCTTAATTATCTGAAATTCTTTTTGTCTGTGACTGCTTTGGAATGTTCCCTTATTATCCTATTGCACCTACTGGCTTTATTATATCAGTCCATCCGTATATTATATTAATCCCTAATGATACTGCTCTGTCTATTTGGTGAGGAAACCTGGTGCTTAGCTAAAATGTGAGCAACTGCTGAGAAACAGGAGACAAAACAGAGTAAAATCTCAAAATCTCACTGGTGAGGCGCCATGCATATGGGTTGAAGCAAAGGTGCTGCCCTTTCCTGAGCCCTCGGAGGATTTGGGGCAGTTTACCCCAAAGAGTCCCTGTCCTGCACCTCTTGCCAGCTGAACTCCCTGGACTCTTTATGTTTGTACTGCTTTGCCATAATAGCTCTGCTGAGTCCAACATGAACATTTGGAGGGTATAAACAATTTCTTAGCAACTGGTCCACAACCTGGAGTGGACAGAGGAGATGAGAGTGAGCACAAATCAAAACACATTGAGAATATAAGACAAAACCTGTTTGTTTAATCCAAGCTGCCCCAAAGCATCCCAAGCATCTGCTCCATCCCACTTATGTCCTGACAGCAACCTGCTACCAGCAGAAAAGAGAGTGAAGGACCATATCCAATATGTACCCCTCCTACCTGGGGACACTGGATTAATTAGACACTGCTTGATCACTCCTTGAAACAAAAAGTGTGGCCAATATTGATGTAAGAGAAGTAATTCCTTTAATCAAGCTTGAATTTGATTCAAAAAGGCAGCACAAAGCTGTTTTGATATACAGCAAATTCTTTAAATCACCGTCTGACTTGTAATACAAAAATGAATACTTCTAGTGTAAATAATGTGCTTGGAGGAAATGTCCTTGGCAAGTCAATTTGTTCCATGCTGCTGATGGTTCCTGTTAGGGACAGGGATTTTTTTTCAAGGAGGAAACAATAGAAAACAGATGCAAAAGCGTTTACCAGAAGGCCAGGGAATGGCAGCTTTTCCAACATGTTAATTTAAAAGAGAATAAATTATTAAACTGAATTAATTTTTATTACAATGAAGCCTTGTTAAGGCATCTCTTCTATCCTGCTTCCTGCTAGGCTATCCCTTACAGCCTAAAGCTAAATACTGATCTATAGTATCTACAGAACTGAAGCTAAAGATTTGCTTGTCTAGTACATAGGTTACTCCTTGAATATCTTGGTTACCCCCTGCTAGGAACTCGCCCCAGGAATTGTGCTCACCTCCTCACATTCCCATACTCAGCTCTGAGCTCAGGCAAGCTTACGCCTTTTTTTCCACCTCCTTCTTTCAGCTTTGTGCCTTTTGCAGTGTATTCGCAGATGCTTCAGGCAACTTTCAGCAGTACATACATCAAATATGCCTTTTTTTTTTCTTTCTGCAAATCTTTCCTCCTCTTAAAGCCCCTCATCTCTTCATCTTCAACAATTTTGCTGTCTTCTTGTTTCGTGCATTGCCTTGACCGTATTTATCTTGGCCTTAGGGAAAGGAAAGTGACTTAGCTTGTGGCCTGCAGGTTTCATGTGGAAGGTGAGAGTCTCAGAGGAATTTATAGGCCTCCTTTCCCTGGAATCAACGCTGCTGGAGTGACTGTTTCCTTCAAGGATGTGGGCCTTAGTTCTTATGATCATCACCTGTAGTAGGACCACTGTGCCTGGTATTTGCATTTTTCACGTCAATTCCGCATTTGTAAATACCATAGATTTATGGTGCTATCAACATTTTAAATGCGGCAATAATAGTTACCCATGTATCTGCTCTGAGCGTAGGTGCACAGAGCCTGCTGGGAGGGGAGGCAATGCGAGAGCTGCAAAACAGGCGCAGCGGTGCCCCTTTTTTGTGATAATATTATGTGAACCTTTGCAGACACTAGTGGAGCAACTGCTGCCCTGAAACCCTTCATTTCCCTTACGGCCATATATAACCATGTCTAGCAGACTGTCATTTTTGGTCTACAGTATCAACCCTGTCTACAGGGCCAGAGGAACCATTCCAAAACTATCCTTTTTTGCTGTTGTTGTTACTGTTGAAACCTCAAAACAAAAGACAGCTGTGCTAAGATTTACTTGCAGTATAATTTTTCATTTGTGCTTCATAGAGGAAAAACCTCTGTCTTTTAAGCAATAATCCTATTGCCCAGGATCTTGCCTCTAATGGGAATGCATGTCAATCTAAATGCATCAGTGTAGAAGTCAGTCGACTAGTCAATAGTCAAACTAGCTCAGAGTGCTAGTAACATTCTGTTTTAAATTGCATATACTCAGATTAAAGTTATAATTTACAGTAGTTAATAAGTAAACACAAAAAGGAATTAAACCAGCCAGGGTGTACCTATATTACTTGGTGTAACTAAAATTTGATTGTTTTTAAACTTGGTAGTTAAATGTTTTCTTATGTAGCGTATTCAAGGCCTTAGGAGAATACACTGGGCTTAGACATACTGCTCCTTACTTCTTGGTGTGCTAGAAACAACATGCAGAACACGGACACAAAAACCGTTGCCCTCATTCTGCCCGTAACGCAAAGGGAGGTGGCTGAAGGAAATGAAAAATTTCACCACAGAAATGTGTCTCAGCAGATGCTAATTCACATTTTTACCTCCAGACTGCAAACAACACCAGTCGACTCATCTAACTACTGCTCAGTTGGTGTAAGGTAAATGCATCACACTGACTCCTCTCAACGTCTGTCCTGGTTGAAAGGGCAGGTCAGATTGAAAGGGCTCTACCGAAGGGCCAATGAACAACATTAATGATATTAAAATTATTCTGCATAGAGCTGTAGTAATGGCCTGTTTCTTAAATTATTTTATACACTGTCATTTTCATGTCGGGAGAGGGGAATGACTAATGCACATACTGAAAAATTCGAGTGATTTCTTAGAAAGAATAATATTTCGCTTGATCATTCATAACCAAATACGTAAAACACCACTCACTGCCCCGCTCTTGCGCAGCTCCTATTAGATCTCCATAGTTACATTTGGCATAACAAGCACAAAAAAGAAGTGTCTTTGCAGGGCTGATAAGCAGACAGGAAGTAAGCGAACATCTGCTACAGCTTTAGATGGTTTTGCCTTCAGCGACTGCTGAAAAACTTCAGGCTCTGCATTCCTCGTGCTTCTGGCTTGGCCTTTGACACTTGCAGCTGTTGAACAGAAGATGTAAAATGTTATACCTAAAGAAAAGGAGGTGTGCTATTTGCTGAAGGAGTACTGGGCTATTTAATGCATTTTTTTCTTTCCTTTTTATGATAGCTAGAAACACAGGATACCAAACAGTGCAGCTGGAGTTATCTCCTGAAGGCCAACCACTTCCTATTTTACAACTACTTCTTTTCCTAATGCTATGTTTTCCTTTCCAAAACTGCTTTGTTTTATTTTGTTTGTTCTGTTCTGTTTTGGACACCAAAAACAATTGCACCATATACCAAAGAGCAATTACAGTTGCTGTAAGGAAACCATGTGTTTCCCTCAGCCCGGGCTGGGGTTTCCAGCCCAGGGAATCTGCCTCGTTGGGGCGTAACAGCTTTTCTATAGCATGTGCAGCCAGGGAACAGTGTCACACGAGCAAATATCAATCACCTTCCAGCAAACTAGTGCTTTGTTTAAAGAAAGAGCTGTTGAACCTGATGTTTGCAAAATGAACTTGGCCCCTACAGTGCAGAATCTCTGCTTGTGCACATGGAGGAAAACTCAGCTCCAGGCCACTCGGCAGTTCTCTCCCTACATCATCCTCTTGTTCGTATGGAAAACTACTGACAGAGAACAAGCGACAGCAGAGAACAAGCGACAGCAATCTGTCCTCTTAGAGGACTGAGGGCCGCGTACTGTAAATGCATCTTCACACACTTCCTCTAAGACTGTAACTTTCCCTAGGAAATTACAACAGTTGTGGTGAAATCGTGTTTATCCATATATGGCAGGTCTTCTGGGTCCGACACAAGGAAATGAGAATGGGTTTCAGTGTGGGAGAGACGAGGATGCTACTCCAGAGTTGTATAAGTGCAGCTGAGGGGAGAAATTTGCCCAGAAATTCAGTGTTATTCTGTGCTTTGCAGCCCCATGCAGTTTTTTGCATGTTCTGTTCTTAACCTGCAGATGGATACTACTTTGCCAAAAAACAAATGAAATGCAAAGATGACTTCAAACATTTGCAGGAACCATGCTGACGCTCAAAATAAAGAAACATCAAATAACTTTCCTAGTGAGATCATGAAAGCAGAGAGAGAGTGATCAAAGCGTGGAAATACAAGCCTGTTACTCCATCTTTTTTTTTTATTATTATTATTTTTTTGTATCTAGGACCATGAGCCTACCTGGCACATAGATGTTCAGGGAGTTACAAGTATAGTATATGAGGTGGATACTTTGGCAGCATTTAAATAGTTAAATATGAAAAACCCACAAAGACTTTCAGTTTAAACCCTTGAGACTGGTGAATGACTGACTTGGGTTATTATTGTTCTTATATAATAATAACAGCAACAACAACAACAATAGTAACATTCATTATGGTAGAGTTCTGCCATAATCCTGTGTACACAAACATGGAACAGCAGATTGGATCTGCTCCAAAGAGTGCACCTTCCAACGCAGGTTAAAAAGAGAGATTAAAAATATGGAGTGAATTTGCGCTAGTGGCAAATATCTTTGTAATTCTGTGTTTTTGGAGGGGTTTGGTTGCTTTAAGGCAAGATGAGTAGGCAAGCATGAAGCTAATCTATATAAAGCAGAAATGACTGCAGTATTTGCATAATTATGTTATTATTTTTTGGTTTTCACAAAGAAATGACTTTTTCAACTGTTTTCATATAGGAATAATTAAATAGGTCTTGAATTGCACGCACATTGCATCTAACCAGCTTGGAAACAGGCTAGAACATGAAGCAATCTTTAGTAGGAGTGCAGAATCAATGCATCCATTCCCATTAATTCAGTAATGGAGGAATTCAGTAGGAGTAATTCAGTAATTTGGAGGAAATATGTTTGTACCTGTTTGAAGTGTGCGTGTTGCCTGAGAGACTTCCAAATTTCTGCCTTTCTGCCTTCCTTCTCCTGTGCCCTCCAAACAACAGAATAGGGGAAAACTGGCCTAGTTGCACAGTGAGATTGAGCCAGTTTTTAGTTAGCCTGTACCTGGGTAGGTTACACAAACCCTGGACTAAATCCAAGCCATCCCAATCTCTGCCCCCTCCATTGCCCGTGATGATCCAGAGCCCCAGGATACATCTCCACTCCAGAGCTGGGAAGTCCAGACAAGCTGAGAAAGTTTCTCTTTCAGTCTATCAAAACCAAAAGCTATTAATTCTGCACAGCAATGAGATAATATTAATGACTAATCACAATTAATAGTGCATTTTAGACCAACCAGAATCCTTGATCGAGCTGGGCTCCATGAACCACGCTGTTCCCCGAACATCTTGCACATCTTGCTTACTGCACAGCTGGCTGGCGAGGAAGATCTCGTCCCAGGAGGTTCACTCGAGCACATGAAATGTGCTTTTAGCATCCCAAAGGTGTAGATAGTCACTGAGCCGGGAGTGCAACCTGCCGGCTGCAGCTTTCCAGAGAAAAAAGCATGAAAGAGGCAGTGGGTTATGAGATTAGTCTCCGCACACACAGAAGGAGACTCCTGCCTGGAATATCAACACATCTTTTCAGTCTCTCTCATTGTGACTGTTTGTGCTTTTATCAAATTTTCAGTTTGCTTCTTAAGCTGCAGGACCAGATGGCTCCCATGCATAATGCACAGAATCATGGCAAGGCTTGAGGTATTTGTTATGTATAGCAGCAAACGTCCAGGTTGCACTTGGCCTCACAGTGAGCATATGGTGCATGCTGCATATGGATAGTACTACAGCAGGTATCTATATATACCATACAGTTGAAAGATCAGAGCATCTTCTTGCAGGTTGTCAGGAAAATGACTGTCATACCTTCAACACAAAGAGCAAAAGGCACAGGCAGGAATGTAACACATGGCACAGGACAGATGCTGGCGCTTCCCAGGATGCAAAATGCCCCATGGCAATGAATCCTGGTGGGCCAAGGACACAAGGCTCTTGTTCCCCCTCTGATTTCCCCTCACAGCTGGTGATGAAGCTGGCACCAATACCTTGCCTGGTGCCTATTTTCACAGCTGAGAATGGTGGGCAGAATTTCTAGCCATGAGCTCCTACAGAAAAGGGAACTAACTCATTGCTTGAGAGTATCTTTGTCTCCTACATCTTTTATTTTTTTTTAATAGGAGTTTTCTCCTCGTTTGCCTCCTGTATATCTGGGGTAAATTCAAGATGCGGCAGCCCTGTGAAACCAGAGGGAAGGAGATGGGAATTCTTAAATGCAGCAATCACTGCTTGGTAGAGAGATGTCTATCAGGCTGACATAGGTGTTTCGATGGCAAGACCAAGAAAATCACTTTGTAGTCACCCCTCACTCATACATTGCAAATACCCAGAGCCAATCAAGGAAGGCACAGGAGGAATGAAAAAGGCTTTTTGTGCATCTATAGCGAGAACAGTTTCAGAGGGTATGGGGCTAGGATCTGGCGCAAAGCAGAGATGGCAGGATGGCTGAGGGACACAAAGTCTCCCAGTCCCATCGGTTTGCTGCGGTGTCTGCGCTCCCGGTTGCATGACGAAGGAGCAGCCGAGCAGCCGGTCATCCTGGCTGCGCCCTCAGTGTTTCCTGGGGTGGGAAAGTCCATCCTTCTCTGCTCTCCTCGCATGCATTTGCCCTCCGGTTGAGCACGCAGCCCCGGCCGTGCAGAGCAGCCCCAGCGCTGGCCGCCAGCGCACATTAAGGATGCACATTGCTGCTACCTTTAAGGTCAGCGTCGGATGCACTTTAGCAGGCCTATAAATAGGCGGCCCAGGCTGACTAAGGAGAGGATTTGGCTCTGACGGATCTCGTTCAGCGCTCCCGAGGGAGGAAGGCAGATTCTTTTTCTTTTCCAGGCTCTAACTTTGAGATGGTCCCAGGGGGAAACACGAGCGGCCAAAGGAGACGCTGCTACGTGTCACATGCCCTGCTGTGTTGCAAAAAACCCCACATACGTACATGCTGCTTCCACCTGGAGGCCCAGATCTAGTTCTGCTAAAGAAAGTAATTCCTCTCTGCCAAAGCGAGGAAAGAAAACAACCCAAACCCCTGGAGCCTAATTACTTGAAAACAGTAGGACACCTAGCGGATTTGTAAGGAATATCTTTGCGATTATGAGCCACATTTTGTCATTTTCTTGGCAAAACAAACCCTTAACATATTTATAAAGGGATTATTGAAATATCAGGGTTTCTAGTTAATAAATTAATCCTGTTATAGTTGTTACAGCCTCTGGTTTGCCTGAAGGATTTATCACACCCTATAATAAAATGAGTGTCGTTGGAGCGGCTTGAGAAAAATCCTCATGGGGAAGGTTCATGGGATGGTTCCCAAACCCAGGGGCAGGAGGAGAGGTATCCTGCCACATTAAACCCATCCCCATTGCTCCAGGCAGGAAAGAGAAGGAAAAGAGAAGGAAAGGAAGTCCATGGCAGAGTGTAATAACAGCAAGGTGATTTCTGAGCCGTGTCTAAAAATTATTTCTTGGCTGGCAGTTAAGATGGAGCCGCTGGTGTTATCCTGCTCATACATCTCCAGAGGCTGCAGATGATGCACCCAGGCCCCACCTGGAGACAGGCAGCTGGTGACTTCGTCTTGACTTCAGTCCTCGCGAGGAAGCCCGAGTCACGGAGCCTCCTGCGTTCGATCCCTGCTCCCCAAGCGTCCACCTTCCTGCTCGCCCGCACGCCGTTCGAGACCCACGTGGCTCCAGCAGCTTGTTGATCTTTTCTAGAGCTGCTCCCCCCTCTAGCTTTCTGCAGGTCCCTAGAAAACAGCAAAATGAGCATGAGGTTAAGACTTGCAAAGGTCTCTGCAAGAAACTGTCTGCATATATAACTCCTTGTGCATCACAGAGCCTTTGCTTTGGTCCAGAGCTCTAGAAAGAGGGATTTGCTATTTCAGTGGATGCATTTCATGCTTACACTTTCTTCTCTGGGTTTACTTATGTCAAGCTGGGGGATGTGACTGCTAAAAAATCACTTTTCTTCTCCAATTTGACTGCTGGATTGGAAGGCTTGAATTATCTCTGCATAATTGCAATGATTCGTTGCTTGTTAGAAAATTGGAAAGTATTGATGGGATTTCCCCCTTAGGAAATATCTCTCTTCTGGTAGAACAGGGTGGGTGGTGGGGCTTTGCTTTTGTCCTTCCTGCCTTGGGACGGGGGAAGCCGATGTTTCCTTTTGTGTGGAAATCGGGAATGTGGGTCAACACCATCCGAGGACAATCTGAATTATGGCAACTCCGACTCCAGGTCATCCCCTGAGCTGCAATTTAATGGGTTTTGCACAGTGTGGACAGGGAATACAGGGTCAGAAAATCTGAGACCGGCAGCGCTACTGCTGAACTACAGCCCAGCCATATTTCCTTTTCTCCTATTTCCAGGCCAAATCCCACTAGTGCTTTTTGCAGAGAGACCTTGACCTTAATGTGGGAAAACTAGGAGCACCAAAAACGGGGCAAAGCTCCCCCTATTATTTTCAGGTGAGGATTTCTCTTGGGGTCTCGGGAGGAGGTGGCGGGAGCCGTGATGGGGAGGCCGGACACGCAGCAGCGGCGGCTGAGCAGGCCGGAGCTGACGGCCCTGACACAAACCTGCACGTTAAATGTGCTGCCGAGGCAAAATCTGGGCTCATTTGGCCACTGGTGTATGAATTTCCAGAAGGAACCATAAATATGCAGTTACGAGCATGACCTCTGCTTTTTTTTTGGCTAAATTAAACCCCCCAGAGCCAGCTGAGTGTCAGGCCTTGTCTCTGCTCCAGTTGCTTGGAAAGTGCTGCCTCCACAAATGGTCATTTCTAAGTGCAACCTGAAGAATTAAGAGACCATGAAAATTCCGGGTTTGCAATTAATCGAGTTTTCCCACAAGACTGGCACGATTGGCAGCTCCTGCAGCAGAGTTTCCAGTGCGGGATGACTTCTGACACATTAAAAACCATCAGTGCTCTGGTATTTCAGACCTGGCCTCTATTTCTCGGCTGTGTTTCATGAGAACAGGAGGGGTCCCAGGCAGCCTGTGACGCAGCAACAGCCACTGCGAGGGACCAAAACAGTCTTCCCCACCAACAGCGTTTCCCAAAGGTTTGTGTCTTCTCACCTGAGTTTGCACGATCAGGAACAGAATTAGTGCAGAACTGACCAGAATATACAGCATTTTCATTTCTACCTCTCCCTGTTAGTCCAATGCTGCCCTCCTTTACTGCTCTCAATATACTCTTCACTAGCCAGTTCCAGATTAGGAACTTCCGCAGCTTGCTGCGAGAGGAAGTGACTCTTACACATATGAAAAATGTAAATAAAGGGTGTTTACAGGTTCTCAGCTGATTGACAAAATCCAAATTACCCAAACGAAACTACTTTTAAAGAAGGCCAACTAAAAATAACACAAATGGGTTATTTTTTATTTTTATTTTAAGTGACAGCATCTTTGAAGGGTGAAACTAGGCCTGAGAAACGTCAGGTTAAAATTAACAGTTTTCTAATGACAAAGTTCAATGGCAGCCTGAAAATAGGATGTGAGATGGAAACCTCAACTTCAGAGCTATAAATACCCCGGAGCCTCTACACGCACGAGAAGCCATTATTAACTTTAATGCACGACTCGCTGCACAGAGAGAACTTCGGAGTAGCCAGAGCAGCCCAGACGCATTTGCAGGCTCCTTCTGAATCTGCATGAACAGGATTTGAAAAAAAGGTCCAACTCGGAGGTCACACATTTGCTTGGAGACTTTGTCCCCATGCTGCTCCCTGAAGGCTGCCAGCTCCTGCGAGGTCTGGCCTTGAAATGTCCCTAAGTGTGATTTAGCCCCACGTTGCAATGCCTATAAGCACCATTTATTCCTACATTGCAATGCCCATAAATTCAATTTACCCCCATGTTGCAATGCCCATAAGTGCAGTTTATCCCCACATTGCAATGCCCATAAGTGCCATTTATTCCCACATTGCAATGCCCATAAATTGAATTTATCCCCACATTGCAATGCCCGTAAACACAATTTATCCCCAGGTTGCAGTGCCCCTAAGTATGATTTACCCCCACATTGCAATGCCAGTAACCGTGATTCATCCCCACGCACGCAGGACTCAAAGGTGGACACTGGAAGCCCTACCCGCCGAGCAGGTTTTGTGCCCCAAGGCCTGGGACGTGCTGGACGTGGCCCTGGGCCCAAGGACGGACGGGACTGCAGCCGCCGCCGGGCTCCCCGGACCCTGACGGGACTCTTGTGCTGGGGTAAATACCCTAAAGGGAGGCACCTCGTTAAACAAGAGTTCACTGAGGTGTCGTTAGGTGCAGGGCGAGAGAGGAAAAAAAAAAAAATGAAAGGGGGGGGAAGAAAATAGGGTGTAGGTTCCACCGAGATTTGAACTCGGATCGCTGGATTCAGAGTCCAGAGTGCTAACCATTACACCATGGAACCGCCTGGCCGCGCTGACCCCGCCCGCGCCTAGAGGCCGCTACGGCGGCCGGCAGGGCCGGGGCGGCGCGCGCGGGGGGGCGGTGCTGCCCCGGAAGCGGCGGCGCGCGCAGGGCGGAAGCGCCGCGGCGGCTGCAGGGAGGGGTGCGGCCGCTCCCGTCGCCTGTCCCGCTCCCCGGTGTCCCCGCGCCGCCGCCATGGGCACCCGCGACGACGAGTACGACTATCTGTTCAAAGGTAGCGCCGCGCCGGGCCGCCCTCCCGGGGAGGCGGCGGGCGGGGGGACAGCGGCCGCCTCCCGGCGCCGGGGTTTGCCCCACAAGGGCGGCGGGCGGGCGGGCGTTGTGGGCCCCGCCAAGAAAACGGCTCGTTCGTGCGCTGAGCCCTGGCGGGAGGCGTCGTGATGCGGCGGGGCCGCCTGGCCCGGCGTCTTGCGGGGCTTTCAGCCCTTCCCGGGCGGCGCGTGGGGCTCCCGTTCCCGGCGGCGGCCCTGCCTGCCCGGCCCGGCCGAGCGGAGCGGGCGGCCCTGGGCCTCCCGCGCGGCCCTGCGCTGGGTAAAGGAGCTGCGGGCTGTGGGAAGGGCTCCCCGTTCGTGCCCTGAAGAGCAAAGCGCTGCTCTGCATTCAAGGCTCAGCAATCCTGCTGAGAAACAGATGCTCAAAGGGTGATGCTTCTAGGTTGCTGGCTTCTGCGTTTTAAAAGTCGCATATTTAAAATATGTCTGGGTGTGCTCTAAATAGCTGTTTATTGTGGTGCCGTCCTGGGACTTTGAGTTTAGGGTTTGTAAGTCTGCTTAGTACCCTGTGATGGTGAGACATGCAATTCTTGGCCTCATGTAAGGAAGCCTCCTAAATGAAAAAGACGGCGTTATTTCCTCTGATAACCTTGAATTTTTTTTTTTTTCATTTTCTTTGTCTCTCTTGTTCATTTTCCATGTGCAAAACATGGCATTATTTCTAAGTGGCCAAATATAAATCAGTCATCTGTACTGCACCTAAAATCAAGTCAGTTCCAAAAAGTGCCTCTTTTCTCCTCTTGCAGTGTAGGCCAAAGCCATTTTGCCCACTGATTTAAGTGCATTGAACAGTCTTATTTTAAGTACTTATGTACACAAGTTATCAAACCATCGCATTACATATTTATAAGCTCTCTCAGTGATATGTTTGTGACTAATGTTGGAGCTATGAAGGGTGAGAAGAAAAGCGCGACAGGGTTTGCAGGGAGACTTGCTCTCTTCTGCTGAGCTCTTGAAATATTGCATAAAGCTGGGATCCGGGTATACAGGAGGGTTCAAAGGTAGTTTATTTGGTTGTCTCAACCTAAAGCTGCTCATGTTTGAGCTAGCTGGTAGATGCTCTTGCAGTTGGGGGTGCTGTGGAAATGGTGACGGGAAGTGACGACTCGGGTCCGTCGATGCCAAAGGAGACTGCGGGAAGCTCGGGCAATGTCCCGTAACGGGGATTGATAGCAGAAATACCATGACATAAATGCAGGATAATACAGATAGGGAGAGCACTTGTAAATACGTAAATGTGATGGGGATTCTGAATAAACTGTCTCCCTTCTGGAAAGATCTTGCAGTTATCGCCAATAGTTCTTGTTACTTAGTGCTGGTCCAAAAGCAGTATGCGAAAAATTACTGAAAGAGGAACCGAGAACTTAATGGGAATACTATGCCCTTGTTTGAGACAAGAGCTTCTTTGGGAGTGGAGGGAAACGTAGGCAGGACGGTCATACCCATTTTGAAGGGGATATGACAGTTAAAAAGAGAGGGAAAGGCATCACAATAATTGTGAGAGAACTAAAGCGTTCATATGCCTTAATGTGAAATGAAGTGCAGCTTTATCAGAATGCAAATGAGTGATCTAGACAAACAGGGAATGATTGCCTTCTGTTTCTCGTAATTTCTTTGGATAATCTTAATGCTGCTTTTATTCATCAGCAGGCTCGAACAAAGGGAAGTAAAGCCTTATGAAAGGCATGTGTAACTTCTGGAGCAGTTCGTTGTCGTAAACAGAAGGTGTAACTGGCTTTGAAAGGTTTCAGATTCATAGGGGAAGAAAAATATCTGAGGCATTTTTATTGTGATGGTAAGAATGGAAAGACTGAGGGTACTGCTTGTTTGGAGATGTTAGGACCTGCTGGGACAAAGATAAGTTTGTTTGTTCTCTTTTCATAATGTTTCTCAGGCATCTGCTCTTGGCTGCTGTCGGACAGGGTGTTGGTCTCTAAAGACACTTAATCCACGAGGACTGTTCCGTCGAGTTTACGAACTTTAAAGCTGGTGATAATTTGAGGCTGAGTTCACGGTTTGACTTGCTTTAAAATAATGGGATGATAGTCTGCAGTCTAGCTGGCTCTTACTACCCTTGAATTAAACTGCCACTGGGCTCTTTGAGACCTCTGGTTTTGCTTTGTCAGCCGCTGACAGTGGCTGTGTGTTACAGCCTGTCTGACTGTGCTGGTGGGTGTAATCCGAACCTACCTATGCCGTCCTACTATTAAATTGGAGCACCTGCTACAAAATGCCCTCCTGGCTACGCTGAGGCTTAGCATATGCTAAAAAGGCACGGTTTTGGTAAATTCTGGTTGTCCATCTCCATGCCTCTTTGTATTCTTCCATCCTTGTATGCAACCTCACTTGTAGAAGAGTTCTTCCCAAGCAGAGCTGGAGGGCCTTAGATCTGTACCCTGACTGTCTGCAGCTCTGGCTTTGGGGCTAAACCTCTTGTTTCTGAATGCAGACCTGACTTGCAGCATCTGTCAGCTGCCTGTTAGAAAAATACCCTCCAGTTTTAGGTATTTACCTCCTACTTTACATCTTGCACATTTATCCAGCTTGTCTGGTATTGAAGAAATGCTGTGAAACTGTGCGGACCTGTTGGTTTGGATTTGAGGCATGTGTTTTCGTCTTGTGCCCTTTGATTATAGAAATATGTAAGGAAAAAGGGTTCAATGAGAGGCACTGCTCTGTAAAATGCTTGCATGCCCCGCGCCTTTCGCTGTGTTTGATGTAAAGGCACCTTTGTGCTGCAGCAAACCTACCTGCTTTTCTGCTTTACTACAGTAGCACCTAGAGGCCCCGCTCTGTTACATATATAATAGTATATATGGGTAATGAATGTCCCCTACACTAAGACACTCTCTAAGGGGGTCTCTAAGACTAAAACTTACAGAATGAAATTCCTACAGTAGCCTAGACTGCTTCGTATTCCTTTTGCCCACCAAATACTTGTCTTTAAGAAATCTTTGTGTGGGTGAGGGCTAAATACATTGATTTAAAGGAGATTGTGACAAATATTGAACTGGCACATCCTTAAACCAGTAAAGATGACCTACTTCAGTCAACTGGGGCAGGAGGGAGGGAAAATTCACTTTGGATAGTCTCAATTTTTTGAAAGATGTCCTAATATAAATCTCGCCTGATTGCAAAAGCCTTTAAAAAAGAAGCAAAAAAAGTGCTAGTGGTCTAAGGGAAGTGAAGAAGGTTATTGAGGGAGTTTTTCAAGGATTGGTCTTGTGTCTAAATTTGCTCAAAGCTTCCTCTAAACTTCAATCCTTCTAGTGCTGATGTGGTAATGAATTGGCTGGTGGCGGTGTCAGTGCAGAGGAGGATCAGAGCACAGGACTAGGAGGAAGACTGGGCGATGAAGATGACTGCAGTCCTGTCTGTGCAGCGCGATTCAGAACGCGAGGTCTTATGCACGGGGCTGTACGAACTCGGTAAACTAAAAGCTTAGTAAAATAAAAACCTGACACCTGAAAGCTGCTACGATTAGGTGCGATCACAAGCTGACTAAGCCACCGAGACGAAATAATTGTAGTAGAGCTGGAAATATTAAAATCCCTCTATATATCACCAATGAGGTCTCCCCTGGAATATTGGATGCAGTTCTCATTGTGGAAGAGAAATAAATCAAAATACTTGCAGGACAATGCTGGGGTAGCTGGAAAGACTATTCACAGTGAAGCATTTGAGAGGTTGGCGTATTTAGCTAGCAGAGCAAGGCTGAGAGAAGATGTGGTTGCTGTCTGTAAATAACCCAGTGTAAACACCGCTGGGAGAAGAAACTAATAAGCTAATGGACAGCGCTGGCACACGAATACCACGATTGGCCGACCACTAATTTCTCCTGAAAATTGGATGGCAGTATTAAGAGTGAATTTCTGGAAGAGGAGCCCAATAGGATTGTGTGTGCAGGAACAATTAGCCTTAATACGGAACTAGATGCCATGATTGCCATCCCTCGGCCCCCTGAAACTGTTTGTCTGGGACAGCCAGAATGGGTTAATCCCAGGTTATTCCTAGTGTTTCTAGGCTAAAAATATAATATATGGGAGTGCTATATAGTATGAAATATCAAACTGAGATGGTTTGAGGAGGAAAGCAAAATTAAAATGGGGAGACTACTAGAGCTGTTTATCAGTTCATGATTATTTCCAAAGAGTGATGTTTGCTCAGCCTGGCAGGAGCGGGGAGGATGTGCGGAGTGTCGGGCTCCTGCTGACATCTGCATCCGTCCTCGTGCCCGTGCGTGAGAGGAGCTGCTGTGGCCCAGTTAAATGGAGGAAATATCAGGTTTTGAGAAGGAAAGCCTAATGTTCCATCCCCTCCCCTCCTTAAGTGGGACATAGATTAATCTGGTGCTGGAAACTGTTCAGAACAAAAGCAACATGGGATTTGGGCAAGGTAAGAAAAATCTGGTGAAGGACTTAAAATAGCCTCTCTCCTCAAAACTACTTTTAAAGATGCATTGAATAGCAAAATATTTGTGAGGAGATGCTGCTAAACTAATTGATATTGCTACTTAATAGACTTATGATGCAATGTGCTGGATAAATGATTTGGGTGAAGGGCGTCCCTTTAGCCCCTGGCCTAGCCAGGGTGCCTGCAGGAACAGAAGGTAAATGGGTGCTGAGGGACTTCCCAAGTCTTCCTGCCGGGAACTTCCTTGTCACAAATGCAAAGCTGTGGCCCAAACCTGCCAAAGCAGCTTTGAAGGTCTTATTTCCTTGCCAGTGCAAGTGGAACCCTGTGGCATTTTGCCAGTGATGATGATGCAATTCAGTGCCCTGTCCCCAGTGCCGAGTTTATTAGCTCGGCGTCTTCTGTGTCGGGGCAGCTGGCACCAAACCGCGCTGCCCTGTCACGAGGAAAGCAGGACAGTGTTTGTGTTCAGCAGGGCCACATTTCCCCCACCCGCTTGTCACCTCCGTAAAGAGAAGCGGCTGAGGAGCCGCTGCGCGCTCGGTGCAGCCCCTGCAGCTTGCCCGGCCGCTGGCTCCGTCGGCCGGCAGAGCGAGCTGGAAAGGTGCTTGTTTCAATGAAGTACAAGACTGTTTTGAAGCCAGCGCCTGCTTCAAATTTCATATTGTGGATGGAGTTTAAAAAGTGCCTCTCTGGTGCTAGAGTCAAGGAAAATTCCATTTGCCAGAAGCGCTCTGCATTATTGAAATAGAAGATGGTGTCCAGAAGGCTGCGGATTGGAGCTGCCTGCAGCAGACGGGAGGTTTTGCTCCTCTGGCCTCGGGTTTGGTGAAGCTTCTCCTGTTCATTGCACTCATTTATTTGTTGTACCAGGCAGCTTTCATAGCATTGTACTACAGTGTCTTAAATCATGTCTGTGACTATTTTTTCTTTTCAAAACAAACACTCCTGCCATTTTTTTTTTTTTTTAACTCAAGTGTGGACACTTTTCCTTGGTCTACCCTTGATTTACTGCCAACTTAATGAAGGTTATCGCCTTTTTTCTCCTGGATCTTACTCATCCTCTTTCTCCTCCATTTCCTTCTCCTGTTATCAGTTCAGGCCTTTAATCTTTCATTGCGTGTGAGATCATCTGGGGAGGCTGCTCTTGGTGTGGCCTGTGCCTCGGTGTGTCTCATTTAGTGGCCTAACTTCTGGTGTCTTGGTAGTGAGTTTTATGTTACACTCAGCTTTTACGACTCAGCTTTACAGGATGTTAAAATGAATCATGGGTCTTTTTTTTTACTTCGGACTTTAAACTCTATCAATCTCCTGTTAACCCTAGCACCCATCGTGGCAGCGGAGGTTCAGCCGGAATGAGGGTGGCTCTCATTCAGAGCCAGAAATGATAGTCCCGGCCTCATTTCAGAGCCACTTCAGGCTCTGGCCCGAAGCCCTCAGGAGTCACAGCGCTAGTCTGGGTTGTTGTTTTTCTGCAGTTACGAATTTGCCTGTGCTAGTGGAGAACCTCTCTTCTGCAAAGGCCTGAAGAGTGAGAGGGAGGCAAAGCCTGCTATCTTGCACTGCATTTTGGACTTCTGCTTCAGCAAAACAGCTAACTGATAAGAGCTTCAGCTGACTTTTAGTTCTAGCGTTATTACAAGCGTGTGAAATCCAAACTGTCGCTCGTGAAGTGCTGACTTTTGCAGTGAGCCATGTGTACTCTTCCTGGAGGAAGAATGTCCTTCAGGGTTGGGCAAAGGAGACTGAAATACAGTGACTAAGATTCCAGTCCAGAGTCTGTTCAAAATACTGGTGAATCTGGCAGAACTGGTTCTCTAATAACCTCAAATCATGGAGAATAAACCCATGACAAGGAGGCAATATTTTGCTATGTTTTTCTTCATCTGGAAGATGAGTATGTTTATTACTGATGATTCTCAATGTGTGACCTGCATCTGATTGTAATGTCATTTTTCTTGCCTTGTAGTTGTGCTTATTGGAGACTCTGGAGTAGGCAAGAGTAACCTTCTGTCTCGATTCACTCGCAATGAGTTTAACTTGGAAAGCAAAAGCACCATCGGAGTGGAGTTTGCCACAAGGAGCATTCAAGTTGATGGGAAGACAATAAAGGCTCAGATTTGGGACACAGCGGGGCAGGAACGGTATCGAGCTATAACATCGGCGTAAGTGATAGTTTGTATTGCCAGAGAGAAGCTTTTGTGGAGGGAGGTAATTTTGGGGCCTCTGCTTCCTTGGAGTATTCTGGATGTTTGTATTTTATTATATAATATTCACAACTTACCAGGGAAGGAAGCCGGAGTCTTACCCTGCTGTCCAGAAGGTTGACATAGCATAGACCTGCACAAATTGCTTTACTTTTTGTGCTCTCACAATATAACTGAAGGTACTTCTGGCCCGGGGTGAAAGACGACCTTTGAGAGACTTCTTTAAATACTAGTAATTGATAAAACAGTATTGTATTCATTAAGGTTCTGTGAGTGGTAACTAAAAACCAGAAACTAATGTAGTGCTAAGGAAAGACTGCTCCTTTTGCATGCTAATTTAATTGAAAAAGTAGCATGGCAAAAGCTGAAGATAATCAAGTGTGGGAAAATGCAACCTCTTCCTTCTGGAATATGTCACTGTGCCACTGTGGGTCTGAAAGGAGACTAGCTGCAGCCTTGCTTAAAGGGTTGGTGTTTTTCTGCTCCTATGAGTCACTTCAAAGTCTCTGTATCACTGCAGGCCCTGCCCTGGTACCCAGTGCAGTGGGAGGGGAGAATTTTCAGGAGTGGGTCAGAGGTAGAAGGTGACAGTAGCTCCCTATAGATCCCCCTGCTTCACCCACATGGCCCAGGGTAACTTAACAGTGGTGCCCTCAGGCCTGGGCTCAGGTTACCCACAAACTCTGAGCAGTCCCCACAGCTCTCGTGGTCCTGTGACATAACCCACTTTCTGCTGTACATCAACTGCCTGTGTCCCCCAAACCCTGCCCCTGGATGCTCTTTAAGCTGCTGTCTCAGTCATAGCTATTTCCCATTATTGCCCGGCAAGCAGTCAGTTTTACTCATGCTGCTTCTCGATGACTCTCTAACGCATGGTTTTTACTCGCAGGTATTACCGTGGTGCTGTAGGGGCACTCCTGGTTTATGACATTGCTAAGCACCTTACTTACGAGAACGTGGAGCGATGGTTGAAAGAGCTGCGCGACCACGCTGACAGCAACATAGTGATCATGCTCGTGGGGAACAAGAGTGACCTGCGCCACCTGAGAGCGGTCCCTACGGATGAGGCCAGAGCTTTTGCAGGTTGGTGAACTCAAAATCATTCCCTAATGCCGACTGTCTGGGGATCTGCCTCCCTCGTACAGTGTCTGAGTTACGTGTGTGTCCAGGTAAGAGGGCAGGATTGCTGCTGGTGATGTTCATCAGTGATGTAGGCTAATGTTTGTCGTGTTTTTACACAGTTGAAAATGAAGCCTGGTAAAATGAAAATGCTGATGCAATTTCAAGAACCAGCCAGAGGCACTGAAGCTGGTTTTAAGCCAGCTTTAGTCTCACGCCTATGGACTGCTTTTCTCACAGAAACTGCAGCTATGGCTTTAGGTTTGAGCCTGCTGCATCGTGGTAACATTACCATCTGTGTGTTGTTTTCTTTGTATCAGCTGTTCTCAAACCCTGAGCGTGTGCTGTTAGGTGAGCAGGCTTTCTAATTGGAGACACAATGCAGTCTACCTTTCATAATTAAGAGCTAACCTTGTAAAAATAATTTTAAAGGTTATTGTAGTTTCTGTAAATCCTAGCTCGTTTCAGGGCCGATTTCCTTCATCCTGGAGTGTAGCTGTGTTTCTTGCATTGAAGGTTTTTGTAGCTGTTTATATGATGTTTATGACCAGTGAGGTGTCTGCCTGCAGATGCAGGACTATCCTTCCCCTTTATACAGCTAGTTTTATTAAATTAGCTGCTGTGATATGCTTGCAAAAATACTTTTTCACATCGTGCTTTTGGTTAACTACCAATAAAGCCAAAAGGCTGGGAAATACAGCTCCTCAGAGCTCTTAAAAGCAAAATGCAACTCTGCTTGCCCTTGTTTTTTTGAGCCCTGTGTGGGACTGAGACGGCCGTGTCTTCACTGAAACGTGCACCCTCATGTCACCTAAGCTCAAGGTTCCCAAGTACCTTCCTCGTGGGAGAGGCAGCCTGGGGAGGAGCCTGGAGCTTTCGTGCAGCTCACGCTGAGCCTTCCTGTGCCCAAGCTGTACAAAACAATGGGTTGAGACGTTTGCTTTGGCGCAGGGTTTTATTTAACTAAGTGGGAAGCGGTGAAACTTGATGAGGTTAAAGATAATATAGGAAACTTCCTCACGCATTTCCTGAAAGTGCTGTAAATTCTCCCTGTCAGTGATGCATGAAGATAGATACGCCTCAAAGTAACCCAGCGCTGAACTGATCCCCGTGCCTCGGATGAGTGTAAATTCAGCTGTCAGCATTGGGTGGCATTGCTTTGAGATCACATAACCCCACAGCTTCCAATTCTTTTTCCTGGTACCACATGACTTAGGAGGAACATCCCATGCACAGTCTGATACCGAAGTTCTTCCAGACAGGGGAAAGATAAATGGTGCTTCCCTCTAATTACTGTGTTTCTCTCCACACAGAGAAGAATGGTTTGTCTTTTATTGAGACGTCTGCTCTAGACTCTACAAATGTGGAAGCTGCCTTCCAGACTATTCTGACAGGTGAGTCATCTGGTGCTTGCTTTTTGGAGGGAGGAGGTCAGAGTGCTGCCCAGATAAGATGCAAATGGGCATTTCTTTGTCTGTAAAGTGTTTAAAACTTTTCCATTTAACCATTCTTCACAGATAAAAGATTCAGAGCCTGATTCTTTTGAAGTGTCCCAGCTGATAAGTCAGCCTTGGACTCAAAAACCCCTGTTCACTTTGCTCCTGCTTTCCAGTCAGCCCCCTTTATATGCTGCAGCTTCAAGTCTGTTTATGGGAGAGGGAGTTTGTGGGACAGAATTGCTTCATGCAAGTAGCAAGTTAAAATAGCTGCTGTTTTTCAGAGGGGAAGTCAGTCTAGTCTATTTGACTCTCGTTTTGAGCACTGCTTGGCAGTCTGAGGTTTAGGGACTTCTGAGCTGAAGGAGAGTTGCTGTCCTTGCTTTTTAGTAGTCCTGACTAGACTTTGGCCTCTATAGCATGTGATGGGAGCAAGTTTTGCAGTTTTTGTGCTCCGTGTGTAAAATATCCTGCTTAAATCTTGTTTGATGAGCAAAATTCAACTGCAGCCATGCAGGGGAATTAGTTGTGACCCACCGAAGCAGCTGTGGCCTGGGCAAAGCAGGACAAGAGCAGCACGTGCAGTGTTTGAAGTTTAGTGACTCTCAGCCTTCACAAATGCCTCTCCAAAGCTCCAGGCTGACTCTTCAAAGCATCTGGCCGCTTTGTTGTTGTTGTGATACGTCTTTCTGTTTTAGGTGGATCAGGGAGTTGCATCTGTTTTCTCTGAGTGCTTCCAACATGTTTCCAAACTTCAAATTTAGGCTTCCTCCTTCCTGACATGTGCCAGCCTATGCGATGTTCTTGGTATGAGCCAGCAGCACTTCTAAACTGCACGTTGCTATTAGTCAGATCTCACTTCTCTGAGCACATAGTTGGATTTGGATTTTCTTCTTTTTGCCAGATCGTTTAGACCTTCTTTTAAAAACACACTATAAAGGGGTTGAGGAATGTTTCACACTGGAATATGCAGGTGAGGTGGCAATTAGGAAGCTATTTAATATAATCCAATTATTATAAATTCCATGGCATTTTTAATTATTTTTTTTTCAAGTGCCTTCTGAATACCCTAGCTGTGGAGAGAGGGTGTGAGAGAGAGTTCATAGGTTGCTGGAGCATTCAGCAGATCAGTAATGCCTCTACTACATGCCTTCTGCCTGTATCCTCTAATTCTCCTCCTAACTTTAATTGTAAGAGGTAGATTTTGACTCTGTTTTGACAGTGTGGTCCTAAGCAGTGGTGTATGAGTACACAGGGCCATAGAGGTGTCGTTCATCTCGCTGCTTTGACATGAGGCTGGAGCTAGACCTTGAGTTTGCTTACTGTGACCCACCAGTGTGGCTCCCTTTTAACTGCAGTCTACTGTAAGCAGTTGGGAAGTTGCAAACTCAACATGGCACAGATTCCCAAAAAGGAAAAAAGTTGCAAGCTGATCCATGACTCCCTCATGAGCAAGCTCTGATGGCATTGGAGGGTGGGTGGCTAAGGAGTGGCTGAGCGTGATGGTATCTGGCTGAGGTGCTTCATGGACTCCCATTTCCTTCACCCACCTAAAGGCAGTCTTGTCGCGTGTGCTTATGTGAAACCAGCCTTGGTATTTTGGGGCAAGCACCTTGATTATTGCTTGATTGTAACTGCTGGAACCTAAAGCTTCTGCCTTTATCCATGTGTCTTTTGGTAGCTCCTTTCCCTTAGGAGGAGCTGCTGAACGTTGAGGTCAGAATCTGGCCAAATGCATTGCACGTGCTGCAGAACCACCCTCCAGCTTTGCTGTCTGCCCTTTCCATTTTCAGAGGGATGAGGACTCTCGGCTAAAGGACAGTATTTAACTGCTGTGCTTTTTCAGCCCCAGCCTAAATAAAAACACACAAAATGTGTTTTGATTTTGATACCACAAGCAGTTTATTCCCCCCAGGCTGGCTGTTGGGCTGGGCCATATCCAGCTTGAAATGGTCACCTAATCGCCTGCAATCTCCTCTTGCAGCATCTTCTGCTGGTGGTGGCTAAAGAGGAGTTTGCTGCGTGCCCAGGCTCTCCCACCGAGCAGGGCGATGCTCAGGTCCCGTGTCCCGCTGCTGCTACGGGGAAGCAGTTTCCCTCTCGGGACGGACTAGGCTCTTTCATCTCTTCCAGCAGCCCCTTTTATTCCAGAACTTACTTTGGATTCTAATTAGTGGCAGCTTGATTTCCGGGTTTAGCTTCCCCGCAAGGGAGTGCAGTCTGTAATGGCAGAACGAGTGACTGGAATTTGCCCTCAGATGCTGACAGATCGTTAGGGCTGTTGCTTTTCCACAAAAAAAGACGTGTTGTTGTGACGGTGTTTTAGGTAGAGAGCTCTTGGGTGTGCAGACAGCGTCCCTGTTCAGGAGGGGTTCGGCTGTGCTGGAGGAAACACTGGTGCTGATTAGTGAGCATGTGGCTGGCTCCAGACATAAGCTCCTGTTTCAGGGAGATAAAGCTGAAGTAAATAATGCATTAGCAGCAGGTTGCCTCCATCTCTGACTGGCATGCAGAGGAAGAATGTTCTGCCAATAAACTTCCTGATAACACCTCACAACTGGCTCGTTCTGTTAATGATTTGCTTTGAAGGAGAGAGGCGAGCAGTCATCTTAGGAATGTGGCTTTCAGGGTGACTCCGCGGAATCGTGGAGGGGCCGCGTGTGTTGGGCAAGGTCGCTCTCGGCGTGGTGCCAGAGGCTGGAATACTGGCTCTCCTCTGAAGAAGCAAGCTGGAAAAGCCACGGGCTGCGGGTGGAGGTGGTTGCCAGAAGCAGGGGATGCGGCTGCAGCAGCCCGGCGGGCGCTGGCCATGCTGGGAGCTGCCCTCTGCGGAGGCCCCTGGCCCACGCTCGCTCTGATCTTCCCTGAACAGCGTCTGCGACTCCGTTCTGCAGCAGAACCCCCTCTGCTGTTGACCTGCTCTGCGGTGCTTGTCGGGGTTTGGGCACCTTTTCCTGCTGTGGCTTAGAGTAAAGGTCCCTATCCAAACTCCTCTGCTGCAGGATATCTAGACTTCCCGGGCTGACTCTTGTGTATGTGAAGCCCCTTTGGCAGCTCCTGGCCAAACAGGTGGGGCTTCTTGTGTAACTGCATCCACTGAGGCTTATAGAAAGGTAAAGCATCCTCCATGTCCCCTGGACTCTGCCTGCGCTCCCCTTGCTCCGTGGTGTTTGTTTACTGTGTTTTGCTGTGGTTTTGTCTCCAAGGAGTTCTGTCTCGAGGAAACAACATCACAGAACATTAATGTCAAGAAAGCTAGGGATTTCCTCTCTTTTGCCCTGCGCACCTGAAAATGAATTAAATAGCAGCGCTGGCTGAGCAGACAAGGAGCGGGCAGCTCCTCAGGCAGCAGTGTCCTTTTCCCAGCCCTCCCAGTGCAATGCCTGTCTCTCGGAATTACCAATTACGCAGTGATGCTTTCTGCTGAATGTGCTCTCTCAATAAGGGCTTACTCAGTGTCTGAGCAGAGAATGAAGTGCGGCGTCTTCCTTTAAAAAGTGCCGGTCTCCGTGCGGGCGGCGTTCCCGGCGCTGCTCTCGGTGCCGCAGGCTCTGCCGCGGGGCGTTTGGCCCCGGGTAGAGCAGGTTCAAGCTGCCACCATCTCCCTCCTGGCTCTGCAGAGCTCCGGCTGTGCGAATGTTCCCTGCCAAGGAGGGAGAAGGGCCAACAGACACCAACCACGGGGCCCTCGCGCTGCTCGAGCAGCTCTGCTGCTCTGTTCTTGCAGGACCCTTGAAGATGAGGGCAGATGCAAAAAGGAGCATCTTCTCAGAGTCAAAAGGGAAAGAAGCTTTATCAGTAGGTAAATGGTTGCTATTAAGATTGTTAAGGCTTTAGTATGCAGCTCCAAGATCTTCGACTGCTCTAAGGTGATGGTGTTACAGAGAGCCCCAGAGCACACAGGGGTGGAGGAGGTGTGTGACCTTTCACGTTAGTGACGAGTGTGAACTTGCTCAGGACTGCACATTGCCGCGGCGCTGCTGCGAGCGCGTGTGGTGGCGGCACAAGCCCGCTCTTGTTCGGCAGGGCCGAGCCGCGCTCTGCTCGGGGACAAAACCAGGCGCCCCGCGCTTGTAAAACCCGTCCTGAGGAATGCGGAGCAGGTCGCTGCCACCCGGGAGCCTCCTCCTCCCACCTCCGCACATGCTGCTTCTCGGCACCGAGCGCCGCAGGTGGCTTGGGGATTGATTTCGCATGACTCAGCTTGCGAAGCCGCTCATGTGCGAGACTGTGGGACAGAACCGTGAACTCCAGCAAGGGTGAAACTGCAAAATCCTTTAGCTTGTGCAGCTCTTGTTTGTTCATATCAGCCAGGCGTATGCAATATCCAGCTTTCCAAACAGTTTATTCCTGTTTGAGCTGCCCATTTTGAGTCTCAAAGAGCAGATTCTTTCCAGGTGCCACCCGGAGGCCCACGTGTTCTCTGTCCCTAACCCAGCAGCCCCAGGGCAGGCGCAGCTCCCTCGGCCCGGATTGCGTGTGCTGGTGGCCTAGCTCGGTGTGGCCTCCTCGCAACCCTTGTCCCTCGTGGCAGCCTGTCTGCCGGGATGGTTTTGTAGCTCCCTGGTCCCTTTGTAGCTCCCTGGTGCCGTCGCTCCCTCCTGTCGCAGGGCAGAGGCTCAGCCGGGCGGGCAGCCCTCGGCAGCGCTGACGTCGGCCTCCATGGCCCTCACTAGTGACAATGTCTGCCGGAGAAGCCGTTTCTCGCGCCGGGGTCACGGGGCAGGGTGTGTTGGGCCATCCCATCCAGCCCACAAGAGACTTGGAGCCCTCAGAAGAACTTGGACCTTTGCCTTTTTGCACCGGAGTTGCCTGCCGAGCCGCGTCCAGAGGAGCCGAGCGCACGGGCTGCCCTGGGCAGCTGCAGTGCCGTCATTGCAGGACGGCTTCTGCCTCCATCTGGAACGCTTTCAAACTGTTTTTTATTAAATCAAGCTTCAGCAAGCTTGCTTTTAAACTTGCTTGCGTAGTCACATTTGAGGCCATTAAGTTCCCCGTGTTCTCTTCTATTTTTGGTCTCTTTTCCGTTGCGGGGTGACGCCCCGCACGCGGTGGCACCTTCCTGGCACGCAGCTGCACGGGCGCTCGTGCAGTGCACCGAGCAGAGCCGCAGGAGCCCGGGAAGGCTTCGAGCGCGGGGCGCGCCGCGTTCCCTCCTGGCAGCGGGCCAGGAAAGGGACCGGGATTCCACCCTGCTCTCCAGCTCAGGCTGGAATTTCTTTGTCTGGAGTCCGTATTTCATCCCTGCTTCTGAAGCTGAGCCACACAGTGACTTCCACGTGGCTCACGTCATTACATTTGCTCACTTCCTAAACGCAGGCGGTGTCACAAGTGAGTTTGTGAAAGCTCCTAGGCGTTGCCTATGTATTTCGTGAAAAATGACCGGAAATCTTTATATGTTTCGTATGATGCTTGGCTTCCCCAGCTTGTTTCTGGTGCTGCTTTGCTGCTGTTGCTCGTAATGACCGGCTCTTTCTCGTCTTCCAGAGATCTATCGTATCGTTTCACAGAAGCAAATGTCCGACAGACGTGAAAACGATATGTCTCCAAGCAACAACGTGGTTCCCATTCACGTCCCTCCAACCACCGAAAACAAACCAAAGATGCAGTGCTGTCAGAATATATAAGAATCGTTCATTCTTTCCTAAAAGGCTGTGTATATTCCCCAGGTCCAAGATTTAAATATATTTGTAATTCGTGTGATTACTTTCTTGTGTTCAGTTACTGCTTATTCCTTCTGAATTTCTCCATGTCTTAAACACTTTGATTTCAGTGTTTATGAATCTGTTACTTCCATGTGACTGCAGTATTTTCCCAACACCGGCTTGGCTCTGGTCCAGTAAATCGTTTGGAACTGAACCCATCTCTTTCCAACATGATGCCCGCTAGTCAGAGCGCAGACGTCCTTTAGGAAGCACTTGAAGATGTTATTCTGCTCCTCCCCAAACAATTAGTGTCAGTTTAGCTAGGAAAAGATCTCGGGGCAGGATAATCGTTCCTCGTCTCGAGGTGTCGCATACTGCATCTAAAGCTTGATGAAATGCCTCTTGCTCTAAAGTGCAATTTTAATGTAAAGTTAAATGTTTCTAGCTATATCTTCAGAATGGCAAGTTGAGGATTTTTACAGCATATGAAAAGGGGGGGGAAAAGCCCTCCTGCAGCCAAGCTGCTGTGGTTTGGTGGCTGCTGCAGGCCCAGCTGCTGGAGCCCCTCTGAGAACAGGAGGAGCAGGAGCCGCTGCCCGGAGCAGAGCTCGCTCTAACACTGGAATTTGCAGCATTTTTTTTTGGTGTTGCCCGAGAATGGGTCTCTGCAGTGCTGGTAGTATCAGGATTTGAGGATAACTTTTTCCTTGGCGATGCACAAACTTGAAGGCTACTGTTGTTCATTTTAATATTTCAAATGCTTGAGCTGATGAGTCAGTAACTTCCACAACCCAGTCTTAGTTTGCAGTCCTGTTTCATACAGTATTTTGAAAATGATTCCAGTGGTTTGCTATCTGATGCTAAACAGAAATGCCTGACGTAGTTTCCTTGCTGGATGCATTCCTTCTCTAGGATTTCAGTACAAATAATCTGTTTAAGTAGCTTGTTCAGGGATACGTCAACTGTGCCTTCTTCGCTGCATTCTGAACCCACTGCACGCAATACAATACTCTGTTCCAAAATAAGTCACTAACGTTGAGATTCAGGGGCTAGAGGCACTGAATTCCTGCACTATTTAAAGAAAAGTTTGTTGTATAAACGCCTGCGGTTATTTATGTAATTACAGGAAAGTGGTTGTAGGGAAAGTTTCCCAAGCTCTGATATGACCCACTTGGGACTGCCACGTTTGGGTGGGCACAACCAGCTGCATTTCTTACCCAAACTTGCTGTCTTGCGGTGCTCATGATGTGTAAGGCACACGGAAGGCATTGCTGTAGTCGGTCACTTGTGCTTTTTTTTTTTCTTTTTATTCCGTTTCTCCTCCTCGTATTTGTTCTGAAGATGCTATTTTGATCTGTTTGTAAATTACTTTGTATTTTATGCATGTACTGTAACTTGATTTATTATTATTTTTTAGATTGATTTAAATATATTCATCCATAATTCTAATAAAGAATTACAGGGGACGACTCAGTACGGTTTTGGGTGCACTTTTTTGGGAGAACTGGGATTTCACTTGCAGGTTTCTGCTAACTGGAAGCTAGTCTGTTTGTGTGAAGGCATTGGAGTAGAAGTGCTCCCCGAAAAGGAAGTGGAAGGGTGGTGTAATCCCTGAAAAAGGGTCGTGTAATCCCTGCAAAGATGGTGTAATCCCTCCAAGGATCGTGTAATCCCTCCAAGGATTGTGTAATCCACTGGCATTTCCACTCCAGCTCGGCGTGCAGATCTGGGGCTGCTGCAGGGCAGTAGTCACAGCCGTTTGGCAGCTTCAGGGAGCTCCTGTGGTCTGAAAAGCGGGATCCCTCATCAGCTCCCTGATGGCTTTTCCAAACCTCCTGTTCTCTCTGCTTTGATGGCAAACCAGGTCTTGCAGAAGAGCCACCCACCTGCTTTGTGCAGCTGGTTGTTCCTGAAGCTTCTTGCTTGCCCCTCGCCGCTCCACATTGAAGGGGGGATGCCCGTGAGTACTTGCTTCCGCCGCACTCAAATGTGTTTTGGAATTAACCAAATTACAGGGGCAGCCGCTTCCTACGTGTGTCAACAGGAAAGGCAAGAAAGATCTTCCCTTCCCTTCCTTTCCCTCTGCAGCTCGCGTAGGCGCCGCCGCTGCGCCGGGTTTGGCTTCGTGCAAGTGCTTCCTTCTGCGGATCCCGGCTCCCTGCGGGCAGCCCCGGGGCTCCCACCAATGCTCCCCAGCCTTGGCAGAAACAGGGCATGGAAACATTCATGCAGTGGCTTCAAACCGACCTGCTTCCAAAGCCTTTATAACCTCTGTCCAAAGCAGAACCAAGGGGTGCGTGTACTGAGCTGTAATGTCTCGCTATTAAAGCTGTGTTTCCGTAATGCTTTTCCCTGGCTCTGCTCCGCTGTCCTGGCTCGGTGACCCTCCTGGGAGGAAGACGGTTCCTCAAGAGCGTCTGGAGACCCAACACGAGACGCTGTCGCCGGCTTCGCGCCCGTTCGGCGGCTGGGAGTCGTTCCGGGCTGGCGCCGGCATCACTTGTGCGCTGAAGTGTCCGTCCTCTGCTGGTGGGAGGCAGCTCATTGCCATGGATGCTGCTTTTGAGCCCCAGTACAAGTTTCTTGCAACTTTACACTGCAGAATTGGTTTTAGACACCAAAGGCTCATGCTGTCATTTGCGTATTCGGACGTCCCAATCTTAACTGCTCAGCAGTGCGCTTTTTTTTGCATTTTATGGGTGTTGAGGTTGGGTCTCTTAAGCAGAAAGGACAGGGCGTTGTTCGCATTTAAAGGCATTTTTTTATTAACCTAGAATTGCTTATTTTATCAGTTGAAATCTGATGATTTCTAAACTTAAAAAGCTTACTGAGTCTGGCTTGTCAAATAGGAGGATTACACACTGAGCTTAGTTTAACAGGATTTTCTTAGACATATGAAGCAGAATTATTGAAAAAGCTTCAAAATGTAACAGGCCACTGCATTGCCTTGGAGTTATTAATTCTGGAAGTGTTTCTACTGCAAATCTGAGCTTGCAACTTACTGACTGGAGTCCTTGGGAGTAGCCAAACCTGCTGTAAGAGGTGCAGTTAACTCCAAATTGCATCATTTGTTTTTTTTTTTTTTGTGAAATCCTGGAATGGTGACTCCAGCCTCTGGCTCATAAGTTGATGCTTCCTGAGTGTTTTTGTGCAGAGCTGGGCGCCCTCTTTGCAAAATGAGCAGGTCTGAGAAACGCATGCTGAGAGAAACCCCGTTTATTTTGTACAAGGTAACATACCTTTGCACAGTGAACAAATATATTACAAATCTGTCTCGCTTTAAAAAAGTATTGCCATTTCAGTGCCTATTTTCTACACTAATGCTAATATACAAGAATCTACTTGCTTTGCCTTTTTTTTTTTTTTTTTTTTTAAACATTTATTTCTTTTTCCTGCTAAACTCTATGCACATCACTTCATTTGGTTTCAAAATCTGGCTTTGAACAAAAGCTGAGCACATCTCTGCTGCCCAGAGCCTCCCGTGAACACGTTCAGCAGCGCCCACGGCATCGCTCCGCCACCTGCGGAGCCTGCTTGTGCTAGACATCCAGGTAGGTCTCTACCATTAATATTTTGTCATGAACTGCCTTTCTCGTGGTATTTTTTTGAGGTAAGTCTTCCTATATGCGCATGTGAAATAAAACCCTACTGGCCCTGCAAAATAGCGGTCTAGTTACAGCTCAAATAAGGCTTTTCTGGCAAACAAACTCGCTCTCGCTGGTCGCTCAGCGCCCCATGCATGCGTGCGCGCGTGCAGCATTCGGGTAAATAGTCTGCGCTTTCTGCAGCGTGGAGACCTGCTGCTCCGAGCCCTGGGAGGGCTCCGGGCCCCGCGGAACCTCCCGCAGCCGCGTCCCGGCGCGGAGCCCGGCTCCACGGCCTGCCCTGCACACACGGAGCCGCCGTGGCTGCTTTCTCTTAGAGGTCCATCAGACTGGCGAATGTGCAACAGAATTCTGTTTTGTATATATTTAAGAAGCAATCGACTTGCTACTCCCACGTTTGCCTAATAAAACTACATATTTAGAGTCAATACTACTTCATGCTCAAAATCTACACGGAACTGCTTAACAGCAAGTATTCTACTTTCTAGATCAATGAAGGTTACAAAAAAATAATCATGGTGGCTTAGTCCGAAGCTTTACCCTCGCCAACCTCTTGATAAATATTTCACAAACAGCTGCTGAAAAAGCAAACCCAGTTGCAGCTTAATTTAATGCCGTCTCAGGTAGGATCACCAGGGGATAAAGTTGCACTACATGGTAATGCAGACGAGCGTAAGGGCCGGTGCTGCTGGCGGAGCCGTGATGAGAGGCCGGCAGAGCTGGTCCCGAGGCGCCCGCGCGTCCTGGGCAGCGCCGCTCCGGGTGCAGCTGGGCCCATTCGCACCTCCTGGCACCTTTATCTGGCCTAGTGGAGGCCATGGAAGGAGAATTAGAGAACATCTATACCAAGCCAAGTAGTCTAGGTTTAAAAAATAATGTAATCTGGGCAGAAGTCTCACTGCTTAAACACAATCTTTGTCAAACTTTCAAGGTGTTTGTGGTGATGTTAGGTTGTAAAGCAGCCCAGGATGGCTGTCTGTAAAATTCCTCTACTCAAATGCCCTGGTACTTAATATGAACGTGGAGGTGCCAGAGCTGATGAGGGAGCAGGGGCTGCGCGGGGGCGCACGGCGATGGCCACGCGGGAGGTTCTTGCACGGAGCAGCTGGATGCAACCATGAAATTCCCTGCTCTCGCTTCCATGACAAAACGTAAAATGGATTCCAGCATAATCCCAGTCACCTTGGCCCTAACAGCAGCAGGTTTCTCGAAGCAGCCGGTGGGGGTGTCCATCTGCACTGCAGGTGCTTCTGTGGAGAACGTTTCTGTGTTTGGTTTCACAGCAAAGCCAGGGTGCGAACGCGGCCTGGAGAGTTTTTGCACCTTGCGGGTGACGTGTTCCAGCCACGCGCGCGGGAGCTTCCCCTTAGTTCCCGTGGCCCCTATAAAAAGGGCTTTTTAGTAACACCACGCAGCAGCTGTTGGCCCGAGCCCATGTCCTGCTCCGGCAGGTCCTCGTGTGCGGCAGCTCCGCGGCGCTGACGTCCAGCAGCACCGAGAGGGAGGGCGCTTCTCAGCTGCGTCCTCAAAGCCGGTATCCGCAGCGCGCCGTGCCCGAGAAGTCCATCCCTTTAGGACTGCGTGTCCCAGGACGGCCCGTGCGTGGGGCTGTGCCGGACGGGGAGCAGATCGTAGTGCCCGGGAATGTGGCTGTTCCTGGGCAGATCGTACGGGCTTTGGAGGTAACCGGCGCTCTGGCCACGGGCAGCGTCCTGCACCACGGCGATGGTGGGCTCTGCGGGAGCAGGGAGAGGGTGTCAGGGGAAGCGGCCGCCTCTCCAAACCGCCCGGACCCCCCGGGAAGTGGATCCCGAGCCCCAGCAAAAGGCACTGCCAAACGCCCAGGGCTTTCGCTGCTCCAGAATCCTGCAGCAGCCTCAGGACACGCAGGCAGGGCCCGCGGCCCCGCGCCCGCCGCCACTTACCAACTTCGTAGATGTTCTTCGCGGCGGTGGCTGACGTTGGCATCTCTGAGTACGGGGACTCCCTGCGGCCGGGGGACTTCATCTCCACGTAGCTGCTCTCCGAGTGTTTGCACGTGAGAACGGGGGGGTCTTTGATGGTGGCGTAGGGGTTTTCGCTGCTGTTGAGGGAACAAGTGCTGGAGCTGCACACAGACTCCTTCATGTAATCTGCAAGACAGGAGCAGAGCGGGGGGCTTAGCGCAGGGGCAGGGGGACGCGGGGCTCTGCGGGGACACGGGGCAGGGGAAGGTCCGTGGAGCGTCCAGCACAGAGGGCAGCAGGGCCTGATGGCAGGAGCCCCCTGCTCCGCACCGACGGCTCCGGTGCCGGCCGGGGCTCTCCAGCCCCTCCGCGTGTTCCCTCCGTCCTCCGAGGAGGGTGCGGGGCTTCCTCCCTACTGCGTCTCATCCCCACCGCTCTCGCAGCCTTTGCTGCTCCCCTGGCCTGGCCGGGGCACGCGGGGACCGCAGCAGCGGAGGCGCCGCGTGGGGACCCTGGCTGCAAGGAACCTGCCAGGCTCGCCTCGAAAAGGAAATTAAAAGCAAAAAAAAAAAAATAGTAACAAAAACCAGAATAAATGTCTTAATATTGCCATTAAGAACGTGCCATTGCTGCTGTGTGCATCCTGCTGGGCAGTGCCATTAATTTAGAATTAGAGCGATGCAATGAAAGATGAGGCATTTTCTTGTGCTGGGTTACAGTGCAAAGGCAGATCCTGGTATATATGAAATACTCCTGGTGAGAGAGCGGGGCTTGCAAAATAGCTGCAATCCCAGTTGCCCCCGCTGTCTAGGATGGGAGACAAAAAGAGAAATTCAGGTTAAGAAATAGACAGACAACAAGATAATCGCTTCTCCTTCTGAGAGCCCCTGGCAGCGGCACGGCGACGAGCTGGTGATCAAATACGAAACTTGCAGGGCGCCCTCAGCCCGGGTGAGGGCTAACAAGGCCTTGCCTCAAAGCGGACAATTCCCCTTTGTCCCAGAGCAGGAGACAGGAGCCCAAGTGACAAAAGTGCTCTCTGGCCACCGGGGCTGACCCTGCAGCTTCTGCAGCCCGAGGGAACCCTGTCCCCGCTTCTAGCAAGCGGCGCAGCCACCCCGTGAGCCCAAAGCCCAGCTGCTCGCGGCGAGGCCGCGTTTGCTGTGACTCAGGTGCGGCGCCGGGTGGCGTAGGACGAGGGATTAAGGGCAAGGAGGCAACAGAGAAGGGAAATCTCCGTGGCAATCCCGAGGGTACCTGTGCTCCTGCTCCCCGCGCCCGTCGTTGCGGCCGAGAGGGTTGTGTGGGGGAAGGAGAGCAAGGACAGCCCCAAAGCCGCGTGCGGCAGCAGCGGCCCCGGCCCCGCGGCGCCCCTGCTCTCCAGCAGCTCCAGGACGCGGGGCCCCGGGAGCCGCTTCCCGCGGCCGGACACGGCGGGGTTGTGTCCGGCTGGAGAGCAGCCCCTCACTCCGTGTGGGATACGATCCATGGAGCGCACGGAACGCCAGGGAACAACGGGGCAGCTGAGCTGCCAGAGCTCAGCAAATACCACACAAGGGGCTGGGGGGAAACACACAACCTGCTTTGTCACAAAGGCAATTTGGGGATATTTAAAAAGTCTGGCATCAATTATCAAATCTCATTGTGTGAATTAGTTTAAGCCAGAACAAATGTGTTTACAGGTGTGCTGCCTGGCTCTTGGCAGAACCGGGAGGCAATGCTGTAATTGTGAGCACCCCTCTTCCGTGCTGCCTTCTCCAGCTCCCCTACCCTTATGGCAGGGTTTATTTGTGCTATTAGGGAGGCTGGACACTCTCATCCCTGCCCTGCTTTGCTCTCCCTTTTGCCCTGAACATCCCCTGGCATCAGAGCTACGCGACTCGGTGCCTCCTGCTGCGCCTCAAGGGCTGTGGAAATGCCACGTCCTCGTCTCCAACAACCTCCAGGCTGTGGAAATGCCACGTCCTCGTCTCCATCAACCTCCGCTGCGGCCGCTGCTCAGTGCAGAGCCCTCGGGGCCTTTCCTTAACGTGGCCGCTGGGCCGGGACGCGGTGCCGGTTCCGGTGTTCCCCATCCCCGCGCCGGGCTGAGCACCCCTGCGATAGGCACCCGGGGGGCTCTACCCCGGGGATGTTAGTGGGTATCAGGCAAAGCTTAGTTATTTTTTTCCCTTGCATTGCTAGTGCTGGAGGTCTGGTGATGCCACCAGTGCAGCAGCGTTCCCTGCAAATAACCGCAGAGGGAATGAGCTGCAGAAGAAAGCCTGGAGATGGCATCACTGAAACACCCATCTCTGTGCTCGCTTGTGAATGTCCCACTGCTGTCACCCGCAGCCGGTGTCGAGCTGTTGCTGACTGCAGCAAGGAAGGAAAGAAACCTGCCCGGGCAGCGTGGAGCCGCCTCCTGGCTCCGTGCTGGCCCTGGGGGCCTCTGGCTGCAGGACAGGCAGGAGCAGAAATCCCAGCAGGGATTTTCCCCTATTTCACCCCCCCTAGACCTGTTGGGCAGATCCAGACATCCCTGTGGTCCCAGTTACCTTCTCACCAGGTCAATGTCTTGCCCTTTCCAACACTCACCCTCCCTGGTGATTAAGACACCACCAAAAAAAACTTTTAGGCTTCTAGGCTTGATTTTTTTGGAGTAGGCAGTAAGCATGTAGAGAAACTGGCTCATATCCTAAATGCCAACATCTAGAGCAGCAGCAAATGCTTTTCCCAGCTCCACGTATTGCGAGGTTTTTTCCCCTTTCCCATTGGGACGTGATCCCTGTGACAACTGGGGTTGTGGAGGTGAATTCCTACTTGCATGGGATCGTGCAGGTTCTTTATAAACAGAGCAACCTCAACTGATTTTTGTACTAATTAATTAAAGTGATTTTACTCTAAGAGCAGCTTTTTGCTGAAAAAGTGAATCTTTCTAGTAGCTGAAACTAGTGGATTGAGGCAACTCCTTTTGTATTTACCTATTCCATAAATTTGTCTTTACTGAGATTTATTGCTAGTTTCTTTCGGGAATTCTGGGTTGTAAGGAGATGTTTTCTACTAAAAGCTCTCTTGCTGTATCGTGTAAGCAGTGGTAACAAAAGCAGCGCGTTCTCCAGCACTGGCTCTGCAGGGATCATTGCTCTTTAGGGCAGTTTGGATTTGCTAGTGCCCATAGCAATCTGGGGAGAAGTCCAGCTCTCTAAGACGTTGGCCACAGCAGACTCGGGGCTCTTGATAAACTACACGGACAGGACCGGTTTTCCTTCTGCTCAACCAATTCCAAGTGAAATGCATCATCCAAAGAGGCTGGTTGGTGTTTGCTGCCTGCGCTGACAGTCACACTGCCCTATTAGTGCAGTGCCCTATCTGTGCAAACTGTTGCAAGCGCTGGGCTCCTGTGGGTCGTCCACGACCCCATGGGGACGTGCCCTGGAACGGGTGCACAGGACGCTCCTCACCGCCAACACGACACGTTGACGCCCCGAGGACGCTCTCAAGCGCCGCTGTCCATCTCTTTCCATGACTCAGGGGCCACCCCCTTTTCCTAGCGGCCCTGTTTCAGCTCCGCATGCGCGAGGAGCCGCACGGAGCCGTGAGCACACGCTCCAGGCCACCGCGCAGGACGGCGGCTGCTTCCTAACAGCTCCATCGGCAGCCGCTTCCCTGCAGCGAGGCCCCCTCGCAGCCACGTGCCGAGGCAGGATTTGCCTCCGTAATTCCCGGCCGGGCGGCTCGGGCTCGCTCTGTCCCTGCCTGCGTGCGCGGGGCCCCCGTCGCGGGCGCCCGGAGCTCCTAGCTCACCTCCTAGGCCACCCTCCTCGCACTCGTGCAGGGCGGCTGCAGGGATACCATACCTTTGAAGCTTTTTTCCATTATGTATGTGTTCTGACGTCTATCCATCCCACAAGCACCTGCATGAGAATGATATATAATGGAAAACACATAAATATTTATGTAAATTGGGTTGCTTTGACTACCGAGCAGCATATATTCTTTCCTCTACATTGTGTATCCAGATCCTCCCCTAGGGAGGCTCTTAAGCACAGCCGGAGCTGCGAGCGGGCGCTCGGCCTCGCTGGGGCTCCTGGCCATGCCCCAGATTACATGTGTGCTTAAGAGGCTCCCCGCGAGGAAGAGCTCTCCTGACGCAGAGCCCCGCTCAGCACCGGGAATAGCTACTGGGCACGAAAACATCTGCTGAATCCCCGAGTTAGAGCCAGCAAAGACACCCCAAACAGATCAGCTGGAGGGTCACACTGCAGGCTGCGCTGCGTTACCCTATGGCTGGTTTTAGGCTTCTTCTCCTCGGTGGGCAGCATAGGATTTAATTGACAGTCTCGGGTTCGAAGGTGCTGTGTGCGACAGTCTGAGATTAGTTTATATGACTTTTTGCCTTAAAATTTGCACAATTCAGTAGCTGCCGTGAGACGTGTCCCTGAGTGCGCGCAGCAGAACAAGGGTGCAGCAATCGGGAGGGCAGGGTTGAGAGCAAGGACTTCTGCCTTGCAGAACCCGCCACCCCTTACACGTGGAAGGGGACGGAAACCCTTTCCATTTCCACTACTGAACATTATCCTGGGCATCAATCAGGTCAGAGGAAAATCTAATGCAAGTCTTTAAATCTTTTTAACGGCACAGTCTGGTATTTCTTATTGACTAGGAAAATCAACAGAAATTTGGTTACTGAAATTGAAGCGTCTTAGTGGCTCACAGTATCCACCATCGAGTAACTTAGTTATGTTGTTAAAAAAAGCTCTGCAAACAGTGTGTCCCAGACGTCCCCGCTCTTTGCCCTTGCATGTCCTCTGGTCTCTAAAGAAGGAGCTGCCACCATCGCTGGCCAAGATGCCCCGGGTCTTTTCACGGCAGCTTTGGCTTTTTGCTGGCTAAGGGTGATCATCCAATAAAACAACTGTTGTGTGACTGACATGTCAGAGAGAACAACCCGCGCTGCGGCTTGGAGTCCCCATCGCCAAGCCCAGGACAAGGGCTGGAGTCCATGAGCTCACGTGGAATGGTGCTCGTTCCACTAATACCAGTATTAGCTGGGGGGTTTTGGGTCCCCTTCATTTTGCAAGGGAACACTCTTGAGCACAGGGCTGGGAGCTCATCCATCCCGTGGGTCAGGTTTGTGCTCCCTGCATGGAGATGCACGTGTAGAGCTGCCCCACTCGAGAGCTCGATGGGTGACTTGCTCGGGACCATCCCCAGCCACATTTTCCCCCCGAAATTCTGACACGTCCCGTTGAAGTCAGAGATAAACAGAGAGAGCAGGAGCAATCCCGCAGGACAGGGTGCTCGTAACTCCTGGGGCCTGGATCCCTCTGAGGGAATCCGAGAAGCTCCATCACGGGGATTCCAAAGGAAAGGAGGGCCCGGGAGAGGTGATCCTGCCTTGGGAAGGCTACGGGATCCCCAAAGCCCTTCCCAGTCAGCTTCTGTTAATTCTGCCCGCAGTTCTGTGCTTTTATAACACACCTTTACGTGTCCATCGCATTCCTCGGGAAGGAGGATGAGCGATGGAGTTAGTCTGTAAAGTGCAGAAGGAGTTAACGCGGAGAAGGCTCTGGCAGGCTGCAATCTGGGTTACCTTGACGCTAAATCACCCTAAATCACCGCTGGGGTGAAACCGGAGGCGCAGCCTGCAGGGTTTCCCCACACCTTTTGGCTCTGAGGAAATGCAGAGTCGGCTTCGAGTCGAAAGCTTTTGGCACCAGCCCTCCCGCGAGGGCACACGGGACACTGCGAAACAGGCTCAGTCCCTGCATGGAGGCTGCTGCTAAAGAAATCCCCACGGGAGAGAACCCCCGTCGTACTCAGAGCTTGCTGTGGCCAGTGCTCGGGTTAACGAGCACAACAGTCTAAGGCTCTGCTTGGTCGCAACGCAGCAACTGCCTAATGCCCTTGGCCACACGTCCATGGGAATTATGTGTGTGCTGGACGTTGCTATATCCAAAAATGCTCATCCCCGTCCTCCAACTGCGTTTAACAGAAAGGATTATCTCTGTAAAAACGCCTGAAAAACTGGTATTTGACTCTCGGGGAAGTGTGCCAGCAGTGACAACGTGGGGTGACCCGGCAGAGGGACTGAGGGAGCAAGTTCCCTCCAGGCAGTGGGATGCAGCAGATCTGCCGAACCTGCTCCCTGCCAAAGGCTTCTGTGTCCTCTCCAGCAGCTCCCTCTCCAGCAGGAATCCCAATAACCAGCAGGAACAGAAGAGTGTAGAATATGAGGATGACACTGAGTTATTTAAATGCTCTCTTGTCTTCCTGCAGGTTCTAACAGCCTTTGCTCTGCTCCTTGCATCTCCCGGTTGAAAAGGGAGCCTCTAAGGCTCCTACCGAGCCCGTAGGCATTTCTGTGAGCTGATGTCTCACCGGGTCGGTGTGAAAAGTCAACCAGGAGGTGCCTAGACAAGAAGAGGGTGCCCATCCTTGCTGAATTTCCCCTTAGCTGCCCTGCAAGGCCTCTTCCCTACCTGCCGCCTCCAGGACTTGGCGGGGTCGCTGCAGAGTGGTGCCCGCTGCTCTTTAACTCTTTTACCTAAGCGGGAAGCTGTGCAATGCTGGGATGTGATTCCCGCACTCAATCCGGAGCAGCCGCACTGGAAAACCTGGGGCTGATGAGGGGATGCAAAGGTCGTATATTCCTCTTTAACGCTTTAGTATTTTCATATGTGAAGTTCTTTCAGGGTCAAGATCCCCTACGTGACCTCATTAGGTTTCACTTGTGTTTAATGTTTATAAATCAAATTTAATTTTTTTTTCTTTTTTTTCAGTGTTTTACACATATTAAAGGAATCTTGCAACTTTTATTGCACAGAAGTAACATAGTTAAATGAAAAACTTTATGTAAAAATGGCCTTGCTCTGAGCAAGAGCACAAAAATGTTATGAGAGACAGCACCAACAAACATTAGTTTTGGTGCTGAAAAAAAAAGAAAAAAATCTCTTTTTTATCATTTAGCATGAAACAAGCACTTTGAAACAAGGGAAAAAGGTCTGAAATGAAAATCTGGGCTGCCAAGCCCTATGGAAAAAATTGTTCCTATTTTTGCTGGCGATCACTTATTAAAGTATTATCACTGCTGCATATCACTCGTACTGCAAAAGCATTCAGCACTGCTTCTACTGGTAAAATAAGATGCAAGAATTTAGGGCAAGCGTTTCACGCAGGGAGCTCACAACACGGCAGGAGAAACCCAAATAAAGCCAGCGAATGAAGCTGTAAAACGGTAAGCGGAAAATCAAGTTGATTCAAGGAGCAGCTGGAAATCCTCAGCCCGCCCAGCTCGCCAGGGTATCACGGCTAAGCATGAGGGCAGCGCTGCAGACGACTGTGCAGGAGGGAGCAGTAAGAGCTGCTAGTGATGGAGGGAGCTTTGCAGAGGGGCTCGGTAGCTCTGTGACTTTCCTGATGCAGGGAAAACCCCGTCCTTGGAGCAAGCCATGGTGTGCGACCCAAAGAGCGCGATGAGATGGGATGTGGTGTGGCCTCATGCTCATGTCTTTGCAAGGTGAGATGGCTGACCTTAAAAAATCCCGTAACACCACTTTGTGCTGCACTTTTCCTCACACTGTGTTCCCAGTAAGCTGTTAGTAATCCCAGTAAAGGAAAGGGAAAAGCTTTCTGCCACTGACAAGTGGAATTCCAAGCGCTTCGACTGGAAAACAGCTAGAAGGAGAAGCGCTCAATCTGGCCAGGTTTTGAGAAGGAGCGGCTTAAAGCTCTGTTATAGCTGAAGCCTAGAGGATAAATGGAGAAGGGGCGATTGGTTCTCGCTCTCAACGGGTTTGCATTGGCCAGGGGTTCAAAATTGGCCTCGGAAACGGCCCCTGTACGACAGCACCTGGGAGGCAGCAGCGCTGAGCCCATAACCCAGGGCCCTCCGGGGCCGCACAGAGGGGCTTGCTGAGGTGACAAGATGTGGCACTAAACTGCACTACTCACGAAAGAAAAACGCAAAACCCACATCTGAATTTCCACTGCTCTAAATTCACCCTTAAGAAAACACTTATCAAATACATGAATGATTCAACCAGCCGGGAAAGCGAGCCTGGAGCGAGGATTGACTCTGCTGCTCAAATCGCTGCTTTGTGCTAAAGGAAGTGATTTTCAAATCCTGACCTTTCATTCCTGGCAATTCTGATAGTGAAATAAAGACAATACCAATAGTCTTCATTATTGCTAATGCCTTTATGAAAGGCAGATTTGGATCTGGAAATGCTCTAATGTCTACTAAAATGATTAAATGGTACAAAAATTACTGACCTAGTTCATTCAGATAGCTGTAGGGTCTCCAGTCTGTGGTTTCTCTGTCAAGGGTTTTGTTACTGAGCTGTTCAAAAAGTATGATAATGGGTTAATGCGGACAGAAAGAGACAGTTTCCCCCCAAGACTTCGGCCCCGCGATGCCATGAATGGGAATGGGAGATGGGAATGGGACTGCCGCCGGGCCTCGCCGTTCCGGCTGTTTAGCCATGTCAAGCGCAATGGTTGTTCACTAGCAGTAGGGAAAATCACAAAGGGAAGGCGCCTCCACCAGCGACGAGCACAAGCATGCGGGAGAGTACAGGATTTCGGGGGGGAGAGGTTGTCCCTGTCACACGGCCGGCCTGTTGCAACCCTGCGCCAGGACAGCCCGTGACGCGGGCACGGGGAGCGAAGGGGGTCACTGAGTCACCCATGCGTGGGTGGGCAGGAGGTTTCTCGCAATTCAAGGAAAAACACATTGGAAATGAGGAGGCTTAACGCCCCGAGCAGATCTGCCAGCAAAATCGGGCCGGTCCAGGGTTGCCATCTGGCTGCCACCACAGGAAAAATGTCCCTGCCAGGCAGCGTGGCGGGAGCAGGGCCAGGGCCCTTGCGCTGCGCCCGGCTCCGGGTCACGCTGCCTTTGCCGGGGGGTCCCGCGCCGGCGCCGGGGGAGCCCCGCAGTGTTTTAGGAGCAGGTGTTGGGGCTCAGAGCCCCTGTCTGGTAGGAGGAACTCGGCTTCACTCGAGTGGAGACTCCTAACAGCCGGAGGTAAAACCCTGCCCTCGATGTCTCAATTCTGGGATGCAGCAGGCGGTCTGAGGTGTTTTTACACCAAATGTAACATGGTCTGGTTCATACAGATGCCGAGACACCGCAGAGAGCAGTGACAGGCGGGACGGGGGGATGCACAGACACACACAGACACGCACACACAGACACACAGGCACACACACTGACACGCACACACACACGCATACACATACTGACACGCACACACACATACACACTGACACGCACACACAGAGGCACACACACGCACAGGCACACACACACACACAGGCACACAGACACACATGCATACACATACTGACACGCACACATGCAGACACGCACACAACAGATGCAGACAGGCACAGACACGCACACACACACAGAGACATGGTCACACAGACATGCACAGACGCGCACACACACGTGCGCTCACACAGACGCACACAGAGACACGCAGACACAGACACACACACGCTCACACACACAGAGACACGCTCACACGCAGAGACACACACACACACATGGACACACACACACGCATCGGGGCTGCTCTACAAGAGCCGTCGGCACCGGCGCATGGATTCAGGGCCCCATGAGCACGGTGGTCCCGTGGGCCCTGCAGCCCGTGGCTCTCGCCTGGGGCAGCTCCAGCCTCCCCAGCCCTGCCCGCCCTGCGCCATCTCCTCCTCAGTCCCCATGTCACCACCAAGGCCCCGAGTGTCACCAGCCCTTCAGGCACCTTTGAGCGGCTGCTCTCCTCGGGGACGGAGCACCGGGAAAGCTGCTCACGCCACTCTCTGCAACATCTCTAGAGCCATCAGGGGCTCCAGGAGCCCCTTTACTCCCCCGAGACAAGGACCTTAAACAGCGACAGGGGACACACAGGACGGACGGACGCATGGACGGGGCACTCGGAACAAGGGAGCAACACGGAGGCAGGGGAAAGCAGAGCATCTGGTAACGTATTCGCAGGGGAGGAAGCCTCTGCTTTGGCCCCCGGTCCAGGCCGTGTGAATCAGGGCAGCCCCACTAGCTAACTGCACTGTCCTTGTCACCAGCTAAGCCCATGGCTTTTATTTCCTATTTTTTCCCCCTCTTTATTTTAAAACTTGCTGCAATAACATGAATGCTGATTTCCAACCCAGCTGCACCATTTAGATCACATTTATTGCAGCCTTGGAGTTTCTATTAAAAGCCTTGTTTTTGCAGGATTTATAAATCAGCTCACAAACCTAGAATTTGGCATGAAGAGCTATGGGCTAGAATTGATTTTTTTAATTAAATGATTTGGGGACACTTCTAAGTTTTTCAGAATCCAGTAATTATAAAGAAATGTGATTATAGCCGCTTCCCTGTGCTATTATCATTTGTTAACACAGTATAATTTGTTAACATTTTTTTTTTAAGATAGAAGATACTTTGCTTTTTACTGTGAAGCAAAATTGCTTTTCCAGGGGAAAAAAAAATACTTCATAGTAAATTTATCCACTAAAAATGCTACCTCATAATTTTAGCAGGCTGGTTAAAACTGCCTTATAGTTGGCAGCACTTCCTTTAAGGTCAATGAGAAACCTGCAGGAGCAAAAGCAAGTCATCATTTGCCCATCTGAGTAGCTGCAGAGCTGCAATCTGTCAACACTTAGATTTTCTAAGGATCTCCAGGTCATTAGGCAAAGAAGTGCCAGCACTAACTAACCTAACTAACCTCCTCCAACCTGCAGGCTAGAGATTTATGAGAGTTTTGCCATTCCCTTCCCTCACTTAGGACTTCAGGGCGTCAAGGGCCCGAGTCCGTGTTTCTACATTTCAGAGGGTCATCTTGAACACTGAGTGCTTATTCTGTATTTGCAGTCCTCACCTTTTCCTTGGGCAAATTTTAGTCAAATTTGCTTTAATAATACTTTGGGTGGTTGAATTCATTTTTATTATTTGGGTGATAACCAGCCAGACTATTCCCTGTAACCTCTGTTTTGTGCGTTCTAATTTTATGCAAAGTCGCTGGCAGAATTTAGAACTTCCTTTAATAGCTGTGAATCTGCCAGCTTTAAAAATTCAAGACAGGGCATCTAATGGCAATTGATTTTTATGATGTCTGTAGAAAGCAGCAGCACCTGGGCTCTCGCAGCGATGCTGTTCTCCCTTGCTAGGGAGGGAGACTGGAATTAACAGCTCTGCAAAAGAGCAAGGTGAGAATATGCCGGTTGCTCGGGACAGACCATGTTTTATACAGAATATTTTTGAAGCGTTTGCAGCCATTTGTAAAGGTGAGATATATTCCTAAATTCATGCACTATTCAAAACTCCAAATATAGATCTGGTCTTGACGCACTGAGAGCACCTCAGGGAACAGCCCCACCAAACGCCTCTGAGGGAAATACTTCCTCAGCAGCTGTGAAAACCTGGTCTCTAATTCAGGCACAGTCTGCTCTGATGTGAAGACACAGGTATGGAGGAAAACATGCATTTTTATCTAGCAGCTTTGGAAAATCCTCAATTCTTCAACAGTCTCACTTGAGTCATGATTTGCTGCTGCCCAAGACATAAAAAAAATAAGGCAATACCTAAAGCTAAGAGGTCATGAGTGCTGGTGAGGACGGGCCTCCTCCCCAGCTGCAGCCCTCCCTCCGGGTGGGGATGGAGCTTCCCCAGGGACAAGTCTCCAGCATCTGCCCTGAGTGCCCAGCCCGCCCGGGCTCCCCTGGGAAGCACCGCTGGGCACTATAATAGTGACATGGGCAAAGGGAAGGAGAATAGGGAGGAAAATCAAAAAATAATACACGTCAAGGGTGAGAGAAACAGAATAGGAAGGTGGGTAGGAAACAGAGAAGATATTAAAGCAGAGAGGGCACAAGGGAAGAGGAGAGGAAAGGCCAAAGAGGACCCAGGAAGAGGGGAGAGGACAGCAGGGGCAGAGGGAGCATTTGGAGACCTGTGTAGGGAGAAGCAGCAGATTTTTGGCCGGCTGCAGCTATTCCGTGCTGCAAAGTGTTCCCATAGATAGCTGGGATGATGGCAGATCCAAAGGGAAAGGCAGGCCATATATTCTGATAAGTGTCCTAAAAATACCCGACCAGGTGCTTTCCTTATTGAAACAGCAGGACAACCTTCTGACCAAGTGCCTGATGGCCACGAGCACAGCGAGACAAACAGCTCTGGGCGACTCCAAAGGCAGCGCGTGGAGTTCAGTCCTTTTCAGCAGCTGCCCGTGTGAAGTGACTATGTGACAAGTTGGCACTGCAGGCTGGGGAATCAGGACAGGGGCTGGCTTTGACCTTTGCTGAATTCATTTCAACTACTGCTGCAGGATTAGTGCTCCAGACCCACACTCAAGGTGTTCATCCAAAATCTGACATTATGAGCATCTGCACTTTCAATCTGGGGATAAAAATTGAATGCATGATGCAAGGGGATGGTCTGGTATGGGGAAAACATATTTACACATCTGCCTAAACTTTTCTTGAGAAATCTCTGCAGTCAGCCTTTTTATTACATTTTAATGAGATTTTCTTCTAACCACCAAGAAATGTCTTAAAGGGACATATGTGGAAATATTTTTGCACATCCCTTTCAGTAGCTTAATACCTTCTTTCTGCATTAATCTTGTTCTCGTGGCTTTTTAGTTGCAGAGCTACATTTGGATTAAGGTGACTCAGCCTGCAAGAACCATCATCTATAAAGCTGACATCCTTGATTAAATCAATTACACTTCCTTTTCATCTATTCCTTCCCCTTGCCCAACCTTGGCTTATTACGGCTCTAAGAAAGTGCTATCCTACCATTTATCACACCTAAATCCATAGCTAAAACAGTGAATTTCATAATAGTACAGTCCGGGAATGGTCACAGGGAATCAATAGCAACATGTGCTAAGCAAGGCGCTGCTGGGCACGTGGGCAACTCAAAGCACAAAACGCTACTGAAGAGCTGTAAAGAGCAGCGAAGCTCTCGAAGTCCTGGATGGGAGCAGTGCTCAGACCCAGCTCTTGGCTGGGTCAAGGGACACCACAACGAAATGGCACAGGTAGATTACTGGCTAACTGTTTCACTACTTGTGTTTTATTAATGGGTAATTTATCTTTTCTAGAAATGAACATATGAGAGAGCTGCTGAGACTCTAAGGCCTAGGGATCCACACGGGCATGTGCTGACCCTCCGGTTACCATGCACGGATCGTGGAGACACATGCAGGGGAAAGCAGAGCTTCCTGCACCCAGGAGTGCTGCAGTGCCAGGATACTGCTACGCTGGATGTCAGCCCGTGCTGGCAGAGAGAGGCATTGATTTGGTGCATTTCCTTGAACGGACAGGAACGGGGCTACAGCGGGGTGGGTAATATCTACCTTACTGGAGCTGTTTCCATCCAGATTACTGGTAAAGCAGCGGGAAGTCACACCACAAGACAGAGTGTGGTAGCTTGGATTGGAAAAGCAATGTACACTGCCGCTACCTTGAGACAGATCTGGGAAGAAAACAAGTCATCACAAAATACTTCGGAAGCTGTAATGATACTTAAGCAACTGAGCAAATGCTGGAGAAGATGAAGATTAGAAAACCCATCAGCATTTTGTTCGAGCTCTGGCTGTGGTAAGGCATCTCCGGATTGAATCTAGCCTGCATTATCATGGTGTGAAGTTCTTTACTATTAGTATGAAACCAATTAAATATAAGATAGACAAGCAAAATCTTAAAAGAATACAGAGTTCCACTTTTGAAGATATTAGAAGGTATTTCCTCATACTCAAAGAGCATTACGGGGAGAGGAAGAAATGCAAAGCCCAGAAAATGGCAGGTATGCAACACTGCATAATGATGAAGCCATTAATTAAAAGGCTATAATGTACCAAGGAATCCAAAATATCTTACATAACTTTTTTTTTTTTTTTGTGCAAAGCCTTAAAAATAAAACCGAAAGCTGCAGCACTGAAAGGCAAACTTCAGTAATTATATTGTTACACTTAGAGACATTTTTATCTACTTCATCTCTTTAACCTATGTACTTAGTTTCAAGCAAAATAATTTACCAAGGAAGCCATCCCATTTATACTGGCAATTCTAATGCAAACATCAATCCCAATCTGGTTTCAGTTTAATAAAAAATTGATAAACACTTCAAAGCAGTATCAGAAGGAAAGATGAAAGATTTAAGCTGAAACAATGTAATTTAAACAGCCAAGCCCTGCGAGAAGTAAAGAAATGGATTATTTTTAATAACCCATGGGCTCAAATTGCTGGAAGGAGGTTAGCTATAGGAAAAGCTTTCAGGTGTTGAGGGCAGCGAAGTGCTAGTGTGGAAACTCCATCTTCAATAAAGGTTCAGAGAAGCTGGGGAGGGCAGCAAGGATGGAGAGGCGCCTGTGGAGGGGGGATGCCCAGGTGGTCCCAGCCCTCCCACTGCCATGCGGCTCCGATTCCGCATTCCTGGAATATGCACTTTGCTTTGCTGACATCTTGTGGAGATCTAGATTTGGTTTAATTTACTGCAAAATGTCCTGTCTCGAGTCAGTGGGTTGATGTGGGGGAAGCTGCCCGAGCGGCAGTTCTTGCTGGGCAGCGCGGGGGGCGACCCTCCTTTCAGCAGCTGCAGGACCTGCTGCTTCTAGCTGTTTTCCCAGCATCATTGCTAACAAATTACCTCAGGCCAGGGCGAGTTTTGGGCTCAATTCTTTGCACTTGACGCCTTTGCGCTGGCCCTGCCATAACCGTCACCTGCTGCTCACTGGGCTGTGCGAGGTTGGGTTGGGGCCCTGCTCCGTGACACGCTGCTCTGGAGCCGTTCTTGGCATGGATGCTACAGCCCGAGGTGGCCGCGGGGACACTGCTGGGCCTGCAGGGACGGGGCCAGCTTGTGGCTGTAACTTGGTGCTATTTGCAACAGAATTAAGGGGCAGCAACTACCTCCAAGGGCTGTAAAACCCATATTCCTGCTCCATCACCGAGCGTTTGCATCCGAGTCACGCCAGCTCCGTCCTCCGCATCCCTTGTCGTTCAAACCCCTCTCAGCAATGGCCACGAAAGAGCAGACAGGGACACGTCCCACCACGGCTGTAGGATTCAAGCCTGAATCACCCCAGGTCTTCCCTTCCCTCACTGTGTGCATCCATTGAGAATTCCTCCTCCAGGCCAGTTTCATCCGGGTGATATTTAAGTGCCCACACAGGCTGATTTCCCTTGGCAGCACAGTCCATTTTCGACACATTTACTCAGGAAGCTCTTATAACTGATGGCTGGAAATACATCAAGTTCAAGCCTAATGCTATCCCCGATAAAGAAAAGAAGGGAGAGAATTTTATTCTGTTCTGAACAGTAAGTAAAAGATTTAAATAACTAAAAAAAAAAAAAAAAAAAAAGGAGAATGGTTTAAATTAAGACCAGGAAGAACAAATCAAGGGGTAAGTTAATGATGACAGGCTCCTGCCATAAGCCCCGCAAGCCTCAGGCTGCACTCCAGCCCAATGAAGGGAAATGGCTTAACACCCACTACGTTTCAATGCAGCAGAAGTCCCACGAAGCCTGGATTAAGGCAAGAGGGCTCTGTGCCTTGTAAGACTGAGCTTCTGCTCCAGACAGAAATGCTGTATCAGGAGGTGACACAAACAGCAGCCATCCAGGTCCTGGTGTGGCAGCAGGAGAGTGTAGCATGGAAACCAGCTATTGAGACCAACCATTAAAAAAAAAGGAATAAGCGAGAACTCTCCAATAAATATAAGAAATATTTCAAGCTACAAACAGCATTGCTTTCTTCTTCCTCCAGGCAGGGATTTTTGTGGGGTGACCCTGAGCAGGAGTGTTCACTTTACCACCTCCCACTACACATAACCTGCAAGAAGAGTAGAGCTTTAACTAGGCTGAAGTGTCCACAGGACCCCTGACACTACCTGTATTCTGCTTTGCTTTGGTTGTGATTCTTGTCCTAGGATTCAGCCACATCTGGAAGTTTGTTAAGACACTGCTTAAGACCTCAAGCACCACCTCAGCCCCAAACCAAGCCCCCAGAACTACTGTCCAACACTACTGCGTAGCAAACCCATCCGTCCCAATGTTCTTGAGAGCAGAGTTAGACAACGTGTGCCTTGAAGTTCCCTGTGGGATGCGGGTGTCTCGCTGCCACGCTGCTGAGTGTCACTTTGCTTTCAGGCTCACTGGGGAAAGGCCGCCTCAGACCCTTGCGCTTCAGTTAAGCTCTCCCCGTGTGGGTGTTTTTCTCTCCCATTCCTTGCTGGGCAGACTGCGTGTTTTGCTGCCACATCGTTCATCCATAAATTCAAAAGAGCCCATGGGTTGCTCGTGGGATTCCCCCTTATAATCTCTCTCATACATACACATGGGTTATTAGCATCAGAAGGGCTGAAGACTCAAAGACCAAAAACATCCTCCAGAAATAATTATTGTGTTGGAAGAAATTATACAACCATTGTGTGCTTCCAGGAACCAGGGATGTGCACGTGTGACTGCTGAGAAACAATGACTGCATAAACAGAAACGAGTGCACTATCAGCAGCTGTGATCCCTCTGCTATTTTGACGTATCCAGGAACTCAGTCATCCCAGAATGCTTAAGTGTCATGAGGTGTAAGGAGCTCGAGGACAAGCGGTTGCACCTGAAAGGAATGACAAGAACACAGTACAGGGAGACACAGCGCCTGTGAACCCATAAACGGCAAGGATGGTCCTGGGCTGCCAACATCAACCACAGCGGCTTCGTCTCAGCGGCTGGGGAGAAAAATAACCTTCCCCTGTTGACTTCGAAGGATCAGCGTGTCTGTTCAGCATTAGTGTTTCCTTGGCCTCCATTCTCAACTCAATACAGAGGAAAAACAACTTGTAGAAAAATGTACAAAGTGTCATCCTGAAAGAAATGAACAGCCAAGAAGTCCAGAACATTTTCCATGCCTGTGGCTGTGATTTTCTGTCGTGGGTCTGAAAGCCTCTCTGTTGCTGAGGTGTGCCACAGTCATCTTCTGCAGGATCATGGTTTGGCTCTTCAAATGATGCTGATGTGACACATTTCAGGCAAAAAATGTATTGGTAACTAGCCAGGGATTCTGGCAACACTTTTGTAATTTTCCTACCCAAATGGACATCTTAAGCCAGAGCCTGTAAAGTGACAATTCAAAAACAAGAGGCAGTGGGACAAGGTCCAAGGCTGATGTATTTCCTTTTTTTGTTTTTCCTTCCATTTTGTAGTTATCAGAAGAAGAGAGGCTTTATTACAAGTCTGAGTGGTCTAAATACGAGTTTAGGCAGCGGTGATGAGCAGGCAGCCCCTGATATGTGGTGTTCCGTTATAGGAAATGGTGTCCGTGCCACGAGGGTGGAAGTGACGGCCGTGACAACCTGCTTGATGGAGTCCCAGCCTGCAGCCGGGCCGTGACATTGCCTGCTCAGCAGGACGGGCTTCCTTCCCGGTGCATCCCAAGCAAGGAGCAGAGCTGCCCCCCACGTCACTCCGAGCTGCCCTGGAAGCCAAGTCGGAGCCAGCAACAAGTGCCAGGGCCTCAGGAGCATTTGGACTAGGGAGAAGAAGAGACTGGGAAGCGTGGGAGCTGGGTGAGCCATCCAAGGGGACACAGTGCAGCCAGAAATAAAGCCATCCCCTGCTATTTGATACTACCCACGGAGGAATGGCAAAGAATGACAGCATTAAAGAGGAGATCATCACCTCCGGAGCTTAGCTAATCTGTCAGGAGAAACCATCCTCCACAGCAGTAGCAGAAGATGGAAACAAGCAAGAAATATGGTTTTCGTGTTCTTTTGACCTTACAGATCAACTTTTATCATATCACAGCCTTCCCCGTCGCCTCTCAGTCCTTCATTAGCTACTTTGCAAGAAAATCTACACCAGGTTTCCAGATTACAGAGACTGGTCTGTGCATAGAAGAAAACAACAGCTAATAGGAGGGCTCAAAACACAAACCGCAATGCAAAATAAAATCTTGTGTGACCCACTTGATGCCATTCTTCAAGCAAAGAAATCTGCTCCTGCAGGTTCTACAACGGGAGGCTTCTCTGCATGGTTACAGGGATGCAGCTGAGGAGTTTCTGTACTGCATGTGGCGTATCTCATACCTAGGGACTCACACCTAGGACATCCTACAGCCTGCAAATAATCGTTCATACACAAAGCAACTTACAGCAGTTTTAAGTGACATTTGCTTTCCTGTCCCTGTTAAATGTTAAAAATCATGGTATTTGGGGGGAGAAATGGAAGTGTCAGTATTTTTGAGGCTCTGTATTGCATGTTATACATCACAGAAGCTTATATTTCCCCAACATAGAGCAATATGAGTCCAGATTTGATTAACATAAAAAGACCCTTACCAGAAAGTGAGTAATCTGTATTAGTCATCCTCATGGCTGGAGTATAAGATACACTTGGCATGTCATGGCCCTTCTCCTTCTGTTTCCGTCGATACCACACAAACAGTGCCAGCAAGACCATAATAATTAGAAGGAGAATAATAATTCCAATGATTGCTCCCACTGAGTGCCTCTCTGATCCAAGAGCAGGGCTAATTTTAGTATAGGGGTTTAATTCTTCCATCATAAGAGCCGCTGTTAAAAGTAATTCATAACACACTGTAAATTGAATCGCACATTTCATTTTTGAAATACTTTTTTTCTTAAAGCAAGTTCACCATTGTTAAAAAAAGAGCGAGAGGGAGAGATTTAGCACATAAAATAGCAGTGTACCTTGGTCACACCTGATTCCTTTGAAGCCAGGGCTGCAGTAGCAGGTCCCCGTGACGTGGTCACACGTTGCGTTATTCATGCATTCACACAGTTGTTTGCAGCCATAACCAAATGTTCCTGGTGAGCATTCTGCAAAGCCAAGGAAGAAGATCAGAAAGAATCCTATTTTGGGAGGGGGAAGGGAAGAGAAGGTAAAATCCTGCCCAAGGCAAAGTCAGTCAAAAAGTCTCCCCGGTTTGAGTGCAGCTAGGGCAACATCCATACTATTAGATTATTATTTTAAAGCAGGAGATAAATGTACAGTTACATTCAACTGCAGTTCACAGTCTGGGCTATTACTTATTTAGCCTCCTTTCTGGAAAAGTCATACAAGACTCCATGAGGATGAAATCAATAATACACAAACTTAAAAAGACTTGCTATACAATTTCAAACATGCAGAGGTAAACAGAGCATAAAGTCAGAAGCTGTGGATAACATGAAAGAGCATAAAATTCTCCAAGTCTGCAGATATTTTTCCATGGGGGGTTGCAAATGTAATTTTTAATGTGCATTTATATGCAACATGTTTATACTTTTACCACAAAAGCCCACATATTTTCTAAATTATCTCCAGTAGGGCTGGAACACAAATATGGCACTGTAGAAGGAATTAGAGAATTGAGCATCTGCATGGTTTGCTCTGCTTCTATATTAGGATTCCTAGACTTCTATCACAGACAAAATGATTGAACGTCCAACTGAGAAATTTATTCATACAATTACTATGATGGGCCATTACAATAAATCTGTCGGCAACTTGCTAAACTTCTCGAGGCAATATTCAATAACAAATTGAAAGAAATAACTTTTGGCAACTCCTGCTTCTTTCTATAAAGCAGAGAGTTTAGTGAATGTCACTTGCTATGTTTCTTGAATATAACCAATGAACATCAGCCAGTGTCTGTAATGTTTTGCATTACAAAATTAAATATAAATTTATGTCTCTTTCTTATATGTGCAGATTTGTAAATGAGGAAAACCAAAGATTTTCCAACCAGTGCTTAGTCTGATATTAACCTGCAGCATACTTTAAAAGAAGATGGTCTAAATTTTTGGAAAGCACCACAGAAATGATGCCTGCATTTAGGCATTTCATCCGAAATCTGATTCATGGGAGGAGGGAGTTTTAACAAAGAGATCCTTTTAGATTAAAGAACATAAATACAAATAATAAATACATTCACTGATGGAAAAGAAAAGCCTAGACTTTGTAGGAAAGTCAAATTATACATGTAGCTGTATAAAATTTGCTATGATACAGTCCTATTACAGAATTTCTGCATGTCTGCTTTCTGCATGGCTGCAGTAAGGATGCATGCAAGCTAAACGTAAGAAGCTCTGAGGCAGGCCTTTTTTATTTGCAAATTCAGCAGGAATGTTAGTGTATTACCTCACTGCCAAAAAAATAAAATAAAAAAGCTGTGGAATTAATGCCATGGTAAGGTGAGATGAATTTCACCCCCTGTTTGGAGTCCAAGTAAGTGTGTGAGAATTTTCTTTTGATTTACTGCATCAGACAAACATGTAATTATTCAGCTCCAGCGCATGCAGTTCCACTACCCTAATTCTCTGTTGTTAAAAGCAGCTGTTTGGCACAGCATGCTAAATATACTAGCAAGACACTGACAGCAGTTACAAGAAGATATGCCGGGATCCTTGCACAGGTAACCAAGGTTCATTCTCCTCACTGCCTCACTGCTGAGGTTAAATGCACAGCCTTCCAAAGATGATTAACAGCAACTGTTTCCTGGGTGTGTTTCCACTGTGAATGAACTCCAGCCGAGGGGTGCTCAGCTCCTTGGCCTGCAGGACCCTGCGGTGCAGCGGGATTATTCGCACTGCAGCCTCTGGATGCGGCTGCTTGTAGCACTTGGAGGAGGTGATTGTTAGTAATGCTGGTAGTAGCCAAGCAGTACACGCTTGGTGCATCAAGGTGAGAAGTGTAATAATTCACTGCAACCTCAGTGGTGTGAGGGTGAAGAACAAAAATGCATAAAGCAGGGAGCCCATATTCCAGTGGAGAAATTCCTGGATGCAATTTCCTCTCTCTGTGCCCAGAGCAGCCCTTTCTTCCACCTCTCCCAATGGAGCAGTAAACTGGCTGTGCCATGTTGGCAGAAAGTGAAGGAACTCACAGCAACAGGCACATGCAAACTCTTCCCCTGGGCAGTGTGACCCTGGACTTACAGCTGAGAGTCCTCTCTCTGGGAACCCATTTTTGGTAACACACAGGATATGCTGATTTGAGAAAATTTCCTTCAAGTTTAACTGTCAACATAAGTCTGTTATTCCTGCAAGGAATTCTGCAAGAAAGTCTGCACAGGAGAAAATTAAAAATGAAGAAATGCTGCAACTTACTTTGCTCGCAGTGTTTGCCTGTAAAACCCGTCCTGCACGTGCATTGCCCCGTGATGTGGTCGCAGTCTGCTCCGTTCTGACACTGACAGACATTGGCACAATTTTTTCCATAAAATGCTGCTGGGCAACCTTTCAGGATTAGAATAAGGAAACACTAAGAAATAAACTGAAACACTAACACAGACAGAATAACAGCACCAAAATATTTAGGTCTATAAATCTATGCATATTCAGCCTCTGTATATTTAATAACATTTATTTGATCATCCCAATGCAAAGATGCCATGACAGCCAATTTTCTTGAAGTAGTGTTTCTCATATCCTACAGAACTGCCTAAGTGTTTCAGAATAAAGGAGGTTTGACCCATCTATACTAACTGCATTTTCAAAAAGTGAAAGAAGATGAATAAAAGGAAACTGCCTTAAAGGCCAAATACCAATGACTTTCTTGCAAGTGAGAGAGCTCCCCAGAATTTGATACTTTCATACAGTGCTGATAATTTGGCACCATAAGGACCAAAAATTTTCCTACATCGGATCTCTTATAGTGGGGCTTTCCCAAGCAGGAACAACACTGGGCAAATTATGACAACGAATCAATAATCTAAATAATCGATTCCTCCTTCACTGAGGGGGAATGGCATAAAAAAAAAAACACAAAAAGTTTCTGGGCTATTTTCTCCATGAGAGAAGTCATTCGCAAGCATTAAGCGGGTGTTTTAGCACGCAGGACTGCAATATTTGGAACAGACACGAGGTAGCAGCACACACTTTGGCAGGACAGGGTCTGGGAAAGGCTTACGCTGAGTGCAGTAGAGGCCAGTCCAACCATGAGTACATCTACACTCTCCATCGAAAGGGCTGCACATGGCTCCGTTGTGGCAGTTGCAGGAATGAAAGCAATCAGGGCCCCAGAAACCAGCGGGACAAGCTGGGGAAATAAAAAAGATCTGTCAGCTGATGCAAAAAAGCACAATGCTAACGCACTGGTGCTGCAGAGGAAGAGCAGGAAAGAGAGGACCTGGGAGACCCCGTTCCGCAGCGCGGAGCTCCGCAGCGATTCCCGGCAAGCGGCGGCTCCTCCGAGCCCGGCGCCGCTCTGCCCTGCCAGGCTGCAAAGCTGCAGCTTGACCCCCGCTGTCAAAGCCGGCCCGAGAGCTTTTATCCCCACGGAGACGAGCGCCAAGACGGGCCGCCCACGCGCACCGGGAGCCGCTCCAACGCGGCCCTGCGCCGCGCGCTCCCCTGCGCTCCATCCGCCCTCCCTGCCCTCCCCGCGCTATCTGTGAAGCCAGCCTAGACAGGGGCTTAAGATATGGAAGTAATTTAATTTTCTTTTTGATATTCCGCAACTCTCGCATAATAAAGTACAGCTATTCATGGTTTACATTTGCTATGCGATCAACTGCTAAAATTACCACATTCATTTGAGGTATGGAGCGACGCTCAAATTACATAAAAATGTAAAGAAAACTTATTATCAGGACGAATTCTCGTTCACAAAATCAGATTGCTTTTGTTGATGGAGTGAATATTAAATTAAAATCTCTAGGTCTATTATGTAGTTCAACAGGTACAATATTAACACATTTTCAAAAGTTATTTTAAGCCGCCCTCCAAAAATGAATGCAGTAAGTTACATAGTTATTAGTGCCAGACTAAAAGATCCAAAATGATGATAACCCTTCAATATAACAACTCTATTTTTGCTTTAAAAAGCACTTTCCATTGCTGCCTATTAAAGACATGAATTAATAAGGCATGGTTCCCAGGAAACCTGAAAGTACAGAAACAGTGCCTATTTCGATGCGTGCCAGTGGCTCCAATTCTGACGATAAATGCAAGTTTCTGGCACATGACAGACACATCTAAAGCCAAAATGAATAGCAAAAACTCTGCCATGACGTAAATCACACAGAAGGTCACTGAACTCGCACTACATCGATCTGAACAGGATTTGGCCCAGAGTACGTGTGCTCCAAAGCCCCCGAAACGCTTCAATGCCCCGGCACTCAAGAGCTGCGGGGTCTGCGAGTACCTCCAGGCCTGGCTCTGGGATTGGAGCTCAAATCATCCCCGTTGCAGCTCCAGCTCCCGGTCATCCCAGGTGAACCGGTGCGGCTGGACCCGAGCAGCTCCGCGCTGGCTCCGGCGCCGGGGAGTTTCCCTTGCAGGATGGTGACGCTGCCGCTCCGCGGGGCCGCGCTGCAAAGCAGCTGCCACCACGTCCTGCTGCTGCCCTGCAAACTGCTGCTGCTCAACCTCACTCAGCAAGCAAAAAAAGCTCTTTTTTTCCCCCAAGGTTAACAGAAACTAACAGTATTTCCCAATTACATGGCTAAATATAATGAGGAATCCATGCAGCTTTTTGTCTTTTTTTTTCCTCCCTCCCCTCTTTTTTTTTTTTTTTCTGAGTGACAGCAATATTCTGCCCATGGAAGACACACAATAAAAGCAAAATTACAGCCGTCTGTTTTTATCCGATTCCTACTTTATCACTTGAAGTTTAATATATTTTACTCTGGAATGCTGTCTAATATGCTAGTTGTATCCTGAATATGAAGTAACATTTCTGAATGATAGGATATTGCTTCCCTGTGTGATCTATCTTCAATTAAGGGATGCTCTCAGGAAATGACACTTTGGGATCAGCAAATGCCAATCTTCTACCTGGGCAATTTTCAAGAAGAAATCCTGCATCCCTTCCAGCCCACATTGACTTTTACAATTAAATTACATTTAATAGAAATATTTCAGCTGCCTAATTTCTCAATTCTATGGGCTTAGCACATGAAAACATTTATTGGTTAAGAATTTCTAATGTAAGAGCTGAAAGAAAATGATTTCAAAAATAAATAAAAGAGAATCCAGCTAGAAATTAAAAGGGAATAGGGAGCTTTCTTTTCTGATAAGAGCTTGCGACCTCCCTTTCCTGTAACAGCAGCTAGGAACTGCTTCTGCAAATTCCAAATGCAGAAACTGATTCAACCCAAAGCTAACTTAGATCAATTAAAAGCAAAAAAGCTATAAAGAGAGTAAGGCACTGACTGCTGTAATACTTTAGGGATTTCCCTGGAATGTGTCTTTGAATTTCAGAAAACACTGAAGGGGAGAAACTGCTTTCCTTACTCTGTGAGCAGTCCTTCCCGATCCAGCCCGGGAAGCACTGACACGATCCGTCGATGGGGTTGCACGTGCCGTTCTCGGTGCACTGACAGTCCTCAGCACAGTTCTTGCCGTACTTGCCACTGGGACAGACTGGAAATACAAAGCAGTTTATTCAAGGCTCTTGGTCATTAATATTAGGAAGTGGTCGGACTTGACATTTAGTGATTAGAGATAAAAGTAATTATGTCATTTTTTGCTTTGCATAAGCCAAGCGGGCAAAATTCTTACTGCAAAAAAGTATTCAAGTTTATTTTGTTTGCTTACATCTCAAGCATAAAAACATTAACAGAAAAGAAGTCATCTTGAAATCCATATTTCTTCTGGAAAATGCATCAAATACAGTTAGAAGAGTACAATTAGTTAAGGACATTATGGAAGCACGGAAAGAAGAGAGACAAGACAGGGGTCTAATGGGAGAGGAGGAGAATGGTAAGTTGGGAAGAAGTCAGAAAACAGCAGCAAACACAGGAGCATCTAGAAGGGGCTGACGTGGGGCCACAGCTACGGGGTCCCTGGGTGCAAACCCCCGGGCTGGGGGCTGCAGTGGCTCAGCCTAGCAGAGCAGCCCAACGAAGATGAAGACAACGGGGCTCTCTGGGGCTGTCACTAGAAGCTCAGGTCTGTCTCAAGGCTGGGTCGGACGGGAGGAAGGAATACACCTTTTGCTACTAAATACACAAGATATTGGTGAAGATCTTCAGCTCTCAACAGTTTCAGTGGGAGGAGGCTCAAGGCACCTTACGGAAGCAGGAGCACGAGTGCTACTTCCCCAGGTATTTTCACCATATAATCCTGGAGGAAGACTACAAGCCCAGGACAGCACCCACTGCTGTCCCCTCGCAATGGGGACCCATTGCTGAAAAGCCATGTTTGCCTTCTAGCATCCATCCACCATCTCCAGGAACGCGTTACTGTGGTAAGGGCTCACTTGGGCTGCAGCTGCCAGATTCTATTAATTAAATATAACTTTGAATGAGATTTGTTAAACAGATGTGTTGTACCTTAAAAAAAAATCAGGGTCTATTCCATCCAGCTTCCTCCAGAAGAAAAGAAACTCTGATTTTTTTTTCAGAATAATCTTACAACAGCCTAGACACAGTGATATAAAACTAACAGACAGGTATGTCTCCAACCTCCTACCAAATTATTGGAAATCTCTAACATTAAAATTGATGGAAAGCTCTGCTGAGTAATGAATGAGTTGTTGAATTTCTGTGCTCTTATTGGCTCTGCTCCCTGACAAAAACAGATGTATTTTGAAAATGAGATAAAACACACAGTCCATCTCTGTGAAGAATGTAGCAAATGAAACTGGACCCGTATCCTGGTAAATAATAGTGATGTCAAAAAAGTGATTAAGGGACTTCCCTGAATTATGCAACTGCTTCACTATTTCAGGCACTCTCACTTTCTCATAGGCATTCTCTGCAGGTGACCTCAATCTTTCCTGACAGTGAATCAGCCACAGATTGAAATCCTGAGCTGTGATTCATTTGCTTTTATACAATATGCCATCCTCTACTTTTACTATGGCAGAAACCTAAGAATGGTGAGGAAAACAATACTGCCTAGCCTAGCCACAGAGTTATCTGCAGGAGTGGATAAAGTTGGCTTTCAAATTACGTGCTAAATAGAATAGTTCTCTACCTGAAAGGAGATAAAACTAAACACAATATACAGAGGTAATGAAAAGAACAATATACAGACACAAAGAGAAAGAGAGAGAGGGAAAGAAAAGGCCTCACGTCACAGAAGGAGCAAAAACTAAAACGATCTGTCAACCCAGGTGCTCATACATGCTATACCATTATTCAATTCCACTGCTCTATACAGAGCGATTCAATGCGATATTTTTATTGCAGCTTTAAGATGGAGACAGATAACATCGCTTAAACGAGGGCCAGATTTTTTATATGTACAAAAAATAGTCCTCAAAAGACTTCCTTAAAATGGAAGCAGATTCACACTGCAGCGTGGAATACTAATGAATCGAGAATAGATTTTTGATCCAAACCCCAATGCTGACAAAGGCAGCGGGTCATCCTTGGCAAAGGCAATGCCTGGGCTCCCCAGATGAAAGCGAGCACAGGGGTTTCTGCCACGGGAGCCCCTCTTGTCTTAGCGAAATAGTCTGGGGCGCTGCGGGGCGTCAGCACAGCAGGAGCACGAGACCCATCCTGCCAGGAGGGCTGCGCTCATTAGTTTAACTAATCTGGCTACGGAGTGACACAGCGGCTCCCTTGTAAACTTGTGAGATCCACGTAAGCGCGGGTCTTAAAATGCTTAAAGTATTTTTAAACAAAGCTGTAGAAAAGGACTGATACTGCTTTATTCAGTGCAGACAGTGGTGTTAATTAGCTATAAAAAGCTGGAAGCTCCAAAAGTCAGGTTTGTTCCTGCAGCTCTAGCATATTGCAGGTTCAAACTGCTCTATGGTAGTGAAAGATGCTCCGAGAAGCGGCCGTGTGGCTGTTTGCTGCTTAAAAAGGGCCATGCCAGTGTCACCCAAGGAAGACCAGAGCGCGCCAAGCACCCCCGTGGCACCGGGACAGCCACAGCACAAGGTGCAAATGCAAAAGCAAAATCTTTGCTTTGCAGTGTTTTTTTTCTAGTAGGAAACATTAATTAGCATTCTTCTTTCTACAAAATAAAGTTACATGCTAACTGACAAACTGCAACACAAATTGATTTTAATTAGGACATGAATATTTTAAAATTAATTTGCTGGATGGATCAACATTTCAAAGTAAAACCAGAAGTGCTGAACATCTGAGCAAAAATAAAATTGAGTTTTCTTAAGAGGATAATTAGCCCTGCTTACGCTTTGAAATCAGGATAACTTTTCACATAAAATGGACAAATTCACTGAAATATGTTCATTCTAATATATTAATTGGTATAATGTTTAGTTGACTGTGCAGCATAGGGAAAAGAAAACATGGTTATATTTAATCTATGTTTAATGATTTTGCCTAAGTACTGTCTGCACTTTCTAACTTACTCAGAAGCAGGTCATTAAAAAGTGTCACTTCAATTTTTACAAGGATGGTGACTTCACAAGGGCAGTAGCCATTAGGAATAATCTCTCTTAAATCTGTGCGTAGAAAACACCCACCGTAGCACACCATAACTCAGGCTCGGCAGAAGATGGTAATGATTTTGCAGGCAGTTTTAGGATGAGATTAAAACTGGAGCCCACGGTTAAAAGCAGACTCCCTTTCAAAGGGACAGAAAGGTGACAGACATGTGGGCAGCCAAGGCTGCAATGTCTCTGATTTCACTGCCTTGTTACTTGGTTTTTTTTGCCTCCTACGCTTGGTAATTGGTCGCGTGTTATTTCAGCCATTCGCAGAGTCCTGGTCAGCAGAGCTGAGGATGCAGCTGTTAGCTGAGTGCTCACTTGACGTCCCGCACGTGGCCCTGGCGAGTGGCTGATGTTCATCCCTCGTGCTGAAACAGAGGGCTCCAAAGTGCCATCCACCTTTAGGCTAAGGTAGGCCTGGCAAAAGGGGAAAGTGAAGCCCCTGGAGAGCTGCTGTATTTACAGTGCGTCCCATTCCATATTCATTTAAATGCTTGTTTTATTTATGTCCCCCCTGTTTTACCAAAGGAGGACTAAGTACCCGTTTGCGTGCCGCCTCTGAAGGCGAGACTTTCCCCGTGATCTAAACTGCTGAAACAAGAGAAGACAACAGCACCCCGCGGGCAGGACGTGCCCCGCGGCCGAGGGCTCCCTACCTTGGCTGCAGAGCGGGCCGGCGAAGCCGGGCAGGCAGTCGCAGTGTCCCGACACGTGGTGGCAGGGCCCGCCGCTGTGCACGCACTGCGGGCACGCCTGGCTGCACTGCTGCCCGTAGAAGCCGGCCGGGCAAACTGGGGAGAGAGCAAAAGAAGCCGTCACGGGTTTGGGGAAGACCAACAATATTTCTTATTTTCTAAGAGTTTTGCAAGCAGCGGGAATTGGGAAGCCTGTTTTCCCACGGCTTTATCTCCTGGTTGGATTATCCCATGGCTAATAAAGTGTAAGCTTTGAGTAAAACTCTTTCTGGGGTTCAAATATTCACAGGATCCTACGTCACGTAAGCGCTCAGCTATTTAATAACCCTGCTGAGCTCTCGTCGCAGTCCTTCTCAGGAGAGCCACTGCTTTGAGTCTCCCTGACCCTCTCCAGCTACACAATTTGACAAAACATGGGAGTTTAAGACCTCTGAGGCCTCATATGCCACTGGCAGATATGAGTAATCCTTGGTAACATATTGCAAAGCCTTTCCGACAGGAGGGAAGAGATATACACACACGCCTATGCACAGGCAACAGAGCCTCAGAAGCTTGTTTCCTTAGGAAATTAAGTAAGGAATTAGGAAACTTGTTTTTTTTTTTTCTTTAAACAACTATGTCAAAAGTTGGTTTCTAAACATAGCAAGCACAAGACGTGTTCAGCTGGAACAGGCAGTCTGTACACTCCATTGCAGGAGTAGCATCCACCAGTGAGGAACAACATCTATTCATTATGAAAATTATGAAAAGAACATGCAAGAGCACCCCTTTTGCCTCAGTGATCATACTGGATAGCTGAGTAAATTTGTCATGAGCTGTGTGCTTAATTAGCTTAAAACTCGGAGTGAAATTATTACTGGATCTGTCCTCAAGGTATAGAGCCAGGAATAGGGTTCAGCATCTCTTCCAACCCTGTATATTTGCTTCAAAGCCCATGAAGAATGAAACACCATCCACTGCCTGAAGATTCACTGCTACAGGTACATACACAGAGTCATTAAATTGCAGTAGGTAACTGCAAGAATGACTTTATATGTGTTTATTTTTACTCCTGTGATTCTCTGTTTTATGGTTCTGGCTCAGTGGTTACTATATCATGTCCGTTCTATTTTTTCCCCGAAAGAGAATTTTTCTCTTGGTCCGTATGTTCACAGAAGGTGTCAGCTTCTTAAGCTACTGCAGATTCCCAGCTAGAACTTAGCTGACAGTTTTGTTGATGACGCATTAACCATAAAGCAACCTGGATCATTCCCACAGACATCTCTGCAGGGCTGAGAGCAGGAAACTCTCCTGGTCTCTCGTGTAACCCTCATCACGCAGATGGGACGAGCTGTATGAGGACCATCCTTAGTGCTGCATTTTACAGGCTGAATCCTGCTCCTAGCTGAATTTGCAGGAAGAAAATGGGAATGGTCCCCACGGCATCCTCGTCATAAGGGAGTTCTAAGCCCAAATCCAGCAGAAAAGGTGGGAGCAAGAGCGTTTCCTGGTCTTATCTTCCAAGGGGTTAATTTCAGCAAGACAAGGTAATAGCAGAAACATCCAGAGGGTGCTTATGGCATCACCCCTGTGGGAAGGAGAATTTCTCTCCACTGAGGTCTCAGCAAATGTCCTCAGGGCACAGTGCGATTACTGGAATTGCCAGCTGGGGACATGGTTTGTCTCTTGTAGTCTATGTGCCAATAGCTGATACAACTAAGCTGTTTTTTCAGCTCAGAAAGGCCAGAAACTATTAACTTCTAGAGGTGTTGCACTCTTAGGGTTTCAAATTTGTAAAACAATTTCTTCCCCAATTCCCTGAAGCTCTGAGTGCCACATTTCAGCCTTGGAGAGAGGTTTTACAGCTACATAGATATGCTGAAGCACCTGGAAATTGGGGTTTATAATGGAAATGCTTATAGGCCATTAAGTACAGCAGTGCTAGAGGTCATAGTTATAATGGCTTTAAATAAAAACTGTCAGCTACAAATTATTTTTAGAGATGAGTGTGTCCTAGTGTCAAGTGTAACTGGTGAAATCAGGTGGGATATATGAACTGGGCATGGAGAATGTCTTCCAGGAAGAACAAGGGCTGCTGCAGAAAAAAAGAGAAGATGAATCCATTTCTTATTTACATAGGAGGAAGTTTGCATGTGCTTTGGATCAGTGAGTAAAGGTCCCTGAGGGGCAAATGCTGTTTCCCAGATGAAGCAAATGAGAGGATTTTTATCTCCTCAGCACGGATTAATATGTAGCAGCAGATCATCAGACAGGAGCTATTTTGGGCTGCTGTGTTTCTTTTCCAAGCTAGTAAGAAAACATCAATTTGTCACTTTGGTAGCCAATGTTCATCCACTTGTCAAGAGATGAAGGGCTGTAGCTGGCATTTCTCATCATGCACTGAGCAAGCTATGGCCTCCCCAGACAAGCTGCCCCTTCATTCCCTGGGCCTCATGTTCCCCAGCAAAATAAAACATCCGTATGGAAGCCTACTTCTCCCAGCTGCATCGGGGTCCGTGCAGCTTACGACCCCACAGAATCGGTGTTTTAATAGGGGTCCTGTCCTTTGCCATGACACGACTGTAAAGCTGCTTTTGCCCACATTGGAGTTTCTGAGTTTTATATACAAAGATTTTACTACTTGTTTCCAGCTTCCTCTGTGACCTCCACACTGTGGAAGAAGAAACCCAGGGCAGCACTCAGTTTTCCTTTGCCGATGGCACTCTGGAAACACCAGGTAAGGGCAGATTTACCTTCTGTGAACGGCACTACCCCAGCAAAATGCTGCTCAGCAGCTTGTCAGCACCCAGTCATGACATTTTGAGCAGAGGTAAATGGAAAGTAGTAAAATACTGCTCTGAGCTCCCTTCCCCCTGGAATTTTCTGGTCAGGAAGCATTTTTTGGGCTAACCTTTCCGCTGAGCAAGTCATAAGCTAATGCAGCCCTGAAAACCATGCCTTGGCGTGGCTGGATAGTGCCACAGACAAGCGTTTCCCTCTGCTTTGCTTCTGCCTATCCATGAAAAATATCTCGGATCTATGGAAAATCTTACTTCTCTGGCACATGGGTCCTCTGTACCCGGGCGCGCACTCACAGCTCCCGTCCTCCGGCGAGCAGGATCCGCCGTTCTCGCAGCTGCAGGAGATGGAGCAGTTTGGGCCCCAGCGGCCCTGGGCGCACACGTTGTCACAGTGGATGCCTGAGGGAAGAAAGGAACAGGGTAGGTTTTCACGCAGGTCACTCTACTCGTCGAGCAGTTTTAGTGGATTGATGCCTCGCAGTCTCTTTCAGAGCAAACAAAGGAGTCTGGAAAGGAAATAACTCTCCTTTTATCTGCCTAAGATACTGTCAATTAAGAGAAGGCCAAAGAGGGGAATTCTGCAGGTGTCGGTGGACTCCTGTGCAGGGCTCAGCACCAGTCAAGGATGCTCAGTGTGTTGTCCAGGGATGAGCAGCAGGAATTGCTTTGAAGTCACAAAACATCTTAAATACCAGCCTGGTAATACACAGCTGGATTAAATTTGCTTACTAAACTGCTGCAAACCGGAAGACTAAAGAAGAAGAAACAGATTTTTGTGAAAACAATCATTTTCTTGAATATATGGAAATGCTATGTTGTGAATTGTGCACTTCCTGGCACACCATGCTTGGGATATTATACTTTTAAAAATGATCTTGTGACATGGTTTGTCATATGTAAGTGTAAGCTAAGGATCAGATCCTGCACATCATTACTCGTCCATGAGGCTCTTCCTCTGCTGGGATAAGACAGCCCCAATGCCTACAAGCAACCAAACTATTGGCACGATCAAGAGCTTCTTGGATGGAGAAAGGTTTGTGGGATCATGAGCTGAAAGAGACATTAGGAGCTGCCAGCTGCAGAAAGTGGCAATAGCGGCCACACACTGCGGATACGGATAACATCAGAAAAAGTGAATTACAGCCTGGCTCGAAAATTTTCCTAACAACTGCACCGGGTGCCTTACAATTGCTTCACCACGATTTGGTGGCACACCCTGCCCTTGCTACGCTGTCACCATGAAAATGCCCTTTATCACCCATGCACATGTCCCCGCTGCCTAATGGGATAAACGCAGACAGGAGCCGGAGAGCCCCAGCGCAGCCAGAGGTCGGATTAGTGCATCGTGGAGGATAAACCCAATCCCAAGTCATTTCCTGCCCCTCTGATAACTTCATCTGGATGCTACAGGTAACGTGCTGCAGTCTGTGCAGGCACCGGACTTCAAGGATTATTAAATCAGCTAAATTATAAACACACTTACGGTGCAGTTTCAAGGCCGTTTTATAAATCTCTGAAGCTAATACAGTAAAAAATACTGCAGAGCCAAAATTTCCTTCTTTTGTGAAGATTAATCACATATTTATAATGTCTCTTCCTAGAAAATCTTAACCAAGGCTGGCAAAAGTACAGTTTGAAATGGGGTTTCTAGTAATGCATGATCATAGCCTTATTTATAAAGGGGCATGGCCTGTGCTAGAGAGCTTAATAAAAAACAAATTAAAACACAATAAAAACATAACACAAGCTCAATCTCTTCATATTTAAGTAAATAAATCCAGACAAAAGGAAAGCAAAAAGAGACAAGGAATAGTAATATCTGTGTTAGTAAAACAAAGAAAACCAATGATTTTAACAAAGCCGTCCCTACTCCCTTTAAAATCAAATACACCTTTGGAATAGTTAAGCAAAAAGTGCTTTGACTGTGCATTTATGTGCTACACTTGCAATACATTGCAATTAAAAATGAATATAATGAATTAATATCCTGCATTTCATATTTGTACACACATTCACACATTTATATGTGTGTATATATATATTCACACTTTCTAATATCTCACTTCAAGCTCTGAGAGATGTAATTCAGAGATGTAGAAAAACGTGCACCTTCTCCCGAGCGCGGTATTAAAAATGCAATTTTCTCATTGTGAATAGGGTAGTTATAACTGCAGACAATTAAACTGCATTATTTCTTGTCTCTTTGGGCAAAGTTTGGGGAAAAACGACATTGGCCGCTTTCCCTTGCAAGGCAGATGAATCTGCTCTGCAAAGAACAGCCCTGCAAAGTCCTCCCTTTGCTCATGAGTAATGAGGGCGTCTTCCCGGGCCTAACGAAGGCAATGAGTCACCGTGAAGCCGGCTGTCGTAACAAAATGTGAAGGGGGGAAATGAAACCTGCTAGAAGACACTGATACCCATTACGGCATATATTTATTTATCAGTTTTCAGAAGACAGCTGCGGAGGTGCTGCAATCAATTATTATTACTTTGTATTACTCCAAGTTAATTCTCAGGGAAGACTTCATTTCTGGAGGCTCTTACACTCACTGAATTACAAATGTAAATGTGAAGTCAGACTTGTGCCTGGACATGCAGGTGCTAGGGCATTTTGCTAAAAAAAAAGGCAGCTTAGGTTTACAATTCCCTAACTTGCCAGTGATGAAAGGGGAGTCCATGCATCCCAGCTACTTTGCAGCTAGGTTAGTGAAGCAGTAACCTTCCTTAATATAAAACTTTAATCCCGTTAATCCTTATTTAGGAACTTGATGATGAGCATTTCTGATAAGCAATTAAGTTTTCAATTTCCAGAAATACAAAAAAAAATGCTGAAGTTGATATATCTCTGCACTATCTTAAGTTACAGGCCCAGATTTCCAAATTATGAACAAATTCCCTCTTTGAAAAGCACCATGTACAAGCCAGACAACTATCAGAACTGCAAGTCCTTGAAGCTGCAGGATGCAGTTCTATACAGAAACCCTATTGCCTAGATACCAGGAAATTATCTTTAGTGCCTGAGGCTGTGGTTCACAATTGCAAATACCAGTACGAAATTACGCTCCCAAGAGCTTCTCAAACAATGTTTTGGGGGTGAATTGTAAAAGAAATTCCAATAATTTAAATAATGTTAGAGTTACCCACGGTGCATAGGCAAAGGACGTCGGGACCCGCCAGCGGTACCGTGGAGGCAAGGTGACCACTGCGAGCTGTGAAACAGCAGCTACAGATTTCTACCCAATGAAGGAAGGTTCTTTGCATTAAAATGCACAGATTGGGCTGTGGAAGGCCCAGCTAACAGGCACATCACCATCGTCGAGCAGAGCAGCAAAGCCAGAAAGAGAAGAGCAAATGGCCAAACGGGATGCACAGCTTCCACCAAGAGTTACTTCCCATGCTGCTCCCCCAGAAATCCAGGTTTTAACGGGTGTTTGCAGGCTTAGTGCTGCCCCGGTAACTGAACTGCACTGAAGGACTTGGGAGGGAGAAATTCCTCAAAGTGAGACATATGGAGAACTCCCCTTTTCCCCTCTCCAGCTTGCCCGTGCAGCTTCTCGCGTGCTTGGGGATTACAGCTCTAGCTCTTAATAAAGCCTGCCATTGGGTTTTTTTTTCTGCCTTGTCTCTAGACAGTTGGAAACTAATACACCAAACACAATAGATGAGAAAAAATGGATGGAATAAATGAGAACCAGTGGCCTATTTCTGACCACTGCGATCCCCTTGACAGTAGCCTCTGCAGCAGGGCCTGCGTGCTGCCCAAGACCTAATTATTTTTCAGGGATGTAGGAATTTGATAAATTATAGGATGGAGCTCCCTTCCCCCATATACTTTAAATTTATATCTACCAGTGCACGACTGTAATTATTTCCCTGAATAAGATTTTTTTTCTTCCCCCAATAATCACAATCTAAAGACAGATGCAACATCAATTAGCAATGACAGGAACGATTCCAGCAGACATTTGAATCCAACACAAACACTGTGCTCTCCTCCACCTGTCTCTCAACCTGACATGAAGTCATAATAATCTCTTATCTCCAGCGTTTGAATAGCTTTGGAAAGAACTGCATTTTATGCATAAATAGGCCTTGAATTTATGCGGGAAATACAACAGAGACCTGAAGTTTGGTGAGTCATGCTGGGCTTCTTTGATCGGGAATGCCTGCTAACCTTTATCTCCAGCCCTAAGAATTCCTACCGGGATTCTGCCTGCCTGTTGACACGGAGCGTGGAGACCGAACTGCAGCAGTAGCAAAATAGCTTCAACAGCAGCAAATAATCTAATCATTATGGCCAGGAGGCTCTTTTAGACGAACAGTTTCTTAAAGGCAGCCAGCAAACGCTTGCACTGCCAGCACCATGGTCAAGCACCACTGCAGTGCCCTCGAGCACAGGGTATTCCTCCAGCCTCCATGCACTTTGGGAAAGTGCCTCCCAGGTTTAAGGCAAACCTGGGAATACTGAATTCCCAAGAACCTCCTACTTTGTACATTTATTTTAGGTAATGATTTCTATAATCATGTGTTCACCTTGTCTTTAACTTTCTGGTCTTTTCTTTTGCCAGATCTCCTTCTGCTGTTACCCTTATGTTTCATCTGTAAATTCTACTTAAAGCTGTTCTATATTTGAGATTAGATCAGCACGCTTTGCTAAATAGTGAATGCTTTGCTCCTTCAATCTGCAAAAGGTAAAAAAAATTCAATAAGAGCACAAGCAAAATCTGTCTCTGGATCAACTGTTCACAACGTACTGCTATATCACAAGAAGATTTTCTGAAGAATACTTGATACGTTTCTATTGTTTTTTTGCATCTTCATAGTTATTCCCACTTCAGGGTTTGCCTCAGGTATCTGACTCAGACGCACTCAGAAAAAGCACAGTGCAATTCCTGACAACTCAGCTTTCCAGCTGCTGAAGAACCAGCAAATCCGTTTGCGGAGGGCTGCAGACAGAAGAAAACATAAAGGGATCTCCCATAAAAATAAATGGAAACATTAAGAATTGATGGCTGCTCATCTAGTCTGCAAATAAGCTATTTTTGTTTTTATATAGTGAGACTATTCAGCAGAGATAACAGCAGCCACATTATGTACCAAGTTTGGTGGCGGAATGCTTTCTAGCTGTGAAATTGTTTTCAGATGGCTGGTGTGGAGCCCTTATTTACCTTGCTAAGTGGTGCTCACCAGTGGGCTTCAGTGGGGCAGCTCCTGCAGAACAGCCCATCAGTCTAAATGAAGGCGCTGCGATCTGGTCCTAAATAATGAAGAATAAGCCTCTCCCTGAAGCCCGTGAAAAATTCTAAATTGCCTCTTCTCCCATCATTGCATAGGCGATTTATGCACCCATTAATGTAAGTGTTTTTTTCTGAAAGTAATATACTTACAGCCTAATGCACCTCTGCAGAGCACTAATCCTACCCCTATTCTTAATTATCTAGAGAAAACTCCAGATATGAATCATCCAACTCAGGGAATTTATGTAATAAAAGCTTTTGAGACAAGAGATGTACCTCACAAGAAATTGAGTAAGTCAAAATGTTTGCTAAATTAAGGATTATCTGGTTCCCTTTGTTGCAGGAAATTCTCCAGGACTGCTGCAGGCAGCACAAGGGTAGATCTAGGAGTAAACACTACTAAGAGCAATCAGGGCTATTCAATCCATCTCCAATATTTGAGGCATTACCTTCCTACATATTCTCAAATTGCAAAGATTTTTTGGGCCAGGAATGAGCAAGAACCTGGGGAGAACCAAGCTCACCATCAGCTTGGTGAGCAGCAGTGAGGAAATTTTAAGTGCAATAATTTGTTGCTTTCCAGACTTTGAAACATTCCACTCCCCTCCGAGATAAGCAATGAGTTAAGAGCTGTTCTACAATTGAATATGTGTATTTGTGTTTAATAACACAGAGCCAAATTCAAGCTTTCTTTCGCCTTTGTGTAGAATGGGAAAGAAGATATTTATAACATTTGTCACTGTAAAGACCTTTCACCAATAACATATACATTATACACAAGGTTTCAGCTTCCTGACTGTTTGCTGAACGGACTTTCCTTTTTCTCCACATACTGCATGCCAGCATCCAGTATTTAGTCTGCTGAAATGTTCACAAATAATTCCTACTGCTTCTCACTCAGATTTATTTATAGGTGAATGTATTGTACACCCAGCCAAGCTTATATATAAAATGCCTCCGTATCAAAATAGGAAATGGTTGAGTATCTCTAGCACTAAGCTTCATTTTTAGACCCACTAAATTAGCATAATCCAGGGTGCCATCCAAGCTATATCTTTTCATATGAATTAAAAAGCTGTCCCTTAATAAATGAAAATAAATCCCCAAAATATAGGCAAGGGTAGGTTAACTCAAACCTCTTTTGTATTTATAGCACTAATGCTGCAATGATTTGCATGCATGCTTAAGTTTAGCAGTAGGCTCACTGCAGTTTCTTATTATAGTCTAAGGGTCTGGACCAACTCCCACTGAATAAGTGGCAAAAATCCAACTGATTTCATGAAAGGTGGAATATATGCTAAATTTGGTGCAAGATGAACACAACCAAACCTTTCTTGGATGAGAATCTGGAGCCCCCTAGATATCTGCCAAGGAATGCACAGACATAATTAATGTCAGGACATCAATGAAGTCTTTGATATAACTTCATAATTCATATTTTTGAAAATTAGCCTTCTATCAGCAGGAACCATACTTAAAGGTTCCTGTCAAAGAGAGAATTTTTAAGCACAGACTGACATTAAAATCTTATCAACTCACTTGAAATTAAGTCAATGAAAAATTAAAGCTAATTTCTAATAAGCTTATGTTACATTCATAGACTAAAGAGCACTTGTCGAACCCAGCGAGCAAGCACACCTTTCCCTAGGAAAAAGATTTTTACATCTGAAAGGTAGAGGCCAGAAGTGAGCTAGAATAAAATGCTCCATTTTAGACTGACTCTGAAAATTTCTAGTTTTTCTGTCTGCTTTAGGCTAATGTAAGGATACAGAATAATCACAGAAATAAATTATTAATCTAAAATTCTGGGATAAGATTGCCAAGACTGGTAAGTGCAAAATATGGTCTAGGTAATGGGATTAGACATCTAGAAAATGTATGTTTAATAGGGACTTACTATTGCTCCATTCTGCTATTCTAGGCTTAGTATCTCAAACAAGAGAGTAAGAAACAGTCTGAAAAAAATAAAAAAGCCAACACACAACATTATGAGTTTTAAAATAGTGTGGATTTCCTGTCTTAAAAATCTGTAATTATGCAAAACAAGTCTAGATTTTCTCAGGGTTTAAAGAAAAGCTTGTGGGAAACTCTGCTACCGATTACACGGGTCTGTGCTTGGAGGAGCTGCGTTAGGGACAACAGAGCTATGTTGGCTTCGCACTGGTACAGCTGAGGACAGGATCTGATCCTAACGTTGCCAAAATAAATCCTGCTGCAAGGGAGGATGCCTGAGGGAAAACTGTATTAATATGAACACAGCACGTTTTGCAGAAAGCTAAATGCAGAGTTATTCTTTCTTTTTCTTTTTTTTCCTGCAAGATATACCACCTCCTTAATGACACAAATTGTCTTCCCACCTGCATTAGTGATCCTGTTTAATTAAAACTCTAAAGGCTTCCTTTATGATTAACTATGGGGTGTGCATGCCTATAGCTCCCATCTTATACCTAAAGTACAATACTGTATCTCCCACATTTCTGAAACATCAAAAGCCATTGAATAAACTTTGGCTTTGCATGTTCCAAACAGCTCCCGAGTAAACCTGTTCAGAGGGATAATTGAGACCGTCTCGTGACCACGGCGCTCAGTGGAAATCACAGCGATACAAAAAATGAAAGCCTGAATGGAGATTCAGATAAGAGAGCATTTCAGATTAAAGGAATTCAGATAAACAGGATTTTAGCTGACCTTAACATTTAAAGGAATGGAATATATCCCCCTGTAGATAGCTTCCTATTTAATCCCTCTGAAATATCTAAAAGGTTAGCAAAATACACGCTGCCACAATTAACTCGGAGCACGCGGCCGTGCTGCAGGGAGGGAATGAGATGCTGGGCACATCAGCAGGGCCTGGGTCCGTCTGCTCCGTGAAAACCGGGAAAGCGAGCGGAGCCGGGCACGGATGAGCCGGGACCATCCCCATGGGGTCTGCCACCTCCTCCCACATTCTCCAGCCAAGGGCACCAGGGCTGCCACAGCTGCTCATCATTTTACCTCTAATTTGGGTAATTCATGAAGCAAGAGGAACCTTGTTGAAATTTAGGATAGAGCATCCAGGAGGGGAGGTTTTGTAGGGGGAAGATGGGACTCACGCTGTCTGCTCCAGGTCTGGTTTGCTTGCAAGGGCTTCCAGGGGACACTCCAACACGCAGTTTTCCTGCACCTCCTGTTCTCTCAGTGAACTCAGCCTAAGTGAGGTCTCCAATTAACCTAATGCAATTAGCACTGAAGCACTCCATGTGTGAGCATTTGCATTTTAACCTGAACATACACAAAATAGCAGCTCTCCTGCAAACGAGTGTGCTGTTGGCTCCAAGGTGTTTGCACATGCATGCACACACAGCTGCAAGCACACATCCCAACAGCACAGCAGACCGGGAAGAGGAGGGATCCTTGCTCATCTTCAGAAAGCAATCAGTGTAACCAGCCAAGACTGCATCCTGCTGGGGGCTACACTCTTCTTCTTTAACCTAGCAGGGAAATGACAACACACGCCTGCTGTTGATTTCAGACACACTAGTTATAAACGGGAGGTTAAGCGTAAGCAGCGCTGGAGCAGGCTGCAGAACTGGATGCAGTGCCATGCTGAGCCCTTGCCTTTCACTGCATTTGACACTTCCTTCATGTGGAGTAATCGTCAGCCCCACACTGTGCTGGCATGTCACAGACCTGATTTTGGACCACTCTTGAGCAAGTTTAACTTCTCTTGTGCCATGTAAGAGCCTTTTCCCAATGTGCTTTTAATCTTTTAGGTACAAACACTATGCTTTCCATGCTCCCTACAAACTCAACAGGTAGATAAGCCTATCTGCCTGTTTGGATAATTTTCAACAATAATGACAAGCAGCAAAAATCTTAGATCTGAGCTGCTTCTCAGGCTCTGACTTCTGCCTTTGGCTGCCTGCATGCAGCTCATGGAAACTCTACTGGCCTGTCTCCAAGGAGCGTGGGTCTGTACAGTGTTGTGATCTCCTGGCTCACACATGGGAATTGCCACTTTTCCCTCTGCCAGGCACCTGATCCTTCCTTCACCCTCCTGGTACACGTGGAAGAACATTGTCCTACATACCACAGTCCACAGGGGTGGCAACCGTAGCATCATCAAAACATGGTACTCTGCTACTGTGTTGTCGGGCACTCTTTACAGGCCTTGTTTCTTCTTTTTTCCAGCCTTCCTCCATGCTCCTACCATCTATAGGTCTCTGAAGGCTTGTATCAACAACATCTTTAAAGGAAACGGGCTCAGTCTTCCTCTTGATCTTCACATAAATCACTGACATCAAGGGGGCAGTCCCACGTGTGGAATGAACACACAGAATATGCTGTTTCAGATGAAGTTTTGTGGCTATTAGGATCAGAAGGCCACGTGAACAGAACACCACTCTGTCTGGTGTGAGTGGGTTGGGAAACCTTCAGATGTTCCACGATCGTGAACTTTTCTGATCTTTTTCAGGCCATGCCTAATTAGTACCAAACTCAGAAAGCAAAATTTTGAGCCTGAATTATTTATCACGTCATATTTATAAAATGCACTGCAATACACATCATGGCCCAGTACACAACAACTGCAGATGATAAGATTAATCTTTTACTGATGCTATACTCCTTAATATGAAAATATAATTATCTAGCTGAAGAGTTTCTGAAATTACATACTTTCAAACTACCAGGAGCAGAATTTATCCTTGTGTTTGGTGCTAAGCCAAGTGGAAAAAACACTGAAAACAGAACTGACAAAACATATGTTGGCTCTGTCTGTCCATCATCATTTTCCATGCACACCTTACGCGGTCCTGTCAATATCTCAGCTCTAACCTGGTCTGGAATACTAATGCAATATTTCCCTCCTTAACTGGAATATGATCCTGAAGCCCTAGAAATCAGTGGGAGTTTCAAACACGCAGGCACATGTTGGAGGATAAAGTGCTTCATTGGCAAGAAGTCCCCTGTACGTTAACAAATTCTTCATTATCAAAATAAAAAACAAATAGAAGGAAAAGGAAAAAGAGGAGGATTTTGCAGAAATTACTCCTATGTTTAGCTGGAGTACAGATGTCCATGTGTTTGTGAGAGTAAGTATAGAATATGTGTTGCACGTGTCTCAGAAAAAAATAAACACACCTTTTTTCTGCATAGTCCTGAAATACAGAACGCACAGCAGATGAGCACAGGAAACACTCTCATGGGTAACAATACATACAGGGAGATGTATAATATATCTTCAGAGTAATGGTATAGATATATTTTGCTTTCTTTGAAATTATGGCAAATAATGGAATTTACTATACTTTTGGACCCCATTTTGTCTCATGAAGAGAGTCATAATGATGGCAGGAAAACCTATCGGCTGCTTTTTTGATGGTCATCCATAATACCCAGCAGTGTTTTAAAGCCTGATAGATGGATATACGGATGGTAAGGAGTCTCAAGGAAAGATGAATGCAGTCCAGTGAGTAAAGGACACGAGCTGGGGGCAGTTAGTGAGTTTATCAAATGGAGTTTCTTATGGGAAGAATGCCCTTTTTGGACACGTATGTCTAGTATGTTTAAGCAGCTGCTGTTCTAAGCAGTGTGCAGAACTTCCTGCTTTACACTGCTGAATTCTAAAATGAGGTTTTTCATTTTCAAGTTCTTGATCTAAAGAGCCTTTGCTCTTTGCCCCTGCGTTGGGCCATGCATGGATGCAGGGACATGATGCAGCATCCCAAAAGTGGCTGCTGCCGCCTGCCTCGCACCACCTAACTTGTGCTTGTTCAGAAAGCAATTCAGTTCCCAAACAAATTGCTGTTAATACAAATGCATCTTGATTGCCAGTACCACTAGTGGGCAATAATATCAGCTCAAGGTCTCCAGGGCTTCTACAGGGGAGATTAACTGCTATGTTAGGCAGCTAAGTATGAAATACAGGGGGTCAATAACTTGGAGACGTGGCAGCACAGAGCCAAGCGCAGCTCTGCGGATTGCACCGAGACCCCAGCCCGGCTCTCGGACTCTCACACTTCACCGCACGTTTCTCCCTGTCTCTTCGTACTCCGGAGGACTCTTTGTCAAACTGGCATTAATCTGCTCTCCATAAGTGCCTTGCAGTGTGATACAAAGCACGGGAGAATGGGAAAAGCAGACAGACAACTCTATTTTTTGTATGATAATACAACTGTAATGACTCTGAGTACCCAAAGACTCTCCTCATCCCAGGTATGATGGTGCCAGGATTCACCATACTGCAACTGCACTCCCTCGGAGAGGACCATTCAAGGAGAAACTTTGCAGGATTTCCAGGTGATTTTCATTCCCCCAGAGGACTCTTTACAGACAGCTGACATCTGGCTCCAGGTTTGGAACCATCTTTAACTAATCTGAATACAAATTTAATCAATGCCAATTACTCTGTCACCATCAGAAGTGATTTAAATATGAGTAAGTTCAGGTGATCTTGTCTCAGTCTATTATTTAAAAGTCCAGTGCTATAACTGATGCAATAGCTAAAAAGACAAAAGAAAAGAAAAAAAATGAGATTTATAAAGATACTTGGGAATTTTACCTGTCCATCCAGCAAGACAGCAGCAGTAACCGGTGACAGGATCACATCCATCTGCATGGCTACAGTCACAGCGTTCACTGCAATTAAGACCATATGTTCCATCCTTCCAAAAACATAAACAAAAAACTCTCTCAGTAATCAGATTTTTATTCTAAAATGTGCCAAATCATCTATCATGTCCGTTTTAATGCTGAGTCGCATTTTTTAAATTAGCATACAGTGAAGACAGAAAGAACTCAGTGCCTAACATCTCTATAGAGAACCAAATAACGAATCACTTTAACAAATGATGCCCAAGAAAACGCAGATAACACTGCAATAGCTCTGATAAAGCATAGTACAAAACATAATCCATCTCCTTGACTGCTAGAACCTCAATCTGTTTTTTTACACATGATTTCCTTCAGAAATCCACAAACAAAATACTGACCCGTGGTGTATATAAAAAGGCTGTGTGGACCACGTGGGGCTCAGGGGTGTGCAGGACTCCCCCGGCTATACTTACCGGACACGGCTGGTCGCAGAACTCTCCTTGCCACCCCGGGGAGCAGAGGCAAAAGCCATCGACTGGCCTGCAGGCCGCTCCGTTGCTGCAGGAACACGTCTGGTTGCAGTTAAGACCCCAGCTTCCGCTTGAACACGGAATAGAGCAATCAACTCCTTGCCACCCTAAAGAAACACGTAACAGAAACAGCGTTGGGAACGTTTTCTCATCGCAAATAGAGGTACCACCCCACGGCCTCTTTGCTAGCTTAAGATGCCCGATGCTCTTCCTTTGAGACAGGAGGTGAGAGCGCAGCGACACCCGGCAGGCTGGAGAGCTGCCGTGCGGCGAGAACCCAAGAAACTCCCTGCATGACGCTGCTGGTTCCTTACCTCCTAGATTTGTAGGAATGCTCTTTAATCTAAAGAAGTTATTGCACCTAAAAAAGGGGCCCAAACCATCATTTCTAACTATTAAGGCTCAGATCTTAACTACCAGTCACACTACGGCTTTCATTGCACTGCAGCTGTATGCAATGGTGTTGAGCAGTAACTCATGGTTTATGCACCCTCATTAAAGGAGGTTGTACAGTGATTCATTAATTCATGTTTGAAATGCCAGGTTTTATTGTTGTTTGCCTCACTGCTATTTTAAGGCTTATGAATGCCACACAGGCGTAGCTTGGGGTGAGGCTTTGCAGGAATTATGCCACTATACAGGGAACATAAAAAACACTACATGGTGCAGAGGCATGAGGTTTTCCAAGCGAGTACTGGATCCATGCCTCATATTCACTACCAAACACATAAGGGAAGTATGGATGTATCTATGGGAAGAGGTTAGTCCCACGGTACTTGAACGAGATGAGCAGGGACAGCAGCAGGGAGCCCAGATCATTAGGCAAGCTCACAGTACCAAGGCAAACCTGAAGGCAATTCCCAGCTCAGGATCAGGTCTGCTGAGTGGTCAGACCAGCCCTGCAATTACCAGGCAAGTCTGAGGTGAAGGCAGGAACCAGTCCATGGGTTTGGATCAGTGAGGTCCATAGCTCTGGTGAAGCTGGAGACCAGCCCTCCCAGAGCACAGCCCAAGGCTGTACTGAAACAGGCACCTGGGCACAGGCTGAGCTGAAAGGGGCTCCAGGGCAGGGTGGGTGGAGGCCGCAGGTGGAGCTGGTCAGGGCCAGGAAGATGTATTGGTGCCCTCAGGGCCCTGGCCTGCCTGGCAGGGCAAGGGGCTAGAGGAAGGGCAGGTAGGAGTCTGCCCTGTAAAGAGATAAAGTGCACTGCCCACCCCCTATTGAGTTCTGATGCCTGGACAGGCTCTTGAACTACCAACAGACACAAAGAAGTAGTGGAGTTACTGACTGCACTTCTCTACAGCTTACATGGCAGAGAGCACTTGTGCTAGACACTGTGTAGACAGTTTCTAAATGTGAATTTTGTTTACCTTCCTTGCAAATGCATAGGCCATCCACATGGGAACATTCACCATCGTTTTTGCAATCACAAACAGATGAGCAATTGGTACCGTAGGTTCCTGCCATGCAGGTAATGGAGCAGTCATCTCCCTGCAAACCAGAAAAGCCAGAGTCAGCTAAAGAAATCTGAATTGCAGGAAATTCCCATCCCTGCACAGGGAGGCTTTCTATTTCAAAGCAGCAAACAGAGCATTATCAGTTGATTGCTGAGTCTTCGGCACTTGAACAGTCACCACTGCTTGCCATGATTACGATGCAATTAGTGCTTTGATTGACTTGGAGGAAAGGGACAAGTCTCTGGCATTCATTCAGCAGGAGGTGTGTGAGTTACAAAAACAAACCTCCTAGAACAGATGTTAGATCATTAAGCAAAACATCACTTATGAAACACTAATCACAAAATATACAGTCTGAAACTGTGCAACGATTGCTCTGCATTTTCCTGAAAATATATTCTAAGAATAGGGTCGTTAGAAAGCGAACGGAGGGGTTGCATGCTCATCCTCTGCACATCAGACGAGTGGAAAACTACACGGCAGGTGCACTAGACCTCGTTGAGGACACGCTGGCACGGCTGGTACCTCCACTGGTTTCCAGCAGACGTGCCCGAGATGGTGACTTCGGAAAAGGCTGAGCAGGCAGAGATGGTAGGAGAGGAGAGGTGGTGCACGGAGCAAACCACGGCCCAGGGCTGCTCCGGGCCGACTCCTGCCCGAGGTGCCGGGGAGCCAAGGGAAGAGAACAGCAAGGGAGCCACAAAAGGGAGCTCGATCCCTTCCAAACTGCAGTCCCACCAGCTAATCACTGTATGTTGGCACATATAAGATATTTTTGCTCCATTTTCCTCTAGGCACAGGCTTGACTTCCACATCACAACCTGGCTGCTGGAATTTACTTCTTCAGTGAATCAAATTGTAATAATTTAGATCTGTATCTCAGAAAGCTATCCTGCTCTGAAGCTAAACAGTTCTACATTGCACAGAGTGACCTATATTGTAACTCAACAGAAAAAATACAAGTCAAAAAAAAATACATATTACCAGGTGAGAAGCTTCACTGTTTAGTGGGACCATTCATTTATCAGGAAATAAACGCACAAAATGCCCATTTCCCTGTGTCGCACAAAAACCTCCTGACCCCAGGAGCCTCTTTATCACAGCATCCAACACAGAGACAGTAAAAGGGAACCCAGGGAGACTTCTGGGTGCCACAGCCCCCCATTTGGTTGTTGCAGCCATTCAACTTAGTGCTAAAACATCTTCTGCTCTAGACTAAAAAATTGGTTTTAGAGGGAGAGCAAAGGAAACAGTTAAAGTCCGTACTGCTCAGCAGTAAATCCACCAAGCCACTGATCTTTGAGCAAAAGCAGCATTTGCAGAGGATGCTATCTTTGACCTTGGCAGAGTAAAACAGGCTCCCCTGAAAAGGCCTGGCCACGAAAGGGGCTGCCTTGACAGCCAGAAAGCCCCAAAGCTGCTGCCCTCCCTGGCCTGCCCAGCACAATCCTCATCACTCCACACCTTTCTCCTGTGCCCGGCAATTAGGCAGCCAATTAGCACCACTCAGGAAGCTGCTCCTTGTGTGCACGAAACTCCCAACTCATTTCATGTACAACGCAGAATGGCTGGTGCTGCTACTAATTTCTGTGACAACTGACCTCACCTGGGCTTGAACTAGCAATCTGCTAGGATAATAAAATGTCTTTGAAAAGGGAGTAAAGCAAGAGTGATGTGGAGGGAAAACATTCCCGTGGAGGCTGGAATAGCTTAAACAGCGTATGGGCCTTGGGTGGAGTGAGATCATGGACAGAGGGGACATCTCCCTGGCCACATGCATGGCAGCCTGGTGCAAATTCATGTGTTTTCTGGAGACTTCTATCAGTCTGCACAGAGGGCAGTAAGATACAGCTGAAGCTCTTTAAGTACCAAGAGAAGAGGTAGTGGTGTCCTCGAGTTAATGGTCAGGATGTTTGGAAGATGCTGACTTTAATGCACTCTGCTTTATGGACTAGCAGAAGCTGCTCATTCTGGCCCTGCCCTTTTACGAACTTATTTTGCAAACAAACTTTAACTGAAAAACTTACCACCTTAATAAGATTTCTACCCTGGCTTTGACAAAGTGTGACCTTTGCAACTCTCTGAGTGACAACTGCCAAATACACTTAATTACATAACAGGAAAATGCACTTGAACTATTGCATCAGCTCTAAGATATTATTAATTATGAATGCGCACCCAATCATTAACATTTTGAACTTGATTTGGAAGAATGACCTAGGAAATTAAATGCATGCAGGTATCGTTACAGATATGTAAATTCCACCTCCCTCTCACCACCTGCCCGGCTCAGTAACACTGCCGGATACTCCTATCCAGTTGTTAATGAGTTATACATTCTATTAAACTGATTTCAAATGTTATGTATTGAATCTTTGCTCTCGCAATATGGTACTTTATATTTCTATCCTATTTAGTAAAATTAATCAGCAGCTGTGCTCCTTATGTTGATTATTCTTTCTTCTACTAAGTTCAGGAGGCTAATGAGTGTACTGAAAAGCCTGGATGTGGTATATATGATGGGAAGCAGTAGCTAATTCAATCAAACATATACCCCTGCAAATGTTAAAGCTATATTAAGAAATCTAGCTATAAATAACCTGATATTTTACATTTTTCTCTCCCAAGTCAGAATGATCCATATGGACATCACAAACTTTCTAAAGTGCTTCATTTTCTTCATCATTTTCTGCTAGAAGGCCCAATTTATCAAAGTATCTCCCTGATGTCTGTCTAACATATTATCTCTTGATTTTAAGGGTCACATGTGACTTTCACCTAATCACTGGAAAATCTTGCCTTATTGCATGTTGGATCGCGGCCAGTCCCAGCAAATGCTCCTCTCCTCGTGCAAAGCAGTGTGTTTCTGCCCTCTCTTCTTCGTGTTACATCTTCCTGCTGCCAAATGTGGGAGACGGTGCCTCAGCACAACCAGAGACGGGGTATCCCCCACCTCCTAGCAGCTGCTCAGAAGCTAATTGGAGGGAGCCCTTTCTCTTGGTTGAAATCCAGGTCTGATGGGAGCATCACAACACAGCAAGGACACGGGTGGGCTTTGGTGAGAGGTTTGAATCAGAATGAATGACAACAATAGTGTCACCAACACCATCTGTATGACTTTTCCTGCCTTTAAAGTACTTCGAAAATACTAACTAAGTGTTGCTGAAACAACTAAAAACTAAATGATAGGCTCCTACTGTAAGAAGAGGTTTGGGCATACAACTCCTGTTATTGTTAATTCTCCCCTATGTATTGAGGGTTAGGTCCAAGGAACCCAACTCCATTAATAACTCAAGCTGCCAGCTCACATCCATCAGCATCAAATATTAATAGACTCAGGAGGGCCAGAGCATACATCTTTCCGGATGGCAGTCAATAACGTGTCTTGTTTCCATCCAGGTGAGGTGAAGATTTTCTTACTCAAAAATTATTATTGTACAATATAAGTAGAGCTTAAAGACGCACTGCAGCCTTAGGTATTCAGTGTGGTAACAAGGTCTGGATACTTCACAGATTATTTTCCTTGAATTTATGTTGCACTAACAGTAGGTCTTAGATTGCCTGCTTCTGTTAAAGACACGTTCCTGCTGTATACAGGGGCCAACTCCTTTCAACACCTCTGTCCAGAGCTCAGTAGGAAAACATGTTTACTCCCGTACATTTTCATTAGGCCTTTACGTCCCTAAAATACATTTACAAGGGAAAAAAAAAGTGGTATCCAACAGGAGTTAACATTTTAGCAACAGTCAAAAACATGCAGCAATGTCTGCACTCTCACTGATCTCTCCTGAATTTTGACTATTTAAGACACATGGAATTAAGAAGTCAGAAGCTGCTGCTCTTAAGAGGAATAAATCTGCTTCGGAAGGTTGAAACCTGGTTCCACCGAAGTCAGTGGCAACACAGAAAATCAGTTTTTCAAGACTTACGCAATGTAGAAGGCTAAAAGGGCTGTTACTGAACCCGGCCTTAACTTTGCATGACAAAGACCTATGTGACAGGTTCATTTCCATGTTCTTAGGGTTTCATCTGCAAATCCTCAACTCCTGCACAGACTGGGCACAGGGAAGCAGACAACATTCAAAGGCAACACATTTGAATCTGCAGCGATCTGTAACGTGACTCCAACTAACCTGAGCATTTTAATACAGAATCTGGATTCCTCTCGCTCCCTCTCCTTGCCTTATTTTTGTGCCAGATGAATTAACGTGCAACACCTGTCAACAGCAAGGGGACAGTTTAAAGCTTGGGCTTCTCAGGGCTCACAATGCAGGCATTAAACAGAGAAAATATCCTGGACCAGCGCCATATGTATGTAGTGATAAACAGATCAGAAAGACAAAATGCGGGTGCTGCTTGTAGCTGATGTCTGCATGTCCAGATAAGCTGCTCGGTATGGATTTAGTACATAAAAGTACATATTTATATGTACACACATAACGTGGCACACCAGTGTACTGGTACACAGTGTCTGTGCTGTGATGCAGATCACAGATACGGTTCTGTATATTTACTTACTTAATTGTGACATTTACAATTAACCCAAAGTGGTTCTCCAAGAGCATTCCCTCAAGGTAAACATATGGTATCCAGCAACACAAACTGGCAGAAAAAACTAATTTCCCTAATGGTATTCCAATGGAAATTAATGTGCTCTTCATAGGCATATTAGCAATGATACCAAACTTTGAACTTTTATCAGTGTTTTCCCTCACCCCAGACTCAAGCAGTTTATTCATGACCTTGCTGTACATCATCTGTAGTTTTCCAGACGTAATGATGTCCTCTGGCACAATTCCTTTCCCCTCTGGGTGCTACTAATTACTCCCTGCAGATGCTGTTATTGGTGCTAACACAGGAAAAAGGTTAGGGAGGATCTTGTACCTCACAGAAATCAGATGTTCAGGTTGTAGGTAATCACTAAAAAAAACTAACTAAAAGTTACTAAAAACTTACACCTTTTCCTTTTCTGTTTTTGCAGAATTATACAATGTAGCTGTGCAGGAGATCAAAATACACCTAGAACAGCATCAGCCCCAAGTAAGTTTTCGGTCTATGTTTCCCATCCTCTTATTTTTCATGGGAGAAGACAGGGTAAGGAGAAAACAGTGGAAAAGACTCTTATTATATTTGGACAGTGACTTCAGAGCTCACGATTCACCCAAAGACAGAGCCACAGGCAGCCCTGAACAACGAAGTCTTTCCTTAAATCACAAAGACTTTCCTAGAGGCATCATCAAAACTTTACCCCACTCTGCACCTCCATGGCATCGTAGTCTCCTGAAGACCCTGGAAACTTTGGACGGTCCATAAACACCAAACTTGCCACCTTTGGGAATGCGAAGACCTTATTGCTTTTCCTCTTACAGCAATTTACAAACATTAACGATGCCAGCATTTTATTTCTCCTCTGAATTTTACTTACATGCTAATTCATACAGTAAATATCACAGCAAATGCCAAGTTCAAAATTAGACATCCTGATAAAAAAATCCTTAAATTTGGTGTGCAATAGTAATCAGCAAGACACACACAGGTAAAGGGACAATTCGGGTCTCTGAAGACCTCTCTGGCCTTCAGATGGGGATTTACTCGGAGGAAGGGACATCCGAAGTCAACCAGATGGTCCTGGTGGCAGTAGCCCCCTCCCTGGTGCCCTCGGGCTGGGCATGGGGGGTCTCCCGCAGGACACGCTCCAACAATCCGCGTGCGGCCACGGGCTCCGGCCTCTCCAAACCGCCGCCACAGGGAGCACGAGCCTGTACCAAGGGCAGCAGCTCCTGCCTCTGGGGCTTCTGCCTCCGAGATATCAGGTGAAAACGAACAGAAATCAAACTTTCAGTAAAAAGCCGTATTTTGCATATTAAACACCAAACCGGAGTTGGCTTTCTCTGACAGCGAGCACCGTAATCCCCCTGGCCACAACAACGGTTCTCTCGTTTACACTGCAAACAAGCCCGATATCCGTCATCTGCACCTAAAAAAAATCATTTCTAGTGTTCAAGCCACCTAAATATGGGCATTAAACAAAAGTAAGAGAATTCAATGAAGAGCAGGCAAGGCCCACAGATGTTGTAAATCAGAGTAACACTGTTGCTGGCAAAAATATCTAAACTAACTTTACAGCACTTGAGCATTGGGCTGGTTTAGTGTTTAGGTCTTAACTGCAGAGCACTTTAGTGTCAGTGAGGCAATGAATACAGCCTCATATAATTAAATATATTCACAAGGAAAGTAGTGTGGAGAGTAAAAGAGATGATCATCAACCCCTGAACAAGTTTTTTTTTTAATGCAGTCAGCACTTTTCACCCAATAAAATACCACAAAACACATTTATCCATAAGGGAACTCTCCAAAAAGAGAGGAGAGGATTTAGACTGGGTAAAACAGCTGCTCCAGCACTTGCTCAGGACGTCTCCTCTGCTGGAGTGCTGCCTTGGACCTGCCTCCTCAGTTAAATCCGGCTGTCCTGGGGTGCCACATTCCAGACACGGTCCAAAATCCCTGGGGCAGGTCAGTGTTGGGTGAAACCAGACGGTGCAGAGCTCGGCCCGGCCGCAGCAGCGGGTTACGTGAGGGAGGACACTCAAACCAGCTCCTAATTCTGCTCACATTAGAGCTGAGGAAATCGTGTATGCAGTAGAGATCTGGGACGGAAATGAGAACACCTCTAATGCATGTGCTTAGATTTAATTAATGGGAAAAATACATTACCAAGGCAGGTCAGTCATGTCTATATTAGCAGGAAATGCAAATATATTTTCCTGGGCTTGCTGAATGACCAATATCTAGTTTAGATAAATCTTAACCAAGATTTAGTTAGAGCATTTTTTGTCTAGAATAGGCCAACTTTGGATTTATTCTGGTGCGGCAGGGCAGAGATGCTCAGAATACTGTAAACATAATTCTGGAAAAGTTATAGAGAGTCAAACATCCTGCAGGGCTCAGTGCTATTTCTCTAATCATTTTTGATCAGCTTCATTCTAAAATGTCCCAAAAAGAGCACGGCCGCCTTGCCTGGGAACTCGAGATGGTTCCAGCTCTGTCCCCATGGCCTGTGTGACAGAAAGGGAGGGCACGGGGCAAGGGCAGCCTTGCAGAACCGCTGCCACCTCCTGACTTCTCTTCAATAGGAAATCTGGGTTCTGGCTGACAAGTCTGAACAGTTCTGCAATAAGGAGGTCACTAAGAACAGGAATAAAAGGTGTTGTTTGTACTTTCAGCCTTTACCACATCCAGCGGCAAGATCTGCAGTGTAATTATATATACAAAGGAGAAAAATTATCCTTATTTGCTTACTTCAGATCCACTACCTGATTTCTAAACAGGTGACCTTTTACACAGTGAGAAACAGCAAACACACCTTCCTTCTTCCCCTTCTGTCCTGAGAAGGGGTCTCTAGGAGACCTCTCTCCTATCTACCCTCGGCCACCTCTTGTCTACACAAAACCATTCCAGTCTGTTGTTCTTCTTTTATGGGAGCCAATTCACAATTTAATTACGCATTGCGTGAAAATCACTATCTTTATTTTTAAACCTGCTGTGCAATCATTTAATCGGGTGCCCCTTGTTCCCATGTTATTAGAAATAGTAAATAAGCATTCCCTGTTCGGTTCTCCACACCATCCGCGGCTCCGTAGATCTCTATCGTATTCCTCCTCAGCCATCTGTTTTCCGAGCTGGAGTCCTAGTTTATTAAGTCACTGTTTGTATAGAAACTATTCCCTATAAGAGATCATCTTTGTCATCATTCCCTACTTCCATTATATCCTTTGTGAGCAGCAATGAGCCAAACTTCATGCAGCAATTTAAGATTTAGGTATATTATGGATTTATACAATAGCACAACCATTTTTTTCCTATTTCGCTCTCTGTTTCTGTTTTTTTTCTGACTATTCTATTAGGTACTTCGGGTTGGTTTGTTTTTTGCCTGGTGCCAAGCACTGATTGGAGTTTTTCAGAAAACCATCCACTGTGGAAGCCGATCTCATTGCCTGAATGGAAGGAATTAAATTAGAGCTCACCTTTTGTGTATTTGTTTAGTGTTATTTTTTTGCTTGTCTATTTACATTTCTGAGCACTGAATTTCACCTTACCTAACCATTCAGGAAAATATGAAACCTTTCTCCAAATTTGCCATTAACTTTAAATTTGGTCATCCAAAGAAATCTCACTTCATTTGCAAGCTTTCTTTAAAAAAATCTTCTATAGCAGTACTACACATTTAATAATAATATAACATAATATTACAAATAATAATCCAAGTTAATAGAATCAGGATGCCACAAGGTTTCCTCCACGTGGGTCTGGGCTAATCCTGCTGTTGACCCTGGTTCTGAGCTGCACGATGGGGGCATCATCCACATGCAAAATAATGTGAAAAACAAACTGTCTAAATAGGTGGAAAAGGTATTTTATGGCATAAACTGAATGTTATTCAATAACGTTAAATAACATTCAATGTCGACTCAGAGCAAAGGTGTATTCGTTCTGAAAAACTGGTGTATATAACCTGGCAATCGTACATAGGCAGATGAACAGGTATTTCCTCAAAACTTGCACAGATTTCTTAAAGATGTTCCCTTAAAAGAAAAGAGTCCAAGATCTAGCAAAAATTCTGTCTCTTGTTGGTATAAAAAATATATGAGGATTTTGCATTTACACATTCCTGACTGAAAAGGATAAAATTTAGTCCTTTGACAGTATAGTTAGATACAAAATAAAATGGAAAACTAACCGTGTTTTAAATCCTATACTAAAGTTGTTGTATTAAAATCGATTCGTAATTTAAGCTTTCAAGGGAATCACCTTCCAATGTTTTTATGAAAAGAACTTTCCATAGATGCATAAATAGTCTGGATAAAAATATACACTTAGAAGCTTAGCAGATGAGAAGAGACACTGCTATTGGCAAGCTGTTGATTCCTCTGCAAAATTCAGATCAAATAAGTCAGTCTGAACAGGATATTGAGCTCACTGATACTAAGTGAGGCTACAGAAATGGAAATGCAATTTGACATAGCCACATTGCCAATTAAGGATAAAATAACTGGAAATATGTCAACTAGCAACAAAGACAGAGGCATTCAGGGTACCTATATTAAGCTGGTTCCTTTGGACCCACTTATGAAAAGTTTGGAGTTATTCAGGTAAATAAAACTGCAGTGGAGTCCACAAGTAAAAGTAAATGTAAGGAGAAAGGGAAGGAGACTTGGGACTTGCTCAAAGTTCTTATCAAATTATAGACACTGTGTGTAGCTGAGTAAGTTCTCATTAGTAGAGGCCGACATTGAGACAAATTCTACTCTCGTGTATTTAGGACTATCCTACTGGAGCTAGCAGCTGTGTTCAGGGAAAGCTGGGCCGACAAAGCAGAATTGGAGCTGTCACAGACAATTTCTGCAGCTTGTACACTGATAAGAGAGACAGCAAGCAAAAGGAAACAGAAGCAGTTCATAAAAAGGTTTGGAAAATGCCACTGATTTCAAAGGATGTGGTTTCCACAACAGAGGGAGACCCACTGTGTCTTCTGACCTTGCTAAATACTCCAGCACAATAGCTCAGCTACTCAAAAGCACACGGCAAATGCCCCGAAGAGTGAGAAGATGGTTCGTGAGGTCTCCTGCCGCCAGGCACTGACACGAGCACTGTCAGGGCTTAGGAAAATGCAGGCTCCTAAATGCTGTGGCTGCCAGTGCTCCAGCAGAAATGCCTAATTGGTCAAGGGGAGCTCCAGGGGCACAGAGCCAACAGCCTAATAGGCAGCCAGCACCTGGTTCTCCAAGAGCAAAAGCAACGGGGGACCAGCTTGTTCTCAAAGCCTCAGAATACCCAGGTGGTGTCCCCATAATGATCTTCCCTGTTGGGATCTGAACGCAGGATACCTTCCCCTGCAAAACAGCAGGGCTGGAAAAAGCCACTTGTGAGTATTTATTGAAATACTACTTTGAGGCAGCATGCAGCTTTATCGCGCTGCTGGTGATGTTCGCTGGTTCCTACTCTGTGAGCACCAGGGCTGTCTCCTAAGCGGCCTCAGTTTTCAGAAAGGCACCACAATTTAGCAGAAATGCAGCACAATTTGGGTCGAATGCAAGGCCTACGAAGGCACCAATCCCAAAACCCTGCGTATCTGTGCTGCTTGTCCCCAGAAAACGCCCCAAGGGGACTTTGAAATGGATCATATGGCCATGCCACCAAGCTTGACCTGAAGCAATGGTTTGTGAAGGGAGTATGGTGGCTTATCCTGCCAGCAAATTTGCCAGCCACTGCTGATAGAAATGGGATTTGTGATGTACACACTCATCCGCGGGGAGCTGGACTGAGACCAAAGTCATTTCATGCAGGGCACTGCACAGCCAAGAGAAGATAATTTCCAATCTGTGTGACCTGGTCTGGACCAGACCTAGTAGCCCGGGGATGCAAAACTTTACAGTCTGTTATTAGCCCCAATGGCTTATAAAAAAACCCCAGGAAGTACAGCCATTTACACACATAAATATATACATTTGTATGCATAGAGAAATAGGCAGGAAAATTCAGAGATCATCAATGAATAGAGATATATCAAGATGGAATTCAAAGACAGTGATTATGCAAAAATCTTGAGAGTACAGATTATTCCTGACCAGTCTATTTATGTGAGAAATGTATCAAAACACAGGGCACGAGATGTTTTATGTTACTAAACTCAGACTTTCTGGCATGAAGTCCAGCTAACAGAAAATCTTCTCTACAACTAGATAATAATTCTTTTACTTCAAGCTTCATTTCAAGAGAAAAAAAAATCCAGCTTGCTCTTGATTAGGAAGCAGAAGTGGATTTCACTGCCTGCTTTAGATCTTCTACTGGTTCCAAATGTACTTGTGAAAACATTTGTAAGCTTTAAAGGAATTATCCAATGAGATTTCAGATTTATCTCCATCTCAAAGCCAGCAAGCAAATGCAGGTCCTAAGGACTACGCATTTCTCACAAACCAGAATCAGGCAAGTGATTAGCCATAATTATTACCTTACTGTTCATCAAGCCTGATTTGTTTCACAGTTCATAGTATTTTCATCTTTATCCACTATTCAGGTGCCACCTGAATTGGCCTGTCATGTTTTCTAGGGTACAGTTATATCTTCCTTTTGATTTTTTTTCTCTCTCAGCAGATTTTAGTGGAATTTCCCAGATCCTACTGTTTTTGTATCCAAGCACTACTTCTTGTGTCACTGGTGACCTATGTCTCTTTTATTTCCAGGCCAGCTGAGGTATAGTCACTACAGAAGGATATTCCCAAACATCTTATAATGAGGCCTACAAAGAACGCTTGAATAACTGAGGGGGAACAAAGGAAAAAAACATTAAAGAGGAGACAGTTAAAGGCTGGGAGCACAGGAATCAGTCTCCTCTGTGTCATTACCTAATACGCAGGCTTTGATGAGCCAAAATCCTTTTATTTTTAAGAAAGGTGATGCATGGTACTTTCAACCTGCTCATGCAGGGAGAGGGTTATGTGAATTTGATCTCTGTAAGCCCATCTGAATTTGGCCATCACTGTAATCATCAATAAAATACTAATCTTTTGGCTAATTTGAACCAAAACCAGAAGTGAGGCAGGAGCCTTAAAAATAAAACCCAAACTGCACCTGAATGTTCAGTTGGGCAGATAAGAGAAGCCCCAGTTAGTGCCTTCCTCAAGGAAGCAGAAGGGGAGCTTGGGGGATACGTGTTGCTCAGGCCTCATCCCCACGCGGCGCCCGCCCGGTGTCGGCCTCGTGTCCTCTGCTGGCTCAGGTGGCCTAGGAACCGTGACAGACAGACGGGGTTGCTGCAGTGGGCTAGAAAACGTCAGGGATAACGAGGGAAATGCTTTGGAAACAGAGCTTCTTTAGCTCCCCTGCTTATCGAAAGCTTATTTGATTTTTGTTAGTAATTAATGACTCACTGCTCATTACCACCTACCCCTGCACAGTTTGGGTGCCTTTTTCCTTATCCATCACCACTACCACTAGCCATTCCGAATGATTTTGAGACAATGGGTTATGGATACATATAGGAAACCAATAGGAGAAATTATGTTGTCTTTGTGCATTAGGTAATTCACGAAATGGGACTGGACAAACTATTTTTGTTGCTTGTAAAACTCCAGTTAATTGGACAACCGCTGTGCCAGGAAACCTTTTCCCCTCCTACAGCAAGTGAAATTTATACTGGTGATTGGTAACAAGAACATCTTGATAAAATGGTTGAATTTATTTCATACCTATAAATGAAAGGAGCTCTTAACAAAGGGGGGTAACCGATATGCTCGGTAAATCAAGGATAAAAGGACACAGGTTCTATTGAAGATTTTTTCCCCTCGTTTTTTCTTTCTAAACCTTTTGATGAGGTGCCCTGTTGCTCTGAGATGAGCTTCCACTGAAGTACTTTTGGAATTATCTCAAAGAGAAATGGATCATTTAAATGAGTTAAAACCCCCCAAACAGATCCACTATCTTCAATTCTAGGATCATTTCTTTCTATCAAGAATTTTGTGAAGTTTTTAGAATAAATCTACTACTGAATATGGGGCTTATAAGACAAGAAGTCACATTCACTTTTCCTGCTTCCTTACTGAAGTGTTGAAGGATGGTACATGTAGAATAAAGATGAAAGAAAATATGTTAAAGAGAGGGAATCTTCTGATAAATTTGTATTTATCAACCTTGAGTGTTTAGAAAACACCTGCAGGCACCAATTCTTTAAACTCCTCCAGAGCTACCTGGGATTTCTGTCCTTCAGGGAAAATTCAGCTGAAGATAAGATAAGGTGCTCCTTTCTATTTACTTTTTTTTTTCTTTTAGACAACAGAAAGAATTTTAAAGGTGTACAACAGGACAGCAAGCTTCGAATTTTTTTAATATAGAAGAAAAGACTGTTTTTTCTCTCCTGATGTTTTCTTCGGGGAAAAAGATATTTCATGTGCCAAAAAGAAGCTAGTCATGGCTGGAATACTCAACAGACTGTGGCTGTTAGATCCTATGACCTCCACAAGTAAAACAGAATTAAGGTTCTCCTCACTTCTACAGAAGGGTAAGCTGGTCATTTTATTCACCTGGGCAGGCGCGGGATGGACTAGGATGGGCCCGAGACTGCAGTGTTTTACTGACTGTGGAATTGTCTGTTATAAAGTTTGTCATACATTTGCCATGCATTTGCTCAGATTTATGCCATTATAATGTATATTTATTATTACAAAGTACCTGGTCTAATGTTTATGGTGTGTTACAGGGGCTGACTTTGCTACTGTAGTCATGCACATGTAAACCTAGGGAGCAATTTGTTGCCCTGTGGTAGAGAGCGCTTTATATTCAGATCCTTTGGCATACTATACAAAATTCTGAATTTATAGACCCAGTTTAAGCCTGATATTTCAGTCCTTAAGTGCACAGATTCATACTGAGCTCAGTGGGAGATATAAACATAAGGACTTACAGAAGGATATATTTGAGAGGTATCATTTTATCACATTTTTAAAATGCAGTTTTGGTGCAATGGCAACAAAAGATGCAAAAGACTCTAGACACACAGCATGGGGATGTATCTTTGGAAGTTTTAGGAAATCCAAGTGGCATTCCAAAAGCTAAAAAACTTCCATTCAGGGGTCATCACTCTTACAGTCTCCATCCTTTCCCATAGCGTGAAATGCAGGGATGGGCTTGCATGGGATCTACCACTGTAGTCAAGGAATAGGAAAGCATCAAATGAATTCTTTCATTTTGGTGATGAAGTGCTAGCTTTGCTTGCCAGCATGCAGGGGTCAATAAAAGCAGACAGGTCTTCAAAAAACTGCAGCATAAATAGATGAACTCTTTAAAGTAATATAAGTTCTGTCATCTAGATGTGAAATATAGACCTGAGTGCCCGCTGAGGTAAAAGCTGACCGCACATTCCACAGAGAAGTGTTAAAGTTTTCTCATAGTGTCTTGGACTGAGAAATAATTTAACTACTTATCTCCTTTGCCACACCAGACAGAATGAAAGCATTTGAAGTTGAATATATTTTTCAAAGGAAAAAAACAAAGCATATATAAAGAAAGAGAGGTTTATCCGAGAACGTGATCACCAGACAGCTGCTGTTTTAAAGAAAGTTGCAATTAGCTGTGCAATGGAGAAGGTGAGCCCAGGTGCATTTCAATAGCATATATAATGATCTCAGCAGCTAGAAAGCGGATAGGTATGTCTAAGGGGTTGGTTTCAAGATTTCCTTGTGAGACAGAAGGTCAGGATTCCTGCGGTCCCCTGTCATATTTAATTCATATCCTCTGGCCTTCTTCACTGCATTTATTGAATTACAGAAATAAAATTCAATGATCCAAAAACAAAAGAAGAGTGGGCTGGGCAAGTCCTGATTTCTTTTACATCCCTACTCTGCAGCCGACTTCAGTGGCTTGGGACAAGCAACCGAAAGCAAATTGGGAAGGAGGGGAAGACACAAGCCAGAACAACCCCTCTAGACAACCTCATAATTACATCCAAGGAATTTATGGTGAGGAGGGGCTATTTGCGTGTGGGAGTAACGATGCAGTTTCTACCAGTCAACCACCTCCCTGCATGTTTTTTCTTAAGCCTAATCTTTGTGTACTCCCCGTGTGGTTTATCAGATTCCTCCTCGTCACAAAGGAGATGGCAGCAGAACAGCTTTTCAGATCTGCTCTTCTGAAAAGCAACCCTGGCAATTCAGCAGCAGATCACGACTGAGAGGCAATCCTCAAATACGTTAAAACTACCAACTTCAGGGAAGTGCCTCTAGGTACTCTTGTTGTGATGATCCCCTGCAATCATCTCAATTAAATGGATACAAGCTCTTTTCCTCCATCCACAAGTCAGATGCAGTAAGGGTTTCCAACAGGCTGGTAATCTGCACTCTGCATTGGAGAAGAATCTCTAGAGATGCTCTGTGATTTTGTAGGCAGATTTTTCTGTGTCCTCTCTGTTATTATCCCATTTTTATTGCTTTTTACGTTGCCTCCAAGAATGGGGCTCTTCTGAGAACAACTGGGGATCACTCGGATTTCTCCAGGCAACTCTACGCACAGCGTTTGCATCAAATTCTGTTGCTTTAGATACCTACACAGTTAAAATGCTGCAAGTCCCTAGTGTGAGCACAGTCATATGGAGACCTCATAAAGATAACCTGTACTAGTACTCAATAGCACCTTTACAACATTTAGATTCGTTTTTAGAGGCAGAGATGTGAAAATGTGGTTGTTGAGTCTGACCCAAAATATTCATCAAGAAAAGAAGACATAAAATGCTTTGAAATCACATCCAAAACTGCTAGCTCACCAATATTTAGCTTTGGCATTTGAATTTCTGGAAATGTCACAGCTAATAAATAATGTATTATTCTCTGAGCTACAATGTACATTTTTATTTCAAAACTTGAATCTGCTTAACTTCCAAAAAATAATGCGCTGCATTCACGTGCATGTCAACCTGTGGGATGGCTGCCTTTCCACTCAAATACATTTAATAAAGGTGACCAGATGCTTTGTGTTTTTAATGGCTTGTTCTGCAGCCCAACAAAATGTCCCTGTTTTGGCTGCAACTGTGGATGATTCATTCTGAAACCCAGCCCAGGTGCCCTGATATAGCCGAAGCCGGGCAGAGCGAAAGAAAAAGCCATCTGTGCAGAAGAGTGGGCTGCCCGAGTGCCTTGTCAGGAGAAGACGCTGTCATATCTTGGTCACTGTGTTTTCTAGCCACCCAGTAACCCAGAAGTCCTGTGGGTCCCATCTGTTGCCTTCGCAGTTCTATTCTGCAGTTCTGTTCTACAATTCATCATCTCTCCTTGCTTAGAAACCCTTCACCCTGCTCCGCTACGGAAGCTCCGATGTAGATCAAACCCAAGGCAAAACCTAAGACGCTGATCCCGCTCTAAATGTTTGCAGTGGTAAGACAGAGCTGCTGACCCTGGGGCTGCCTCAGCCAAGCTTCATGCTAGAAAAAGCAGGAGGGATTCACTCTTGCCGACCCGGAATAACGAGCTGTGCCCAGCTCCGTGTTAGCATCCCTGCGTTGCCGCGCCACCAGCAGAGCCGTCCCGCCGCGCGCTCGCGCCAAGACAAGGGCAAAACGCTACCCCAGGCAGAGCTCCCGTCGCCTCGGCAAGGGGCAAAACCTGGGCTTGAGTTTGTCCTTGGGATGAGCCGCTCGAGGCCATGCCCGGTCCCCTCGGGCAGCGTCCCCGGGGCGCGCGGCGCGTCCCCTCCAGGCTTCCCGTGCAGCCCGGGCTCCTCGCGCTGGGAAGAACGCAGCTCAACTCATCTGGCATGCGTGCGACTCACAAATACACTTTAGAGGCAATAAATTAGCAATTTCAAGGCTTTACTTCCCCTCATGGACTAATTGCCAGAGATTATAGTATATTATGAGAGTGCAATGATACTAATGCCTAAATATGCTTCAGTGATTATAGAGCTATCCTCAGTAACCAAGCTGTTTAAATGTCAATGCAAGATGGCTCTTTATTATGAGATTAAATATTATTTTGAAGCAATGCAATAGGAACTTCTCAGACTTCATGGCTGTGATAATATATTGTATAAGCTGTGGAGTAATGTACATTATGTAAGCTATGTTTTTCTTTTAATACATAAAGGGTTCAAAACATTTTTGTGCTGCAAACTTGAGCAGCTTTCCTGGTAAGAAAGAGGATCTTGGGATCTTTTCATTTCGTATTTTTTATTAACATGCTCCTGACTTCTTTCTTTCCTCTATTTTATATTAACACATGGGTATTACCACAGCAGAGAGACAATAAATTCTTGTCTTCTATTACTATAAATAAACGGGGGATCAAACATCAAAGCTCTTTTTTTTTTTTCATCTTGAACTACTACTGTTTTGCATAGGTGCTTTTGATAGTCCTACCCCTCATGCCTAAATAAATGTGTCATCACTGAGAAAATGCCTAGAAATTAGATGGAGACTCCAATTTTCAGGTTCAGCCGCTGACATGCAGTAAGGAACACAGGTGACTTTAAGCCACAACTCCCCTTGCACAGCCCTGGGATGATGGTGGCGATCATGAACTTGGGTGTGGATCTCAATGGGAGGGAGGCTAAGAAGGCTGCAACGTCCTACTCATCCCACCTGGGACTCCCACCCTGTGGGATCTTGTCATCCAGCTGGGCAGCCTCATCCTGTCTAACTTACCCTATGTAACTGCAAAATGCTGCCCCTGCAAAGCAAAGGAGCTATGACATGGTCAGTGGTCTCACATTCCCTAGCACTTGAAGATATTTATTTATCTTGCTTTGAAGTTGGGACTTAAAACAATAAAGAGTAAAACTCATCTAGGAGGTTGCACATCTGAGTCAGCTGCTAAATGTCAGTGGAGGCTTTAAAAATGTTAGTAATGTCTGTGAATCTAAAGCTTGGTTTCCAGCAAGTTTAGTAATAATTATGACAAACAATTGCTATACAGTATGGAAAACAAGTAGATAGGCCTGGGGGAGAACTCATGTGAAATTAAGGACATGAATTATGGAAAGATAACTGGCAATGAAGTGGAATTCTCTCCTGAAAATGCTTTGTTTTCTTAGGAAATATCAATTCCTAAACATAGAACAGAAATGTCTTCCACGGTCTGCCCCCAAGTAATGTGAAAGAGGTGCTCCATATTTGGATCTGCAGATTAAATTCTGGCCCTACCACAACCAGGGAACTCCGCAGCAATCAGAGACCATTAAATCCAGATGCAGCAGGACTGGACATGTCCTAGCACCTCCTGCTAGAACAGGTCAGTCCCAAAGAAGCCACCCACCCTTCTCTACCCATCTACTTGGATAGAGCTTCATTTGGGCTGACTTCTTCAGCTGTTTTATATCCCATGTATAAAACGTAATGCTTGTTTACCTCGAGTTGTCTGAAGCTCTTGCTGATCTTCAGGTGAAAGACACCTGCCACATGTGCTCAGAAAAGGCATGAATTGCCCTATTATTTGTAACATTTTCAAAAATCTTCATCTATTAAAATCACATTGTGACTGACAAGGAACACGCTGAAAGGCCAAGAATTTCTTTTTCTGCTCTTCCAGACAGACAATAATCTGACATCTTTTGTTATGACTTGACTTAGAATATGAGCTGGGAAACCATGTTATCCTTCCAAGAGCAATAAACTTACAACACTGATGTTAAGCAAATAATCAAAAGTAATAAGTTGACACCGTTCAAAGAAGAATTACGTGGAATCACAGGGGGAAAAAGCACCTAGATTTGGCCATGCTTACACAAATGTTATCTGAAATGAGATTAAAATCCGCTCTGATTTTTGCAGGCCCTGCAGAAATGCTCCATTCCTGCCCGCTCTCGCTTACCACGTAGCCCGGTGCGCAGGAGCACTTCCCGGTGAGGCTGTCGCAGTCGGCGCCGTTCCGGCAGGGGCAGCTCAGCTGGCAGCCTTCGCCGTAGGATCCCGGGGGACACGTTTCGTTGCAATAGAGGCCAGCCCAGCCAGCTTTGCAGCTACATTCTCCAGACAAGGGATGGCAACTAATGAAGAAAGACAGACCTTAATGAGAGGTGGGCATGGAAGGGAAAGCCTCCCTGTAAACAGCAGAAATTCCTCAGCAGAATGATTCCAGTGAAACATCATCGTTAAAAACAGAGCTGAAAACTGTTAAGGATGGTGAACATGAGCAGTGTATACCTCAGGAAATGTAGAGGGAACACGGTGCTAAATACTAGCTTGGCAAAGTAACATACAGGCAGCTAGGAAATGCCCTAGCCCTGGTAATTTTAAACTCATGAAGTTTATGCTCTTTTCATACTCAAATCAATAAGACTCTGGTGACTGATGCCAACTCCAGGATTGAGCCATTTACAGCTATGCTATCTGGGTGTGTTACCACCAGCTACAGATGAGCAAGGTCAGGAGAGATTCAACTGTGTCCCAACTAGAGCAGACGGGAGTGAGGTTGAAGCAAGACACAGTGAACAGAACTTCTGCTCTTCTGTGAACACAAAGGGCATCTCCCGGCTTCCTGAGGGGAGCTAAATTGGCTGGAGAGGTGAACATCCTGGATTGAAGAAATGGAGGTTTCTAGGGGACAGGAAGGAAAGCACAGGAGAAAGTCACCTTTGGGGCAATCAGGTGGCAGGGAGAAGGAGCAGGAGATGGAGAGGGGACGTGCTCTTTGGGAAGGACTGCACGTGGTCTGAGGGCGGCTGAGCGTGAAGCTTCACCCGAGAGCTCGGGCCCTCTGCGGAACGGGCCTTGCTCACACCCCCAACCCTCCATGGGACAGACGAGAAACGTTACTGCTGCACTCCGGAATTTTCTCTAGTATCCTCGGAGCAGAGCCCTGCAAGGTGGTGCCCCTCCACAGACCCGACTCCTGCTTCTTTGCATCATAGAGTCTATTTATCATTCCTTTAGGATTATTTATTGCTATAGCTTAATATTGTGGACTTGACTGAATGATTTTCTTTACACCTGTAAAATTAATATCCTATCTATTAATTTTCAAGGTAACCTCTTAAAGCATAATTTCCAAGTATGTATCAGGCAATTACTGGTAGGAGAGGTTAGTCACAAACTGTTGTGCCTAAGAATTATCAATTTTTGTGACCGTCATATGTTTCATCATAAATAGTGTTTTACTAACTAATTAAAACAATTCATCAGCTTAACAAACCACCATCCATGAAATTTGTCTGACAAAGCAGTCCCTGAAATTATAGTGGTTCACCCAGCACCTTTTAACATTTAGATGAAAATAATAAAAGCTCATTTTTCTCCCTCTCCATTTATTAATCATTACCTAATACGAGCAGAAAGTTAAACATTAAAGAAATATTTTAGAGGGGAGTCTTTGTTTCTCTGTTTTCACTTCTTCTGCACATATCACAAGGTTCCACGAGAACAGTGTCTGTTGGAGAAATTAAAACTTTCAAATATAATATATGATCATGGCAATATGAATTAGTCTATGACAATTCAATTGAAAATACGATACTCAGTGAGAATTTCTTCTTCAATATTGGCTTTTTCATCAAAACAGAGCTGTTTTGCATGGAACACTGCCTATTTATTAAAGGCTAAAAATCTTCCTAACATGCAATTTAAAAAAAACATCAAGAACTGAACGGCCTTGGCAGAAGAGTCTGTGGGAGGGGTATGGACAGGTCACCAAGGCCCCCTAAAAGGCAGTGGCTGCATCGTGCCCAAGCCCCTTCCCACTCTGCCCAGGCTGTGCAGAGGGCTGGGCCACTGCGTCTCCCTGTTGAAGCAAGAGTGATTTTATTATTGGCCTCAGAATATCTTTATTTATTTTGTTTTCTCTCTAGGCCAAGTCCTTCAGTGCTTTGAAATGCATATCTTCTGCTCCCTTGCAGAGGGCTGGCATTGCATGTTAGAAAAAGCCTCCATATGAAATTCCAGGGTTTTTGGTATCCATGACGATGGATCCGGGGAGGCAGCAACAGTTGTAATGGACTCTACAGCAGGGGAGGGGGACCTTCTCCTTGATGGCAGCAGAACAAAATCTTTCCAAAGCTTTTGGCAGGCCAAAACGGTAGCACACATTATATAGTGTTATGGTACAGTAATATGCAAAAAAAAACCCAAACCTACATGGCTGGTCTGCATGAAATGAAGTTGCAGGCTCTGTACAGCCCAGGGACACCAGAGTCTTGTTGCTGATACACAGAACACAACATCTGAATTGCAAACACTTGTCTGAAAACCAAGGTGCCCTGATGCACAGCGTTAACTTGAAGATGCCTGAGATTTAGGGGCTTAACCAAAATTCAGGAAACAGCTGTTCTCTTCCTGATTCTGCCAGTGAATCTTGGCCATGAAACTTATTCTTTCTGCATCTCAGTCTTCTCAGTCTTTCTATCTGTAAAATAATGCCTGCCTTCCTTTGGAAACCCTTTCAGATCCACAGCTGATACACTAAATAGTACTAAGTCTTCATTAGTAGTTATTTTTATATTCTGGTATCTGAGAACTACTCCACTTGTTTGCACTGCAGCTCATGATGGGGAAGTAGAGTGCACCTGCATGTACATATGAGTAGGAATATGTTTCTGTCTTATTATATTGGCATTCTGTAGAATTGCATTCTGTGTTTAAACTATGTACATACACTTACAGCTAGGAAAGTTCTCTTTATGCATCCATCCATGTATGCATCTACCTAGTATATTAAATTTGCTAGCTGCAGTGATTTTGAAAGGTTTAAGGCACTGAATGGTGAAGGTGTTAAAACAAAGAACTGAATGGAAATACAATTAGAAAGGTGAACTATTTTCAAGGTCATGAGCCTGTAGAGTGTTTTGTCAGCATGGGATGTAGCATATGTAGCATTATGCTGTGCCCCACACAAAATGAAATTAAGAAACTCAAACAATTCCTCTGGACGAGGATCACTCCATGGGTTGGTATGAGAATATGAAGTTTTTGAAAGGATCACAGAAGGCAAACTCACTAACATCTGCTTTCCAAATGCTTGCTGTGAGCAGGAAGGAGACTACACTCACGAAAGAGTCTGGCACTGTTATACACTGGCATCTTACATTGATTCTTAACAACTTTTATTTTTTCCAATCTCTTGCATAACAGGAAGGAAAAAACCTAGATTGAATGCAATGGGCCAAGTGCCTCCCTGGCACTGGGACAAAGTAGCCAGGGGGGATGAAAAGAAGGTAGGAATTGAGAATTGTCCACACGAGAAGGAAATTCTTCTGTGGATCTTGCAAAAGCATAGAGAAGCTTAAGTATACTATACAGCCTATGCTTATGGCTCCTCAGCTCTGCTCAAGTAAGCTGGGCAGGGAAATTTTTCCAGCTATTCACTTCCCCCTCTGCTTTTTGGAAGATCCAAGCCAGGGTTATCCCCTTCTCACTCTTGACGATAATATCAGTGTGGGTTTCTTGCATGGGGGAGTTTCTTACTTGTGTATCCTTCCCTGGGGAAGGACAATCCAGGTCACAAGTGTGCTCTAAAGTACCTAATTCTGGGGTTGTTCTAAAGTCCGATACAAAGTGCCTTTCAATGTGCTTTGATGCAGAAATTATTGGACGATGTTCTTAGCTGTTGTTATGAAGAAGGTCAGACTAGATGATCATATTGGTCTCTTCAGACATTAACACAGACTGGTCGACGAAAATAGGAAAGACAATGGTGTATTTCTTCATGTCTTTTGTCAGTTTGCTCCCCAAAACTTTCAGAGCCTTCGGGTCCAGGCAGACGCCCAACAACCAGACGAAGTGAGTCTAAAGTATTGGCAGAACTAAGCAAGCTTCCCCCACCTTCTTTTCATTATTTATAAAATTACCCTACACACGTAGGTATCGCAACAAGCAGCCAACAGCTTAAATAGCTTCTGGGGAAAATAGATGGCTGTCAGTAAATGAGTGAATTTAGAAGACTGCAGTTCCAGTGATGATAAAATTCAAGGGAACAGCTGGGTATAAAGAGGGCTATGTGGGGCAGTTTTGAAAAAATTAGTGAAGAGATTTGTTCAGAATATGGAGTGTCTTTGGAGAAGGTCATTTTCCATCAACTCTGATGCTCCTTGGCTCTGAAAGCAACGGGATTCTGAAGAATTCATTGACAAGTGGAAAGCTGAAACACCGTGGATGAATGAAAGAACATTTACAGATCTACAGCTTGCTGATATCTCTTTGTTCCATAACAGCAGCGATAAGATGCAGGAAAAAGGGAGATTTTTATCAATGGAGAGACTAGACTCATTTATTAAGGAAACTGAGATATGATCTTAGCGGAGGATGCTACAAGTGAAGCTGATGGAGCAGTGTTGGGGAAGGCATAAAAAGTATCTGTCAGGCAGCTCCCAGGCACACATCAGCTGTGCAGGGTGTGAGAGTAACAGCACTCATAGAAAAGAGCTGCGAGGGGATTAAACCCTCCACCTTGTCGAGCCCTCTCACACTTAAGCTCTAACCTTCCTTCACATCCTGATGGGGCTTTGATTACCCCAGATGGACACTGGCACCCTCAAGAGCCAGTCAAAAATCTGCCCACAGTTAAAGGAGTGGTAATGACTTGGGCAGTCAGCACACAAGCTCAGGCTTGCTGGTGGTCTCCCTGCAGCTCCCTCTCCATCTTTCTGGGAAAATGGCTGTACAAACACATTTCTGCAGGCGAGGAGTGAGGACACACTGTCTGCAAGCATATTCTCCCCCGTGCAGCTCATGCGAGGGGGATCTCTCACAAAGGAGCAGTTTGCCTTGTACTCACCTCTGCTTTAAGTCTCGCGCTGGCAGCTAGTACAGAGCAGTGGGAACTACAGAAATTCCTCCCTCGGCTCACTCGGCAGCAATCCTGGTGTCATTCCTAGCCTCACTACAACACAACATCAACCTTTTGTGTATAGTGCTCCGCTTGTGCCTCCGGGACATTATTTTTCGCAATGATTTCCACGATGCACAAAATACTCAGAAGCGGCAGAAGGCTGTTGTACAGAGTTGCCTTTGAGGTGTCGAACACTTTGCATCCTCACTGTCAAACCCAGTAGAGCCAGCAGCTATCTTTCTGTAGAGGACTCGTATGATCAGAATTACAAGACTTTTAAATAATCCATTTGGAGCTCTGGCTCACAGTTAACCAAAGCCTCCCCACTCACAGCTGAACTTGAATCCACATGAAAGATCACCTGTTTATTTCCAAGACTGAGACAAACAGAGCCTATCTCAAGAGCGCAAACGGATTTGCCTGGAGCGTTGGTGCTTGTGCGTGTGTGCACCCCCGAACTAGGCGGTCCTGCTCCGTGCATAATTGAGTGTATTTGTATTTTAGCAGGCTGCAAGATTGCCCGGTAGGTTTACCAGCATCAGCAAGGCAGTCAGGTCCCCACCTGTCTGATTTAAACCTGAAGAATGTCCGTATCAAGGGCATATTTGCATGGGCATCAATTATCCCCATCTCCTTCTGAAGCCTACATGTTCCTGTGAATGCTTAACAGTAAATGATAGGAAAAAGAGGAATACGAGCAAGAGCAAAGTGAGTCAAGCCTGTAAGGTTGTCTCATGTGAGGTGGATTGGCTTTTTGGATCAGCCTTTGGTAATGTGAACCTCAAGGATCAGATCTTAAAAAAAGGCCAAAGGGAATAAAACTCTGAAACCTGACCTTTTAAGTGAGGCTTATTCCATTTTAGATACACTTCCCTGATATTTATTTTCCTGAATATTTTACACATGCACATACTGAATGAAGAGCAAAAATAGGCACACGAGAAGAGAAGATATGTCTATTTTGACAATGTTGACTTCGTTACAGTTCCATAGACTTGGGGATATTGATTTCAGTCTATTTATACATCTGCCTCAAGTGTTTTCAACAAGGTAATTTGCCACAAGACATAAACTGAAGCAAATTAGGTTTCATTTTCAAAGTCCCCTTGCTGTCTATAGATTTGACAAGAAAACCTGTGCCATAAAAAGAGAAAAAAATGATGGAGTTAAGAAAATTTATCTGTACTTTTTGAATTTCAGTGGGGAATTATAAAGCACTATGTGTTTATTGAAATAATGTGAAAGTTAAATTCTGGTATTATACCATTATACCAAAACTACAGCAAAACAAGGAGTGAGTTTGGTCAAATACAATTTCTTTTCTCCAGTGCCTTTCTTTGACCTGTCCATGTATTAGTACACAATATAGTGAACATACCTGAGGGTATTGGTAATACTGCAGGGACATCTCTTGTCGCATTTGAGGCCATAAAACCCTTCTGGACACATTCTTTCTTGGCAATAAATCCCTTTAAACCCAGGGTCACACATACATGCTCCATTTACGTGGTAGCACTTTGCACCATTTTGGCAATCACATCTTTGAGTGCACTGGAAGCCGTACGTCCCAACAGGACACTCCTCTTGACACCTGCAGTGAATTACATGAGACACGATCCAGGCAAATATTATCATCTAGTCTGCTTATGACTTTTACATGGGCATGTTTTTGCTAATGTATGAAGCATAAAATCATAGCTCATTCAAGTGATACACTGAACTGATGAAATCATTGGGGTGATATGCTATCTTGGGCATGTAAATTGTTTTTAACTGAAAGTGTATTAATTTATTTCCAATTATTTCTGTTCAAGTGCATCCATTTTTGCAGGAACTTAATAATTCTATTCGTGAATCATAAAAACTTGATATACATTCAGATAAAAACAAAAAAAAACCCTCATTTGCTTGATTTCTCCTCATTAGAGAAGGTCTGCACAGATTCTTTAGAGGCCCATGGTACCCTCAGAGTGATAATGAGGATCAAAAGAATATGTAGTCTATTAAGCAGTATTAAAAATATATATTCTCCAGCAAAGTAGTTTTACTTTCCCTCCATGCTGCTGTTGGACCTGTTTTATACTGGTAGAACATCTACCCTTTGTCTTTAGTGTCTGTTCTGAATAATTGCAGCAGTTTGCATCTAAAATTTGCATTTCATCTCTTACTCCAGGGGTGCTCAGTAGTATAAAACCTCAAGACAAATCACTTCCACTCTTTTTAGTGCAGTATCTTCTCCAAAATTGCCAACATTTGTAATACTTGATACACATAAAAATGGAACCTGCAAACATTAGACACAGATTGTTTCAAATTGTACCTTCTATGCACTGTTTAAAATATTTCCCGATTGGATACATTATGAAATCTGCTAAAAAGTCTGTTTCATTGTCCTATCCAACCAATTTAAGAGATCATATTATCTCCTAGCTGGAAAAGCTCAACTAAAGTCCTAAAGAAAGCAAGGGCTTCTGTGTTTGACATAATGGAGTGGTTTCAAAATTCTGCAATGAGTCAGTACTACAGTTTACATGATCCACCGTGAAATACAGATATGCCTTTTCAGTTAATGAAAAAAAAATCCAAAAAAGCCCAATTCCCTTATCACATGGATACCAGATATTGGAAATTGCCTATCAGCATTCATTTAATCCTGTGCATTGATTAAAGTATATACTATAAACTCCATGGATAGAGGTGATTGTTAAATGTCTTCCTGCAGGTCATTTCACAGCTGGCAGGTGAGAGTTAATATAATGATCAGTAATAAAAGATGAATGTGCGATGCAAGGCAGGCAAAACTGCAGTGAGCACTGTCAGTGCAGAAGAACAGCATTACTTCTGCAGCTTCAGACCATCACGGTTTACTAAAAATATATGAACAAAGCAAAAGGCCTAGCTAGTGATCTGGTAGCATCAAACACCAACATGTCACAGGAGTCAAATTCAGGGGTCCACATGAAACCCGAGGACTGTGGAGCAAGTGGCATCTGGATGAGCCCAGGGTGGCCACGGCTGGTCACAGGGGAGCTCAGCTGCAAAGGAAGTGGCCAGCAAAGAGGGTGACATGAGGACTGAAACACTTAGAGAAATGGAAAGCAATGAGGAAAGCGCTGAGCTGCCTGGTGCCCCCACTGCTGTACGCAGCTCTACTAGTTAGCAGGAGAGCACTGTACTCAGCGAGATGAATATTTAGTCAATAGTGTACTATATCATTCTATATTTATAGAAGATGAAGCATTACCTAGCAGGGAGAAAGCATCTGGAAATGAAATATTGACGGCCTAATCCATTTACATAATTAGCCCTTTTCTACTAACAATTTAACCAACTTATTTATTTGGAGATCAAGCAGCTACTGCTAATGAATTTTATACAAAGAATACTAATAACGACTCCTCTGGAACATAAGAATAATCACAGCAGGAATTAGCTTTCTACTTAAACATCTTTCCTTTGCAACATATCAATCTAATGTGTCCATAACACCATTAACAACCAGATACATTGTTCAATTAAATTACAAAATGAGCTGCTAAGCCCTAGTTACGTTTCTTGTTTAATTTACATTGCTTTCTGCCTATCTGGGGAGATACATATTATAATATCCACCAAACTTTAATATGCACTGTAATTATTTGGGTTGGGATAGGATAATATGGCTGTCACCTGTAGAATTAATGGAAGCAATTTCACAAAATATTAAACATAAGACAGCCTGCTTAACAGATGAACTTACTACACGCACCTACATTTCTTCCCAAGAAATCCTTTGCACAGAATAAAGCTACAAGGTTTCTAAGGTTTAGGCTTTTGTGTTTATTTTTAAATCAACGATTGCACTTGGTAGCACAGGCAAAAACTAAAAGCCCAAGTGCACTAAGTGGTGATCCTGGAGATCACCATCCTGCAGACACGAGACACGGCTGCAAGCAAAGCGAGAGAAGCCTGCTCATGTTATCATAAAAAATGTGGTGTTTACTCTGCTAAGATCCAATCTTTGGGTTTAATGGCAATATGGAAAACAAAGCGAAAACAGTATGTTCGCTTTCCCTGGCGGCCAATGAATTCTTCCACACCCCACCCCAGCTCCTGGCGGTGCTTTTGCTATTATTCCTTTGCAGTTTACAAAACATGCGTTTACATGACAGCTCCCGTCAGCTCGGCCCGGCACAAAGCTGCCCGGAGTTATCAATAAAGCTTCTCAATCTGCTAGAGATATTTAGTGCACTGCCTCCTCCTGGAAAACAGGTAGGGAACAAACTGTGGCAATTGCACTCCCACAGACCTTTGTGACTACGTCACCTCCACAAATACCTATCTCACTATACGTTATTATCTATCTGCTGTACATGATAGACCATAGCTTTATACTGTATTTATTGATAATTAAAAAGGATAGTAATTGATAATATGTGTTGGATTTTTATTATTACTCACTAAATCTGTTATTAGTAGGAATATTTTTTGTTGCCTCTTAAAATTTCAAGGAAAATATTATTTTGCTGGGCAGCTGCATTCTTCCGCTCTGTTTGCCACCACACTGTAACCCTGCCGCAGTTACATGAGATTCAGAAAGTAAAATAGCCTTTAAGTTAAAATGGTGCTGACTAATCTTTCTCATCGTCCATGCTGGATGAACACATAACTAAGGAAAGCAATTAAGCCTTTTTTAAAAAACCTTGTGGCTGCTGCTGCTGTCGCTGCAATCAGTGGGTAATTTGCCATTAGCGGCTGCGCTGAGGAGCAAGGCAGAGGTTCCTGCGCCGGCTCCGAAGGAGCCATTACGGGCAGCGCGCGGCCTGGTCCGAGCGGGAGGCCGAGCGCCACGCCAACGTAATGGGCCCGGGGTTCCACTTCCCTCATTACAGGCTCATTAGTTAAACATGTTTAAGCTTTCTGAGGACCACCTCAAATGGAGGACCTTCCAGGCTAATGCCAGCTTTTCTTGCTGCTGCAAATGCTTTTAAAACTGCCCTTTTACCCCACTCTCTTATTCCCAGTCCTCCTTTCACACTCCCACGTTTTGGCTCTTCTTCCTCTCCCTCATGTCTGTATTACACTCCTTGCTCCAGGAGAGGGCCCTGAACCACCCCTATGGGCTTGGCTTGGTTGCGGGTCCACATCTGCTCTTCCCTTGGCTTCCTCTCCTCCTCTTCCAGCTGAGCCATCCTTGCTTTCTCCCTCCCTCCTCCTCAGGCTCCTCAGGCCACATTCCCCCTTTGGAGCCCAAACCTCCCTCTTGTCCACTCACGTACAGACCTGAAGGGCCCCTCTCAGGGGCGCCTTAGTGGGCAAACCCCTCTGTTTGGAACAGCAGGCAGAACTGGATCTTCTGTTTCCCACTTGCCATCTCCTTTCCCATTCCCTGCAGACTTTTTCCTGCTTTTTTGCTGAAGTGCGGTAGGGCAGCTCCTTTCTTCTCCCACCCCGCGCTCCTGTAACGGAGCCAGCCCTTCTGCTGCATGTCCTCCCTCGTGGCTGGGGTTTTATTGGCAGCCGAGCAGAGAAGCTGGCTCAGCTGCAGGCTGCTGGCTGGGAGCTGCTCACAGCTCAATTGCTGTTGATTCACCCACGGCCAGAAATCGATCTGGGGCTGCAACAACCCAACGAGGAGATCTAGGGCCACCACCAGCCTGCCTGAGCGTGGCCAGGGCTGAGCACTGTTTGTGACTGAAGTGTGGCCACCAGGATGAGCATTCAGCCTGCACAGTTGCTTCTTGCAGTGAAAATTGTGAAAACTATCGTAAGTGACGATAATTATGATACCCTAGTAATGCACCCCTGGGACCCCAACATCACTCTCCTCAAATGGAGGATGGGAGAAGAGAAACTCAGTAATGTTTCCTCCATTAAATTAATTTGAAATAATTAACATTTCAAACAACTTCAACTACATGCAAATCCTGCCATGGTCTCCAAAACCCCCTGCCAATTACTGCTGTTGATGAGATGGAAACAACGAGCATGCACATTTAATGGGACAGCACGCAGCCTCTGAGCTCCAGGGCACTGTTTGAGACTGGCCTGCTTGTCTGCTTTAAAAACTTGATGATTAAACAAGGAGGCGAGAAAGGAGAAATTACAGTGAGGTTTGCTGCATAACAGTGCAGCTGTAGCAGATGTCAGAATACTTGTGGTTGTGTAGGACTTGTCTAGTACCAATATATCTCTTGTTCTAGCTAATAAAAAAAAGGGAGACACCGGAGAAAGGGCATTACCATAGCGAGCACTAGCGAGCTACGGCCAGGATTTCTGGAAATCCTGGTAACACAGTCCAATTGCTAGTGAAAGTTGCATACGGAAGCTTATTTTACTGCATCTTCCTCATCATTTTCAGCCCTCCTAGCAGGATTAACTAGAAGGCTAAGCCAGCATGCGCTACAATCACACTTGGACTTTGCTGTGTAGTCATTTTGCTAAATCCATGACACCTTTGTAAAACAATATTATCATCTTTTCAGACTGATTTATGGTCGAACCCTCTCATTTATAAATTTTGAGATTTATCGCCTTTTGTTGGTGTCTGAGATGGATCAGTTCTGCAGCAGCACAGAGGGGCTGGTGGAAACATTAAACTGCTGCATTGCTTACTCTTGAGGATATTAATTTGTATAAATATGGTTCATTTACATATCTTGTAAACATGTAATGCTCTCTAATAAATTTATCACTGTAAATATCTAAATTAAATTTAATCCATTAAATTTTAAAAGTTACATTAAAAGAACTGTAAATGGAGAGCATTGCCAATAAAAAGTAATAACACTGCCACATTTATAATGCTCGAACTGCTTCAGAAGGATGAACCTAATTGCAGCAATAGAGATATAACACTGCCTTTCAGAGAGCAGCATTGCCCTAGGAGGGTTATAAATATTGCCAGTCCACGGTTAAAACAAAGGGCTTTGGGGATTGGGTTAATTTTTACCTGTCTCCCATATACCCGGCTGTACAGAGGCATTTTCCTGTCACAGGGTCACAGTGTCCTCCGTTGTGGCATGGACAGTCCTGGCTGCAGTTTACTCCAAACGTTCCAGGAGGACATGGCTGGGCACACACCAGCCCCTGGTAGGGTTGCAGAAAGAACAATATTTCAGTCAACAGTCATGATGCAATGAATTTCTATATGCTGCCTGGATATTTATTGTCCTTGCTAAAACTGGATCTAATTGTACTGGCAGTATTTCTTCTGTTTAAGATGGGCTCAAGAGAGACTCAAAATTCTGCTGCCAGAGTAAAAGCCTTTCTATCATACTTCCAGAAGGGATTTTTCTTTCCACTGGATGGTCAATGACAATTTCCTTCTTTGGAATTTCTCTGGAAAGTGCAGCTGGGGTGGCAGGATAGACAGTACCCTTGAACACAGGGGCAGGAAGGTTTTAGGGAGGTCAAAGGCAATTAGGGAAGGCCAGAAAGCTCTCCTCCCTCTTCCATTTCACCCAAAACTTGTCACAGACTCTCTACCCTCCCTTTTCCCAGCTCCAAATCTCTTGTCCAGGTGTCCTCCCTGTCCAGCTATCCCTGGAAGTGGAGAAGAGTCTGTACTTGTTGTACATCCTGGCTCTGGTCATCAGGAGAGGCCACTGCTTGGTAAGTCTTGTCTCACTTCTTCAGCCCCAAGGCAGGGAATTCTCACCACTAGTTATGTCTTTGAGGAATCAATCTGAACAATTCAGGAGATTTTCTCCCCAAATATCCCATAATATCCCCTGTCAAGATCTTGCAAACATTTCCCTAGACTTTCCTACAAGTCCTAAGTATTTGTTTTCACATGAGCAAACACTATCTTTCCCTCACCTCAGTGTGAAGCTGGCATCTATCTGAATAATTTCAGCCAAAGCAAGTGAAGTCTGGCAGAGAAGATGGGGTCTTGTAACAGAAAGTGTCTGGTACCTGCAGCAAGTGGCACTGCCGCCCGTGCCATGCCCAGCGCAGAGCCTGGTAGGAATGGGGGCTGCCTGCCCCTATTGCTATTTGCTTTAAGCTCTCAGAAGTACTTTTCAAGCCCTAGGGGCTCTGAGCTTTGAACAAGGCAGGGATTAGATAAATCTTGCACAAAACATAAAAAGGGAACGTTAATGGCTCCTGCCACTCCTTGGGGTTGCCCCCTCAACAGCTTGGGAAGTTCAGCAACATCAGCAACCCCAAACTGGAGAGGCTGCTCTTGACTGCAATCATAAAACAGATACTTCAGGCCTTTCCAAACCGGTGATAGGTGGCTCCTTGGCCGTAAAATAGACAGGTTGGCCTCAGTTCAAGAACATTCAGATTGCAGTGTTAAAAAAATGGTGTCTCTGGGCTTGAGTAATACACAACACTATATATCTGAAAATGTAAGTATCCATTTATCTTGATAATAAATACTTTCTCCCTTCATGTCTCAAAAGGAACAGGATTTCTATCAACAAATGATGAGAAAGCAATACTCTCTGATGCATCCCCTTGGAGCCAAGAGAATCTTTAGGCATACTTTTTGCATTAATATGTACTAAGGGAATCTAAAATATCCCTCTCTGGAGGATCAAATGTCAGACCAAACTGTTTCCCGCTGCTCATGCATCTAATCAGCAAAGCTCACTCCATCAGCACCTTTTTTTAAGGCCCTGATCTAATCAGCCTCTGCTTTTGACATTGTTTCCTATATTATTACCATTTTGCAGTACGGAAAAGACCTTTTTTTTTTCTGCTCCATTTTCTCATTTAATCCCACTCCCCACTTTTAAAATCCATGACAAAAACACAAGTAAACAGAACTACAGAATCACAGAAAAGCTGGCGTTGGAAGGCGCTTGTGGAGATCATCTGCTTCAAACCCCCTGCTCAAGCAGGGTCACCTAGAGCAGGTTGCCCAAAACTGTGTCCAGAGCCTCCCTGGGCAACCTGTTCTATCAAGTACACAAAAATTATGGTTTGCTCATAAAGCCCAGAGTTAAAAGTCCATGAAATGAGAACAAGGCACTAAAGAGATTAGCTTAGTGCATTGTAGGAACGTGGCACCATGATGCAAAGCTTTCAGGATGAGACCTGGGATCAGGGGGTGCTGCCAATGACAAACGTCCTGCCCTGTAAGGGGACATCACTGCTTTCCTAGCACAGTGATCTAGTCCTTCAGAAGCGCCTTTAAGAAGCATTGTAAAAAGTAAATTTAACCTCCCACCCCACTTCCTGAAAGTGTCTGGGCAATTTAATATTGGAAATTAGAAAGCTGTATAGAATTAAATCTGCAAATTGTTGATTAGGCTCTAAAGCCACCACACACTTACATCCATCCTACAAACATGGAGAAGCAAAAAAAGCCCAGCCTAGTAGATCACTGGAAGGCACACTTTCCAGACTAGCTCAACAGGATATAGGCACCACCCTGCCAGTGAAGAACTCACAGAATTGGAAAATCTCACAGGAAATAGTTTGTATAATTTCTCACGCTTCTGGGAGACTCTGCAGTGGGCGGGAGGAAGGGGGAGGAAAGGATGATGCAAGGAGAGAAGCAGCCTGTCTTTGAAGCCTGCAGACCCGAGGAAGAAGCGAAGAACCCCAGAACTTCCTCGTGTTCACTTGTTTCCTGGCCTTGCACACCCCATGGACAGCAAAGCCCCAAGGGGACCGAGCTGCTGTTAATAAGTCCCATGTCTCTAGCCCAAGAAAGGATTAAAGCTGAAGCTCATGCAGCAGCGATAGCATCCAAGTGGATTTCCTCCTGTATAAATCTAGGGAGAATACTCTACCTCCAGCATGCTGCCTTATACAGCACATACACACGGTCTCCAGCCTCAAAATCAGCAAGTAAAATTCCTGATGTCAAAGAAAGAATATCCATGGTGTGAAATAAAATGAGCACAGTCTAGCAATCCCATCTCTCCTGCTCATTTACAGACCACTAACGTCCCACTTTGCAAACCACTGCAACCACAATAGTTAAATCTATAGCATGAAAATATATTTTTCTTTTCTCCCTGTGCACTGAATTACTGGCTTTTCATTAAAACCCTGGAGAGACCCTTTATACTTAAAACTTCAGAATTTACAAGCTGAGTGCTTTTACTTATAATTTCGGTTTCTTCCCCCAGAATCCTTGCTCTCTCTCTTCAATTTTCAGTTACGCTTGCTTCAAACATCAATTGTTAACTCCAGGCTTTCTCAGGGGACGGAGCAGCCAACAAAACAGTTTTCAAGGAAGTCTCTCTGGGCCATTAAAAATGCAGAGAAGAAAGTCCGAGCTGCAAGGAGCAGGGCAGGAGCGGGCCAGCACACACGCCAGCAGGAGCTGGGCAGCCCCAGAGCTGTGCTCCTTTAGGGTCCTTTCAGCGCCCTGAAAGCCCTCAATAAGCTTCCTGCTCAATGCTGATATTACTTAATCTCTTTAGTGATTTTGTAACTTTGTGAAAAAAGAGAAAACATCCTGATAAAATACCAGGAAGGAAGAGTCCGGCAAAACAATTCAGAGATATTAGTATGCAGAGTATGACGACAGCTGAAAAAATATCCCCAAAGTAATGTTTTGATGTTAATGCCTTTATCAACCAGTGCTTAGGGATAACGGCAGAATGGCCTGATATCTCCTCCCCGCAAACAGCCGAACTGCTTCCTTTATGGGATAGCTCCACTTCTTTAGGAAAGAACATTCTTGTCTCCACTTCATGTTGGAGCAGGGTGAGGTTCCACACTCTTACTTAGCACCTGAGCAGCCCTCCCTACTCTGCCATTTGAAAGGTAATGCCACTGTGACCATTTGGGCTGCGACTGTCTAGTGAAAGAGCTTCTCAATGTGCAGCTTCCACCAGAGAGGTTGTGTGGGGATGTTCCTCTCTAGTGTTGCTATCCTAAAGCCACCTGCATCTCATAGTTGGTGCTTCTTACCTAAAAGTAGCTCGGTGATCAAACATTTTTGAGAAGCTAAATGGAGGTAGCAATTGCTACACTAATCTGAAAGAATAGACTTCTATCTCAGCCCCCAAAGGTTTTAAAGGGATTTAGGACCACATTATAAGCCATGGAGTGTGATGATCTTCATGGTCTTGCATGTACTAGAAAAATCACAGGACGTGTTTGCATTAAAATCCAGCAAGATTGCCAAGAGACTAATTGTCAGTTATGGGAAAAACGCCAGGAAACTTAGCATGGCTAAATGCTATGTATGCCTTTGAGACTTGGCAAACCCCGAGAGAGTTAATTATCACATTATTGATAAAGTTGAAGCCTTTTAAAATGTTTGGCCTTGCTTTCTTGACACAAAGGTTTAAAGGTTGGGGTAATTTGCTCTTTCCAGGGCAAGCCCTGATGCAAACGGATCTATTGCAATCAATAGGAATTATGCCTGAGTAAGGACAGGACCCCGAACTGTCCCCATGCATATTCCTTCTGCATTAGTGACTGCTTGAGCCACTGAATTCCCCTCGCCTTCTTCCTCTCCCTCTCTCCCAAAGGAGCCAGTGCAGTGCTTGGGGAACGTTCAGCTGAGCTCTGAGCACTGTATGCAGTGTGGAGGCAGTGCAAAAAGGTGTGGTGGATATCCCAAGGAAGTGCAATGCTGAGACCACCTTTGCTTTCTCTTCTGCTCCCACACAGATGTGTAACGGGCAGTCCCTCTTACTTGTCTTACCTGTGTTGGTCCCCTGTACAATGGTCACTATAAGGCATGGAGTGGGAGCCTGCCAGCTAAGTGCTGCATGACAAAGGTGCTCCTGCTTCCAAACTGGCTCCAAGCTCAAGACATAGAATCACAGAATGCTGAAGGTTGGAAGGGACCTCTAGAGATCACCTAGTCCAACCCCCTGCACACGCAGGGTCACCTAGAGCACGTGGCACAGGACTGCGTCCAAGCGGGTTTGAAGATCTCCAGAGAAGGAGACTCCACAACCTCTCTGGGCAGCCCGTTCCAGTGCACATGACGAGCACTAGCAGGTACTGAGCCCCCCGCCCACGAGCCCCTGTTGTGACAGTGTATTTCTTACTCCAAAGTGAGGGATGAGCACGACCGAGGCACGTACCGTCCAGCCGGGCGGGCAGGAGCACTCCCCGCTGACGTGGTGGCAGATGCCCCCGTTCTGGCAGGGGCAGCGCAGCTCGCACTGCGCCCCGTGGCTGCCGGCAGGACAGCGCTCCTCACAGCTGCCGGGGGACACAAACACACAGGGAGGATTTAAGAAAAAATCTTCCAGGAAATTGTAAATGAGGAAAATCTGTACCACAAGGCACCGTAGCAGTCCTTAGGTAAATCAGGAGAAGGCCAGGAAGCATTAGCTAGTATTACCAATCAACCAATTGATAGCAACTAATTAGCTAGTATTACCAAGGTTTCTTTTGTTTTTGTGCCACTTGATTTTCATTTATGAGCCAGTGGCCCAGCCCTGCAAGGCTGATGCATGGGGTGGTAATTATTATGCAGGTACCAAATCCCTCCCTTGTCAGCAGGACAGCCCATATCTGTAAAAACAGCCCACGTAAGTAAGTGTTGCAGGATGAAGCCCTCAATGTGAATTATGTGACACAGCAATCAAACAAGCTGCAGATAAAACAAAAAGGATGGCATTAAAATGCTTGAAATTTCTCCAACCACTAAAAAATATTCACATTGACAGTGCATTAAGGGCTGACAAGAACTCAGCATCATTTAAACTCTTTGGGTCTTTGGCTGGGGGCAATGCAAGGCTAGTCCCTGGAAAAACAACTATGTCTTTCACTCTTTGAGGCCTCTGCAAGTGGTGCTTTTCAGCAATGCCTCTTCCTCTGATTCCAGTTCTCAAACACAGAGGGCTCTTCCCTTATCCCAGATATCTCTCCTGATGAGGAGGTTCATGCAAAATATCAGTGGTTGGCCCTGCAAATATGGCTGAGAACAGATGCACTGATGTCAGTGGGACCATTCCAAGCAGCAAGCTCAGCCTCTAGCAGCAAGTGCTTATGGCACTGAGGTCACAAGGCTATGAGGAAATCATGTACTAAATAAAATATTCAGAAGGTATATAACTTATTTATGCAGGTTAATACTGTCTTTATTATTTATACTCTCCTTACTGCAGGCCAACAATAATATTAAACTGGAAAAGTATTAAGACACCTGTAATAGATCTCCAGCCAAATTCAGTGACTAAATTCTCTTTTTCCTGTAAATAATTTCAAAAGCCATAATTACTTCTGAAACTACTGGAAAATCTCTAATGAAAACTGATGTTACACTGTGGGCAATTTTAAACAAGAAACTATTGCTTGCTGTCCTAAAATTAATATGCAGATTTTGTGAATCCTACTGGTAAACTTTCAATGTGGTATATGGGGATTTAGCTACATGAGTCTCGTTAAAGTTAATAGGAGTCACACCGCTAAATCCCTGCTCACTATGCTAAAAATTTACCCCCTAGATAGTAAGCTGATATACTTAACAGTAATGCTTCCTCAGTTAGATTGAAAGTCAAAATAATTGGGGGTGGTAAGTCCCATTTGATAGCGCTAACGAGTAGAATGTCCAATTGCTTATAAAAACTGAACTGTAATTTGGATCGTTTTCACCTACTGGAATTAGGAGCAGCTAGAGTTGTACAAGCTGGAAAATATCAAGGATTTTAAAATTCACTTAAGCACCAAATTTTATTTTGCCATGCAGGCAGACATAATTAGCAGCAAAAAAGAGATTCCCTTTGTTCGATCTCCCTGAAATTCTGTTTCCTGACCACAAAGGAAAGGGGATAATATATTGATTGTGTAAACTTTATCAGCTGCTCATTGCATTAAAGGCAGTCAAAGCAAAGGTGTGGAAGGACAGCGCGTGCAGAGCACCTGCCCCTGAACTTACAACACGCCGGTGTACCCGGGAGCGCAGCGACACTCGCCCGTCTTGTGGTCGCAGGTGGCGCCGTGGTGACACTGGCACTGGAGCTGGCAGCCCTTGCCGTAGCTGCCCGGGTCGCAGAGCTCCTCGCAGCGCCAGCCGCGGTAGCCGTCGGCGCAGACGCACGCGCCCGTGATGGGGTTGCAGAGAGCCCCGTTCTGGCACTGGCAGCGGTTGCTGCAGTGGGGCCCCCAGTGATCGCTGTCGCAACCTGGGAAAGACACAGGAGTTGGTTAAGGAGATGATCAGTGAAGTGCAGCGCAGGCAGCTCATCCCATCCTCTCCTGCTGGGGCTGGCAAGCAGGCAGAGAGGCTCTGTCAATGCCAGAAACTTCCTCAAGGGCCCTCGAACTTTTTAATACTACCCCCAATCCAGCAAGGTGCTTTAGCATGCAAGGAGACACCAGCACGAGTCACATGCCTAAATTTGAGGACTTGTTTAACACTCTTATTAGATCAGGACCTAAATCTTTTAATATCCTGTTTCTTAGTGCTCTTAGATAGCTGGAAGGAATGAATTTATAGTGGAATTAGATGCAGAGGATCACATCCCGACTGCAGTGTACCTTAATGGGAGGAGAATTGCCAAGCAAGTCCTGTAGATTTAATAATGTCATCAAATATAGTTTCTTTGCACTGCTCCCATAAGATAATAAGTACGATAATCTAAAAAAGGTTTGCTCTTTTGGTGCTTTTTTTCTTAGGGAGTAAAGAGATGGGAGGGAAAAATACCGCTAGAGACTGGGTTTTGCTTAAATCCACTGCAGGTTTACGGAGGAAGGTCAGGAGAGCGTATGCCAGTAGTTTCTGGGCTAGCAACAGTCGGGATGTGCTAGCGTTAGAGAAGGGCTCGTGGCCGTGGTGCTGGGGGGTCCTTGCCCATAGTGCTGGTTGCTCCAGCCCTGCCTCACCCGGCTCCTGCCGCGCGGACACGGAGCGAGAGCCGTCCATGAGAACGCGGGATGGGAGCGAAGGCGGCAGCGCAGGACCAGCAGGAGCCTGATGTGCCACAGAAACAGCCCGCAGCACCGCAAGGCCCCCCTTTAATCTGTATGCACGCCGAGCCACCGAAGCCAAACACCCAGGGGTCAAGATTTCCTCAGCGGAAGGTCAATGAAAAGCGGGGATTTCTTCAGAAATCCTACCTTCCACTTAACAGTTCTGTTAATACGGCTATGTCAAAGTGCAAGGAGATTGTCATTCAGAACAGTTGCTGGCGAAATCTCCAGCAAAGACATGGTTACAGATCATTTTCTGGGTATACTTTATTGCACTCACAGGGCTGGTTTCAATTATAACAGCCAAAACATTTCTACAGTGTAAAATCCACGGAAAAATGGGAAATGAGCTGGTAATCTCGGCAATGCAATTGTCGCGACAAACTCTTGTTTGCAAACACGTAAACAAATCCATAGGTGGCACTTAGTCATCAGGCCAGGGGCTCTGCTGCCAGCCTTAGCCATGTAAATGCAAAGCCCACCCCTGTCAGAAGCTCTTGCCCAACAAATCCCATACGTGATGGAGGCAATTTGGGCAAGTTTGTCCTTTTCCTTGAGGGCAGGGTGCCCACTGCTCAGTTAGAGAATATTCTGATCTTTGGTTCACAAACATGCACTTCCTGAGCAGTGGTGTTTAAGGCCAAAACGAGTCCATGAGAAGATGCAATTCCAGTGTCTCCAAGAGGATCTGCGAGGGCTGCAGGACACGTGCAGGACATGGTCTCATGCCCTGCAGAGCCCGCTGTGCAACACAGCCCCGTGCACATCCCGCCCAGGCCTCACACGAGTTTATTGCTTGGCCTCATTTTTCCCACAGCTGTAAACAGGGCTGATAGATCCTCGCTAAACGCCACTGGGAGCCAAGCAAACAAAATCTTCCCTTTTTAAGCCTTAAATTATTACTGAGAATCTGTGGGAAAGGCAGATCTATCTTTACTGCGCACAGACTCTAGGTAAGATGCTGTAAGCTTTCTGGGGCGGGCAGCAAATCTGCTACAGCTCATGTTGTTCATTAGCAATTTCTCCCCCAGAAATGCCCATTTGTTTCTCTGCAGAACTTGCAAATCAAGGGCTGCAGTTCTGTGCCTCTGCAGAGGGTACAAACTGGAAGCAGAAGAGGCAACAGCCCTCTGGTTGGGCACAAATATCCCACTTCATCCTGCCGGAATCAGGGACTTGCCGCTTCCCTTACCGCTCCTCCCATGGCAGCGCGGGCTGCCAGGCTGAGAGGTGCTCTGGGCTGACGTGACTCCAGTTGCAATTAATTTGCTTAGGAATGGATAGGTAATACTCATTAGAAAATGAGACTAATGCTTTCGTCTCCCGTGTCGCAGATGGTGGCTCCAACCATCCGATTCGTCTGGTTACTTTCTGTTCTTCACTTTGAAAGAAAGCGAAGGAGAAATAAACCTTTTATAAGGTGGGAAGACTATTCTCCACCATCATGTTACGCATCTTGTTTTGCATTTACCCTGTTAGTGCCCAACACAACTCCCTTGTAATACATCATAGCATTTATATAAATAAGCCTTGCATGAACACTTATTTGCTATTTATGTTTTTGGTCACTTTTTATTTTTTTCTTGTATCTAATTCCACTCCACAAACTAACTGAAAAGAGGAACAAAATGCTCCAGGAAAGAGCAGTGATTCTTTTAATTGGTTGTATCATCCTAAAATACCCAAATCTGGACAATAAAAGAAGCCCACAGTGACCAGAAAACCAGCTGGCAGTTAGATAGATTTTCCAAAGGTTTCTAAGTACAAGGCATCAGTGATCACACACTGAGGCATTCAGCATGTTTAGCCCATAGTAACTAGCCAAAATGTTTTAATTATGTATCAAATAAAACAGCTTGGCATACCAGATAGATAGCAAGAATATGAATTTCATGGGGATTTATTAGGGAAATGACATAAAAATGAGAGTTAAAGTACCTCTGAATGCTTATGGAAGAGAAGGATAAAAAGGCAGGGATAGTATTACAGCAAGATGGGGTTTGAGCTGTGTCATTTACAATGTCTGATACAACCCTGGCAGTCACTGGATGGCTTTTTACAATGCTAAGACAGCAAGCAGGCTTTGACCATCATTCCCTACGTGGTTCTGACCATTAACTGTAATACAGACATCTAGGCTAAGGTCTTGTTGTCTCTAGTGGTAGGATCACACATACCTGTTGATGAGTTGGGCTCTGATAGATTTAAGCCGTTATCTCAGACAACAAAGATTTTCTGCTTTTAGTTACTGGGCAGAGACAACACGTCCAGCATCAATTCATCCACTGCTAACTAACCGCAATGGGGTTTGAGTGAAATTTGGAGGCACTGAGCTAGTGTGAAATTTGTGATACTGGAATATCATCCTTACCTGGTTTAACGTTGCAGTAATCTAACACGGAAATAAGAGCTTTTTTGCTTGAATTTTATCCGTTCATGTTTTTCTTTTTGCTTTATTCATGTCCCATACCTCAGTGACAAACTGTGGAGCTGTGAGTAAATTTTTCACCTGTGTAATTTCATTGGTACATTATATGATATTTATAAAGTGATCACTCATAAATCAGCATTGTGGTAACCTCTGTATCTTTACAGAGATTGAAAGATACAGAATTTGCTAGCTAAATCCAAGTACTTATTCATACGAGTGGTTGCACTGAGCTCAACAGGGCCACTCATGTGTGTGAGACTGCTCAAGTGCGTAACTAGCTGTGGGACTGAGCTCTAGTACTTCCAGCTGGAGAGGAGAAAAACAGAAGCAACCAAAGACTTGAGCACCCTCCACGCGTTTTCCTATAGACACCAGGGTGGCAAATCCTGGCTGGTGCCTCAGAGCCTGGGGAAAGCAGCGTCAGGGCCAGCTGGACCGAGGACACCAGCACTGCTGCTCCTGTGGCCATGGAGCTCCAGCCCAGCAGGGTCCAGCGCTGCTCCTGCTGTAGAGCCTCTGTGCGCTGCCGTAATGGAGATAAATAACAGCAGCAACACCATGTGAACAGAAAGCTGATTAAAGCTCACACAGGAGCTCCACTGTAAACGCATATGCCATTAAAGATGTCAAAGTGATCCAGATACCATCGATACGGAGCACAGCCGGGGAGAGGGGCCGTCAGGAAGGTACAAATCCTACCCCCGGCCCCACGGGTGTTTGTCAACATGGCGGGCGCCGCCTCGGGAGCAGCTCGTGCTCCCCGCGGAGCCGCCGCCTCAGCGGGAGCCGCCATCTTTCAGGCCTAACGCTCCCTGGCAAACGCGCTAACTTACTCGCGTTCGCTCCTTCAAAAATGTGACTAGAGATTAATTGCCACCAATAAAGACAGATATAACTCTGGAAAGGACGATGCTGGTTGCCTGAGCGTAATTACAGTTGTCTGAATATGATAGTATGACAGGGAGAGATTCATCTCTTGGTGGAAACACTGCTCAATGCAGCACAGACTCTGTTCCTCCTTTCTGCATTCCGACCCTCTCTCCAAAACCTATTACAGGCAGCTCCAAACAGCCAGAGCTACAGCAGCAAGTGACACCCCGTTCCCAACCTCGCTCCGGTGTGACCAGGAGGCATCAAACACACAACGAGGCCGCGTCGGCCGCGTCGCTTCGCTCCCCAAAGGCCATATTTCCCCCTAAGGAATAATCAGCGAGTTGCTGTGTTCTGGGTCAGTAGAGCTCTCTGGAATTTACTGCAGCAGCACACGCTGGACAAAGAGTAAGTAAACACTCAAGTTGGAAAATTTAGCAGATAAATAAAATGACAATGAAGAAAGGTGTGCCATTTATCAAAAGACTTATCTGGATGAAGGAGAGTTAGCTCTGTTCTTGGCAGTGCTTTTCCACCACAGCGCAGATATGCTCTTAATATGAAAACAGCATCTTCTACGAACCCTTCTTAAGGTCTCTGCATATGTTGTTTTCATCAGCATAGGCCTGTGGGAGTCTGTTTTTAAAGCTAGTGACCAGCCCCATGTTCTAGGTGTGCGAAGGCAGCAGGACGTTCATAAACACCCTGCAGAGAACACGTCTGAAAAAAGCAAGTGGGTGCAGAAGGGCAAGTGGGTGCCCAAGGGCAAGTAGGTGCTTTCTGTAGCCTGAGATCTCAGGATCAACCTCGGCTGCTGGCATTCTCACTTTCAAAGGACTTCCTGCAACTTCGCAACAGAAAAAAGTACAGAATGGAGCTGATAATCAAGAAGGAATAATCCAGAATATTTCTAAATGCCACTTTGAATGTTTAAATGAAATGCCAGCCTTTATAAAAGGCAAGCAGGGCTCAAATGAACTTGCTGAATCTAGGAGGGCAAAGTTTATCATGGATCATTTTAGAATTTACTTTGAAATTAAGGCTAAGGTCACCCCTAAATATAATTATACTACTGTGGAGTGATTGCACGAGTGCAAACGATGGTATAACACAACCCCAACTCTGAATTTTTTCTCTCATGCAGTTTTGGAATCTGACTAGGTTCACAAAGCTTTGCCTGGTCATTACAAAGCAGGAACAGAAACAGCAAAAGTCAAAAAATATGTCTGGACACGGTGAATAAGAGGTTAAAATAATCAATTACCTTTTTACTCCCTGTACTTAGCCCAAGAGCAGAATTGCAGTCCCTGTCCCAAGCTGCCGCCTGCCCCCAGTGCAAACTGGCTCCTTTGGCTCCCTCCAGCACCAGGAGTGCAACAGGTTCGAAACAAGGTCCGTGAGGAGGGAATCCTCTCGCTGTGACAGTTCACGCTGCTTTATAGTTGGCTCTGAGCAGTGCTATTAATCTCCCACGCTGGCATTACGAGCAACACCAATACGTTTCCACGGGAATGAGCCAGCATGTTGTAAAATCACTTCCTGATCTGCTTGATTCCAACCCAAAAGACTGTTTATCTTGTAAGACTGTTTATCCCCAGAGCTTCCAACACATGTTTATGGACCATGGCTGTTCTCAAAATAACCCAGACCTTCAGAAGTTCTTTCCATGGATTTTCTCAAAGGTGCTTAGAGAGGAATATTCAAATTCTGAGATTTCAGAATGAGAGACCTTTATCTACACGACTGCTGCGCTAGTGGGTGCAGGTGGATTAGGACCCACCATTCACGTTGCAGTTAATTTTCTTCTTTCTAATTGTATCAAGAAGATCATAATAAACCATGAGACGAGATGTGTTGCACAGGTCATACAAACTACTATAATCCAATAACAGCCGAAGCAATAAATAGGTTGGATTTCTGTAAATAACCACTTTTTTGGGTGACAATGAAGTTGAAAATAGACTTTAGTAAATGATCCTGCTGCAATACTGTTTAGATTACCTGAACTGTGTCACAGGCAGGTAGTTGGTCACATTGTTCAAGTTGCACATTAATACTTCCTACTCTAAGATGCTATTTGCAGTTCCTGACAACTTTTTCAGGTCCAGTTTCAGCTTCAGGCTCACTCACAATTGGGGATCAGAGGGGAGGGAATTTTCTCTTAAATCAGTGAGCTACGGCAGCAGGTTTTGCCTGCTGAAGTACATTCTTATACACCTTTTGCTGACAAGCTGGGACAACTTCTACATATAGAGCAACAGCTTCAAATTTGGCAGAGCTGCCCCACGCTCTGTACTTACGTGCCCTCACTGAAAATTCACCTGCATCTGCCCAAGTTATAAAATCTGCGGTTTGCAAACAGCATCACCCGGATAACTCGTCGGCTACATCCTCACAGATTGCATCCGCGTTAAGCAGCGGCACTAAGGGCTCCCGGGGCCCAGCGGGGTTTCTCTTAGGGTTGTTCCTCACAGGGGCCAGGGCTGTTTAATCTCCATGTGCTGAGCGGTCCCCGCAGAGGCCGAGCGCCTGCTCGTGTGAGCCCACTCCTCGCCCGCCCACGTCTGCTCTGCTCCGTGCTCATGAACCCCATGCACCTCAGCTTGATGACGCTCTGGATAGAATTTTCCTGCTCGCCTTTTGCTTTTTAGGGAAAAAAAACAAAGAAGCTAGGGAACATCGCGCATAATTAAGCGTTTAACTTATGAAGTGGGTGTCTGAAAAGTCAGAAAATGTCAGGCTGAAGGTTGGAAGTGCGGCAGTAATTCAATACTTGTGTCTATGAATTATGATGTGGTCTTTAATTAGGGGAGCAGAGGCTCCTGTTTACAAGCCCTGCCATTTTCTGACTTCTGAGCAGTTCGTGTGGCAGCCCTAAGGTCCCCAACCGTGATTTTCGGTGTAGCAGCCCTGAACTCTCTGCATTTTTATCTCAGTTGCCAGACTTTCAGCCACAGCATCTATAACTGTAATGAAGAAAATGCGAGTCGCAATGTTTACACTTCTCAGACGAATATGTTTTGCATATGTAAATATGCATTGGTAAGACTATCCGCCCAAGCAGCAAGAGCCTGGGGTTAATTTGGGACTGACAGACCTTGAGCTCAATCTCAATTTGCAGGTTTATAGATCAGTCTTCATCAGGCGGAAAGAAAAAGCTAGGTAGGGAACATCAACAGATTTTCCCCAAAATGGATAGATTAATACTCATAGGAGGGAATTAATCTACTCTTTTTTCTTTTGGTTGGTTTGTTTGGAAGTTTTTTGTTGTTATTTTTAATAGGGACAGGCGGACAACTTTCAAACTTCAAGCAAGATTGTATCATCCTTCACAAACAATTGTACCAATTCTCTGACATTCATCACCTGTGTCAGATATGAAGCGTGTGGCTGCTTTAGGTCAGGATTTAATCTTAGGTGCTGATCTCATTAGTCCCTGACTCTCCACATGTGGTACCTAATTCAATCACAGCACTTCTGAGACCCTGCAGTTTACTTTGGGTCCTCTGAGGAGACATTTCCTATTGAAAGTAATCCTTGTTTAAAGAACATCCCTACAGTATTCCGCAAAATGCTTAGACCACTTGCCTAAGTTGTTCCTCTTATTTTTGGACAAACGAAAACAAAATATTTCTAAGTCTTCTTTCAACTAGAAAAGAAAAGTTGAGTGTTTGGATGTTTGCCTGGTCAAATCCCACAAAGAACTCAACATATTTTGGAAGCAGCAAAATGGAAGAAATGTCTACTCCTGACAGCTATCAAAGTGTTGTGTTTTCAGAATTTCCATCCTGAGCTCCTGAGCTATTTTGACAGAGGCTTCAAAGGGAGCGAAAATTAGAACACAAAAAAAATCAGAGAAGACTTCCGATATCTTTTCGTAGAAATTACTGCTCAGTTAAATGAGCCTTTAAGTCTACTGACACTCTAGATGTTACAAGGAATTTAAAACCATGAAACGCTGCATAAGGGAGCGACAACCCTCTACCAGCTCTGGCTGCTTTGCTCCTCATTAGAATTTTTTAGAGAAGATGCTGCATTCTTCAAAATGTTTTTTTTAGTGTCATATTAATGGGAGACAAAGTCTGTTCTTTAATTAGAATTTTACTGTGCTGAATTAAATAATACATGGGCAGAGTATCAAGAGCATAATAAAACTAAATGAAGTTCCTATCTTTCCTCTGTATGAAACGTTGCAGTCCTTGCTGTGGCAAAACTTCCATCAACACTTCATCATTACTGCCCAGGCCAGGGTCGCAATAACGGCATGTGTGGGTAACCTCCTTCCAAATTTGCTCTTCCAGCCCATTAAAACTTTTGTCTCTCAATCTTTCTCTCTCTACTTTTTTAACATCCATTATCAACTTCCCCTGTTTTCATTGGCTACCTCATGAAGTTTGCTGTAATGCCTCAGCGGAGAATAGAATCAGTTTTGCCTCTCTGAATGGGTAGAAACATCGGATATGCTGAGAGCACTGCAGAACGGCACAGAGGGAAAGCTGAGGGTCCCTCCCCAACCAAGCGCCGCCGAGATGGTGGCTGTCAAGTGTGTTGGTCCGAGGCAACCGAAATGCAGGAGCAGAGGGAGGGATTTGCCCCTGGAGAGCTCCTGGCACACGGTGCGTGCCCGGTCCTGCCGCGCTGGGGATGCTCGGGGCGTCCACCGCCCACGGCATCGCGCCGAGGTGCTGGGGGAGCGGGAACGAGCTCTCCTCCCTTTCTCGGGGTGCAAATGCGAGGTGGACTCTTCTCACAGTCCAGCACGGTGCCTGTGGCAGGCTGGTCGTGTTGGATGTCCCTCAGTGCCGCCCCATGGAGCGCTCTGGAACGGGGCAGGAGGACAGTGCCTCTCACCCGAGGAGCAAACTGACCGTGATGAAGGGAACTGGCTGCAGCCAGGGGAGTCAGTCTTGCCCCTGCTTTGCCTGGCAGTGCTGGGAACCTCCACGGCCTCAGCCCTGGAAGGTCGCGCTGCTGATGTTCTGCCAGATATGGAATACACCTTTATTTGCAATTAACGTATTGTTTAACGAAGAAAAGCAGCTTGTGCCAAAAACGGTAAGTGATGCAGAGCGTGTTCCACCTCATCCCTCCATCCCTACGTGCATCCCTCCACCTCTGCACACGCGCTGAGCAGCTCGGGGGAGCAGTGCACAAAATGTGACCACCCCAACAAGCACAGGGAAGATACAGTGCAGCTAGTCAGGCAGCTTCAGATCCACCAGGAAGATTCACCTTCATGAGAACAAAGAAACACAGCCCTCAGGCATAGCATAAGGCACAATACTGGCTCATCAGTCATTTTTAAGGTGGTCAATAAGCAATTTATTTTATTGCTTTGATATTGAAACCCAAAGTAAACACTGTGGGTTGTGGTACTTGTTTTTATTTCCAGTGGCAGAGCTGTAAAATAAAAAGAACTGCTTCTTCATCTGTGCCACAGCCCCATCCGAATACCCACGTGCTGCTTCTCAGCAAAATAATTTCAGCTCAAAGGATGCTCTGCCCCAGGAACCAAACCTGGGAAAGCCTCAGCTTCTCCTATGTGAATTCAGTTACCTGAGGATTTCAGGAGAAAATGAGGGCAGCACAAGGCCTGGTGGCCTTTGAAATATGGGTATCTTGCATCTGAAACAGTTTAAAAGCTTACAGAAAGCTCTATGCAGGTAGCTACATAAGGCTACCAGCTGTTCTCTTTTTTCTAGCTATACTTAAAGCTCATATGGCTCTTTAATGTTACCTAATGTCTTCAAGATATCTTAAATACACTGCTGTCTTTCTCTTAGAATAAACCATTACTACTAATGTCCCTTTCAGGCATATAATAAGAAGCACTTTCTAAAAAAGGTCTTGCCCTAAGTAACCCAGTAAGAACTCAAATGTTCACTCAACAAAACCGTATTTTGAGATGCAGCACAGTCCCTGTGCATATTTTTATATATTTATCAACAAAAAAACAGCAACTCTGAAAAAGGTTTTCTAGCTATTAGGGAAATAAAAGCATAAAAGGGATGGGGACTGAACTAGAAGAACTGTCTGTCCTCTTTCACTCTGTGCTCAGGCACTGAGATGTAGAATAAGGAGCTGGTAAGGAGCTACCCAGACAGGCAGACAAATATGGCACAGATCAGCTACCAGGGCACAAGGGTTTGGACACGGGGGCAGGAACACCCGCGCCAGCAGCCACCCGGGTTATGCGGGAGAATCCCAACGTGTCCGGGATCCCAACGCTCCTGCATCCCGGCTACCCGTGGGGCGGCTGCAGGGACAGAGCCCACGGCTGCTGCGGTGGGGCCGGGAGGTTCAGCCCCACTTCAGCAGTCCTAGAAACCAGCTACATGCAGCAGCTTTTTTTTTTTTCCCTTGGCCAATTTAATTTCTCTCCTTTTTAGTGACAACTGTCACTGAAAAGTAAAAAGCAAAACAGACATACGTGACTTCTTGGCTGGATGGCAGCGGGGAAGCAAATGGGATTTTGCTGGAGGAGAACACAGCATCTGCACATTAGGGTTTTTAATCGCCAGATTCCCTGCAAGGTTGGTATCTTTTCCTTTTCCTAGCAGCAGAGGAGCTATATTTTAAAAAGCCGCAGTGAAAACGAGCGGTTTGCAGAGGGATTTCCAGATGAGCCAGTCATCAAAACTGCGGTTCCACGTCCACCACGGGCTTCGTGGCTGCAGCCCAGCGGCGTTGCAGGCCGCAGGTCTCTGCTCGCTGCAGCGGTCTTGGAAGGCGCTGGCCACGCTGGGCTGCGCTGGTGCCCACTGGAAACGTCACGGATGCCACGACCGCCGTCCCCTTCGCTAACCGAAGGCCTCTGCTCACGGCTGGACACCCGCAGCGACCAAACACCGCGCGCACCAGCGACGCAACGACGGCGAGAAGGAAACGGCCCAAGCCCAGGCTAGACCCATTTCCTTGCTGGCAAACAGGGCCATGTCGAGCACTGGCACCTGCGCCAACTGCGGGGTGATCTCGGAAGGCTGCGGACACGCACACACAAGTCTGATGGCAGGGAAATTAGCACCCGTCCTTCCTCTTCTCCCCCTTCTAGGAGAATTTACTAAATATAACCCACCCTTTTAATATTTAATGGTGTCTCTGGAATGTTGTTGTTTTTGAAAGCGTTCTTTCCTGACTGGTTTTTCATCATCAGACTTAGTAATCAAGACTTTTTACTCAGAATGGGTAATTAATTGAATTATTATTCAGAGTACATTACTAAGTGAATTTCCAAGTATGCTGGCATAATAATACAAATGAAAATACGCAACAGTTTGGAATCTACACTGTATGATGAAATCAAAATGTGTACATTTTTGCGCACATTTAGACAAGTGTCTCCATCTTCAACGTCCTGTACAAACACTGACTAATCCCCACGTTGCATTTTTGAACTAGGAAATACGTTACCACCATTCTGTGGAATGGAAACTGGGCAGCTGAATGACACTATATGACATAGACACCCATGTGACACCATGAACAAGTGGTATCACTAAGAACAGCTTTGATTTCTGAAGTCTAGATGTATGTTATAAATACTCTAGATTATATTTCTTCACTAGTTTTACAATGCTACAATAAATTAAACACGTGAAGAATTATTCTTTGCATATACAAAGGTTAATTTTTAATTTTTCTGTTTCTCATCAATATTAGTCTTTTTAAAAGTAAAAGATGCCATAAACACAATTCCTTATTTTAGCTAAACTGCTTTCATTAGGTATTTCAACTCCAGCAGTCACTTCTAATTTAGTGAAGAAACTTAACTGTCAACAATTGATGAGTTAAGTCTTTTTCAAGCAATACTAAAGCAGGTGTATTTGTCAGGAAAGAAAGTACAGATGCTAGAGATGCATCATTTATAAAAATTATATATATATATATATAATTAATATCTGATGCATTAAAAAATCTTTACAATAACACTGAGCTACGAAGAAATGGCCAGTGAGATGCATGAGGTGCGGGAGCGTCGCGGGGGCCTTCACTGATACCGACAGCTTCAATCACGCCCCTGACTGCAGAGTGGATATAACCTTAATAAGTGCTTATTCAGCATAATGAGATTCTAATTAAAAAGATGGCTCAAACAATAATCACGTCTTCATTTCCTTAACTGCTTTCCCCCCAGCATCCCGAATCAGGACGAGGCGGAAGCTGAAGGGACCGAGGAACGTGGCACTTCCCGAGCGAGGCTCTTCCTATGGCTGTGACGCCGTCGGGTAAAGGCTCCACCACAGAAACACAGAGGAGAAACCACAGAAAATCTCCAAGTGAGGTTGTTCATTCACACAGATGATTCACAGCAATTCAGTAAAACGCTTTCCGACTGCATGACTCTCACTCCTAGTTTTACAGTTCCCAGTTCTACCATTCTCCTTGAGGCAATGCAGGATTCACAGTCCACATTTGCTTTTTCTGTATTTTCTTCCAGCACCATTATCACCTACTTTGCTTCTGTTGATCTTGTCTTTCCCTCCACTGACTTGGGCTCTAACAAACCAAAATGCGAGAAGAACGACACGATATTTGCTGCAAGATTTCCAACAGGACCTTATACCTTTTATTTCCCTATTTATTGCCATGGCGGCTGAATTGGAGTTCTTACAAGGCAAGGGATTTAAAAGACAGTTAAACTACACACGCGGATACTGCTGGAGCTTCTACAAACAGTCCCTAATTAAAACTGGAAAGTGTAAAAAGAATTAAGTTCACATTGTACCAGACAGACTTGTCCTTATAGAGACCTTGTAGAGAGCACACTTTAAATCTCTTATTGTTCTGTAACTCACATATATGCAGATCCTGTACTTGGCACAGCCTTAATTTCTGTCAAACTAAAAGAATCCTAACATTTTCTGTCAGGAAGCTGCTGCAAGTCCTGAAGAAAGCTTAAAAAAACCCAACTGTTGACTCATTTCTCTTGTTCCTAGCAGATCTGAAATGAGGAAGACTTGAAAGCAGCATTACGAATCCAAGAATTCTCCTCACCACTTGAAAAGCCTGCAGAAAATTAATTTAGGGGATCAGGATTAAGATGACGGAAATTATTGGGTTCTTAGAAGAAGGCGACTTCGCTCCTAGGCTTGAGGACATGGGTGCCTATAATTTAAAAAATACTCATTTCTAACCTTCTCAATGTGCTGTCAAAGCAGGGAGGTTCCCAAGGAACGGCTGTAACATGGCAATGCACTGAGCCTGCTCGGGCCGTATCCCGCCGTATTCCAGAACTGCGGCCCAGCAGGTCAGTGGATCCGCGGAAGACTCTTTGGCGGCCGGTGGAGCTGAAAGCCCCGCAGGAACGCTGCCGTGGGACACAACAAAACGCCTTCAATTCACCACAAAGGTGGCTCTCCTGCACATTTTATGCCTAATGATGTGAAAAAGCTTCCAAAAGGTAACGAGCCCTTGGCTCTTCCTGCCTAGACCTGGAAAGTCTGACAGACCTTAGGAAGCCGTGATGGAAAGCAAGTTCTGATGGACACCAGTCAATGTTCACGATGCCATTGTAAAAAGCAGTGTCCTGTCCCCTGCTCTTCCTTGTAGGAATCTCCAGAGGAATTCCTTCTAGGAATTTAAAACACCTTGTACCAGTTTCTATACATTTTCTTCAAATGCTTTTAAACTCTACAGCACCAGCACAACAAATGGGTGAAAACACAATATTTAGAAGTTTCTAAAACATGCCGCAGGGGAGCACAGATTGCAAGGTGTCATTTTCTTCCTGCGCCAGTCGAGTGACCCGCTTGGGTCTCGGCCCTGTAGATCTGAAACGACACCAGCCCAAACGCAAACCCTGAAATTTCACTGCAAACCCAGACACCACTTGAGTGCCAAGCAACAGTGGACACGCTTCATGCACAGCCTAACTAGTCTGTTTTGCTAAACCTCTGAAAAAATAATAATTGCAGCTCTTCATTGCTCTGCCCACCCAGACAGCCTGCCTGCCCTCCGGCCACCGGCAAACCACCGAGCTGCCTGTTTCCATCTCGCTCCTGGCACCAGGCCCCACGTGTGAGGACGGCTCGTGTGCGGGCAGCCCTTCTCCGTACGGAGCAAAAATCCCAGGGAAGAGTCGTTAAGCAGGAGCGCTCATTAAAACCCTGACCCCAGCCACCGAAATGAAAGCGCGGCACCGCTGGCTGTCCGCGGGCAGCCTTGTGACCCCAGCCAGCTGCAGACTTCTGCTATCAGCACGTCTAGCTGCCACCACAGAACAGCGCGAGGTTGAAGCTCCTTAAAAACTATTTGAAACTGCCCATCCAAGTCCTGGTTTTCCAAGTCTCGATATTGTAATACTTCCCTTGTGGGAGATGGTTTTTACGTTCCCTTCAGAGCCCAGCGCGCCCGGAGCGCCGCCGCCAGCAATCCTCCTCGGAGGCTCTGGCTGCTCAGATAAACACATCCGCCTTAGTTTACACTATTTACACTGTCTCGCTCTGAAATTCTTTATTGATGCCAAGGTTTTAGGGCTTCACTTTAAGGCACGCAACAGTTGTGCTCAAATATACCCGAAAGCTCCTCCATGGTTTCCATATGTTCTCAATTGCCGCCGAGGTCGAAGCTGGCAGCTCGCTCAGCCTGCCCGAGATGCGACCGTAAGTCTTTGGAATTAGGGCTTTTAACAACTCTGCTTTGCCTGATTCTTGTGCAAACCACTCAATCTGTCTTGGCATTTAAACTAAAGACATTTTTATTTGCGGTTGCTTTTGACTGTTCTTGGAAATACACTTCCATGAAATAGTGCTGTTGTAAAACACCTTAAAAACAAGCTCGAGGTCTAGAAAACCATAAAAACGCTCTCGTCATATCCATCTTCCTCCCTAGCACATTAGGCAATGCGACTTAATAATAATCAATGATTTAAATATTATTGCTATAAAATCTGCACCCTGCCAGGTAATTGTAACTTCAAAACTGAGGAATATTCAGTACTGCTTTCCTATCAGTATTTCACCACCACATTAAAGAAAAAGAAAATACTTCTTTACTCTCTTTTACCAAAAACCTTAGGCAAAATTAATTTATGGCAATCACAATTACATAGCTGAGGCCTTTTTTTTTTTGAGTTAGACATAATGGGGCAGCCAACATTTTTCTGGGTTTTGATCTTTACGTGAAGTTTGGAGGAATCATTTTTTACTGAGATGAGGCTATCAGCTGTTTACTGTTCTTTATAACAGGGAGAGGCATTCCTGAGGAAAAGTAAGGAGATAACATAAAAATAAAGGTGCTAGGGCTTATGTGAGCAAGGACCATTACAATTCACAATGGACTAATGAAACGTCACTGTGCAACTCCCAAGAAGCACGTTGTGACACCAGGAACTACCTGAGAAGCTGGTGCTGGAAACCAAGAGCAAAGCCCTTCTCAGGGGAATACTCGCTCACTCCGTTCTTAGATCTTACTCGTGTACGCTAGTTCTTGAGAAAAGCCCAAAGCCATTCATCTTTTATTACTGGTACTAAAACTTTGTCATTCATAATTCAGCATCTATAAAAAAAAAACAAAAATAAATGCCCAAAATAAGGAGAGGCAAGACACGCTTCTATCCACACAGACTGCCTGAGTGCTATTTACAGGGTAGCTGCCTTCCTTTACTTTAGGATGTATTACCAATTCTCTACATTAGGATTTTCTGATTTTCTATAGGCAAGATCTTGCGAGTGACCGGCCTTTTATAGCAATTAAGTCTCCATATGAGTTTGATATAATTAGGACAATAATAAGACCCCCATGATCAGTAAACATGTATTATATTGTATGGCAGCAGCCGTGTGTCAGCCACACGCTTGCCCTAACTTGCTCTGAGGTCTTTGCCAGGTATGAAAGCTCAGAGAATATTTGGCCATAGGTTAAGCAAACAGCAGCAGTTTGTGGATCCAAGTGTCGCTGCATTTTGATGCCACCCTTCTTTACTGAGTCTACTGCAAGCAGAACAGGAGGAAGAAAACACAGACTGAGAGAAGGAAAACAGCAGGACTGCGAGGAAAGAAGGAGAAAATGTGTGTCAGGAAAAAACAGAGGGAAATAGGCTAGAAGAAAGAAAAGAAAGAAAAAAATATATATGTAAAATCTGGTGAGAGGAGGGAGAAAAATAAGCAGCTGAAAGGGAGGGCGCCTGAATTCACCCTGACCTTGCAGAGAGCATTACCAAGGACTCCCACATCGGTGTCCCACATAACGTGCCCATGAAAATCATGAAGGTCACTGTGGCATTATAGGAAGTCGCCAGCAGTGAGTAGCCCATTACAACTACCACAAAAACAATCAATTTGTTTATCCTTGTTAACTGAAAGCGAAAACAATGTGTGATGCGGGGCCGGGGCCGTGTCTTGCTCCCCAAGGCCTTCATCCTCCTGCCTCCTCCTTTCCCCCGCGCTGGTCGCACGATTCTGCCTTTTCCTCCTCGACAGGCAGGCAAGAATAACGACCAGCCACAATAAAGCAAAGAACTGCTGCAGGCACCCACACTGCGGCCCGCGCCACTGCCTGGGAGCTGCATCAGCAGCCGGGCTTTAAAACTCAGAGCAGCGCCGAAAAACTGACAAATGCCCCTCGCTCATGTCCGGGTTGTCACAGTTATTGGGGCCTCCGGAGAGAATGTCAAAGAAATAAAGCAAATTTCTTTTTTTGCTTAATTCGTGTCAATTGATTTCCTATTTTTAATTAATAATTCTAATTATGATGCAGCAAATTTACCCAGCAGACATAACTGGTTTAATCAGCGTCTATTGATTGTAACAGGAGAATTATCCCAGTGTTCCTGACACCATTGATTTTCTGTTGAGGGAGCAGCAGAAAACGGGGGCCGGGCTGCCGCCGCTGTCGGCTGGCCCTGCTGCTGGTCCTTAGGCCAGGAATTGGTGCTCCCGACCCTACAAATGAAAACGCAGATGGTAGCAGCGCTTCAGAGACCGAGTCTGGTCATTAAGTTATGATACAAATGGGGGGGTTAGTCATAATGATTAACAGGGAAAGACTGTTCCAACAGGGAAAGAAAGCGCGTGGACGCTGATCCGAAGAAAACAGCAAATTTTAAGAGAGCCGTTGGAAAAGCCTTTGTGAAAGTGAGGTCTCCAGCTCATCTCTGCACCCCCGGTCAGTCCCTGTGGATACAGGTGGCCTTGGTGCTGTGGAGCGGCTCGTGGTTGTCCCCTCCGTTGCCACCGCGCCCAGGAGAGACGTGAGGAGCCTCGTGGGCCCCGCGGGGCCAGGCCGGAGCGTGCAGGGAGCCGGAGCACCAGGTTTCCCCATTCCCAAGGGAAGCTCTCCTGGCAAAGGCGCTGCCCTAGAGGCGAAACCACCCGTAATAGAGCAAATGCAGCGACTTCTGCGGCTGCTAATTCATATTAGATACTTTCTGTTTCTGCTTACTCCAACTATAATGTGTCAGTAATAAACATGTGATTAGATTAGTTGCCTTTTTGGCTAAAAATACTTGGATCGGTAAAACTGATAGATAATTACAGTAACAGTTATTTGTTCCCTGCCAAACCTGTAGCACGGCACGCCTGCCTGCAGAGTTATGTCTTTTTAAGTACAAAAAGATAAGCAATGCACATCATGCATTTTGAATAATGAGAAAGATTTCCTATGGCCAGCATTTGAAAGGGGAAACAGCCTGTGGCTCGGTACAAACCAGATCTATTTATGTAAAATGGGCTTTTAATTGGAGCTACTTATCCCCGTGATATAAATGAAGCAATGCAAAATGATTGATGAACTCTGGTAATTATTGTTATAGCACCTTGCAAACTACAACAAAAAAAATCTTTCATGTTCATAATGGCTGTTTAAATTTTAATAAGATACAAAACTGCACTTTAGTAGGCAAAATATTAATGCTACATTTTGAGTGATATTTATATTTAAATACAAGCAATATTTAACTGAAAACTCAGAATATATGTGGAGTGCTGGGCGGATTTATTTAAGTGATAAATCAATCTATTTTGGAAATACACAAAAGAAAGGAAAATATACATTAACTATTATTTGCAGTAGCAAAGTGTGGGCATGACACAGCAGAAGCTCGTTGTCTCCCTGGGTACAAAGAGGGATAACGAGGACGGCGGCGCAGGACGCTCCGGCTCACAGCAGCGCTGCTGTTGTGTCTTTATTTCTGTCTAACAGCAAAGGTTAAGAGTGCAAAAACAGTTTCTGTTCATTATTATACAGAATGAATAGTGATATAAATTCTTAATAATTGTTATACCTATGGGGCAACTAAAGCAATTCTGCTCATTTAAATGGAAGGGAGGCTGGGAACTGAAGCTGTTCCTCACTTCATTTCCAGCTACGCGTCGAGGCGCCGCCAGGCCGGGACAACGCGCTTCTCCCCGTCACGGCTAGAACAGACCTGCAGTAACACTCAGAGAAACTGTCACAGAGAACAACACTTGAACACTGCAGAGACCTGAATGCAACAGAGCTGCTACAAATGGCTTCTAAAGATGGAAAGAAATTGCAGAAATGAGCGTGTCTACAGGATCACCCAATGCATCGTTTGTCAGAGAAGTTACATCCACGCTATCTTGAAAAAGATGCCTTGAAGATGCGTGTAACAGGGAAGGGTATTGAATAAAAAACCAAGGCAATCAAGACCTTCTGTGGTTATAATCTCATTTGTGCATTGACAGTAGTTCAGTCAATAGACTGTCATGCACTAGCTGAGAGCTGTATTGTAAAAATGTTTGGATGGTCACACTAAATTTCATAGCTGTTGCCCTACAAGGTCAGAGTGTGGAATCATTATTCTTAATAGAGTTGTTGGTCAAGCCATAAATCCAGGAAAATCAAATTTTACTTTGGTGTCTCCCATAAAGAAAAAGGAAAGATGAATTCCATTCATTTGTGCCATCATTTTTAGTGACCGGATCACATTGCATGAGGATCATATGTCCCACTCTGCTTACAATTATGATCTTGCGTTTACTGAACTCAGTTGCAAGTTTTCCCTGTCACAGGAAGGCAGGGGGTGACAAGGGGACTGTCAGGTTTGGCAGGGCTGGCTCATGAATCGCCCGGCTGCGCTGGGGACTAGCACATGCTGAATCTTATTCTTGGCTCAGGAAGACCCAAGAGGAGAAAAGGAAGCCTGGCCTATTCCCCACAATTACCAACTTCAATTCAGGCTATGCACAAGGAGTGTTTCAACCTCTGGGCTTAATACTAATACTTAATACTCCTGCCTGGCCTCTACTCAAGCGAGAGCAGCTTCGTGGGAGCGGGTTAACAGAGCGCACGGGACACACAGGCCCTCTGTGTATCGGGGATGTCAGCCCCAAGGATTTGTGCTGTCTGCTCAAAGAGCCCGAGACGCTCACTGGGAACCTCCGATCGTGTCGCTCGGCTTCGGTGCGCGTTACGGAAGCCCCGCGCGCAGGGAGCGCAGCGCCGGCGCCGCGGAACCGCAGCCTGGCGTTCAACGGGGCTCGCTGCTCCGTGCCCTGCCGCACCGCACCGCCGGCTCCGGGAAATAACTGAACTGTTTGGCTTTGGAGTCCTTTCCCGCTGTAAATGCAGTATTAATGAACCATATTGAGCTTCCCTAAACCATAACAGGGGTAGGAATAAAAACACCCTAACTGCCTCATTCTTCATAGACCTTCCTAACCCTGCTTCATTTAGCTGGCTAGACAGAGGAAAAACACCGAAAGCAGGAGACATCAACAAATTTTGAAATACAGATCAAGGGCATTTTTTTAAATCCCTGATTTGATCAGTTCAAGATATGTCCCTCTCATATTCCAGTAATCACCTGGATACAGGGTTTAGCAACAAACTAATTATGGGGATGTTGAGCGGTGATTTTTTTAAGTGAGAGTTAAGCTGTGCAGAGCTTCTTGACTAGAAGCCAGTGTGCTCAATCAATTAAATCATCATAGAGAAAAAGAGTCCGACCAAGGGGGAATGCGAATGTGAGGCTGATCATTAGTACAACTGAACTGTCACCTCCGTGTAGGCTGGAATGGAGCCACAGAGGTAGCTTGATGGATGGGTTTTGCTCGGCAGAGCGGCCCACAGTGAATTGCTGACAAGATCTCAAAATAAATCTTAAAACTTTGCACGCTGAGGTGGGACTGCAGCCTCTGCAGCCTTGCTGCAGCCCCCAAGCTAAGCAGATCCTCCTGGCTACCTGGCTTTGGGGTGATTCTTCTCTCCACATGTGTATGGTGTTACTGAAGTGTGATGGAGCAGCTCATGAAAAATGGGAGCGAAGTGAGCTTAATAAAACTGGAAATATTTGGGATGACTCAAGGATGCCAAGATGAAACTGCAGTTATGGAGATGAGAGCCTCCTGTGCAGCAGCAGAGGAAGAGAGCCAAACCCTAAGCAAGGAGGGGGAAACACACAGTGGTCTCAACAGATCGGGCCCAGAAAGGCCCAAGAAAGAGACCTGGATATCTGCTGTGATTCTCCAGCTGGCAAGTTACACTGATGCCATTCTGGAATCAAAAATCAGTTTATAATTCATGAGGAGATATGTGAACTTCCTTCACTGCTCATTTACAAAGGAGGTTTGTGCTGTAAGAGAGCCAAGGGTCATTCCAGCTAACTATTCCACAACCAAGGGCATAACCTTACAGATGATTAAAAAAATCATCATGCAACTCCTATGGGAGCTCAGAGATTCACAGGTCTCCTGCCCTATGCTGCGGGGTTTGAGCAGTGAGATTTTAAATGGCACTTTTTGCCACTTTACCACAAACACAGAATATTTTCTTTTTGAGCACAACATTTGAACAGAGTGTGTGTTTTTTCCCCAAGCCCTGTCCTGGATAAGATTTACACAGGGGTGACTTCTGTCTCGCAGGGACAAAGCTCCTATGCCCCCCTTAATAGTACAGTGCTAAAACTCTAATTAGATTGTGGATAACAGGCTGGCTCTTTATAATATATAAAGCCATTTATACAGCTGCCCACTAAACCTCGTGCTCTTTAAAAGCATGGTGAGACCTTCTTCCCCGAACCATGGCAGTGATTTTTTTCCAAGAGTTTTTAGTGTCAGTGATAGATGGTCAGTCTGAGAGCAGAAGGAAGAGCAGCTCTTAACGTTTCTATGAAGCTTGTGCTAGGGCAGGGAGTAGAAGCACAAGAGCATCCCCGGAGCATCCTTGGGTCCCTTCTTCGTGCCCCCAGGCTGCCAGGACTAAGCCCGGTGGGCAATTTGGAGACAGCTATTCTATTTAGGAGAATGCGGGATTATAGGAGAACGGGAGCTGAAAGGACACAACCCAGACTCGGTTCACTAAAATCACATCCCACTTAGTGTTTCCTTCAATCCTTTTGTTTGCCAAGTCCCTGCTGTGTCTGTGCTCCCTCCTTCCAGTTCCCAGACCCTGGGCTAGCAAAATGCCTACAGAGGCAAGCACAGCACCTTGCACCTGTGATGGCAACAAACTTCATCATCGCTCTATGCATGTTCGGATAAACTGCAAATGGTTTAGATCACTCTGTGTGAATGTTGCGTCCTCATCAATACTTGCCACTCTGCTAATTTTTCTGTCATTCACAAGTTTTGTCTGTGGTGATTTTATATTTACTTCTGATCATTGCTGTAAATATTGTTAGCATTAAGTCTAATACTAGAGGCCAACCAGGAATACATTTAATGAGTATTCCCCCTCAACAGCTGCTTTTTGGAACTTATCATTTACTTGGTACTCAGTTTTTCTTAAGGTCTATTATCGATATTGTGTAGAGGTAACTTTTTAATCAGAATATCCTTCAGAACCGAATCAACCACCTTAGAAAAACTTATTATACCTGAAGAGCTAGTTTAATTAAACTAGCAAACAACTCTGTAATCTCATCAAAGAATGAAATGAGGTTTGTGCAGAATGACCAATTTCTCATGAAAACTTAGAACTTTTAGCTTTTCATTCATTGAATCCATATTAGCACCGTAAGTTTCCATTTTTCCTCCAGGAGTCAACAATGAGTTTTCCAAAATCTGTTCAGGATTGTGAAAAAATGCAGTTGACGTTTGCGTGGTTTTGTTTTTTTAATAAGGCGCATTTTCTATATTAAGTGATACGCTGGAAAAGAGAAAGAAAGAGTGAGAACTTGCAACAGAGGCATCCAGGATAGTGACTCAGATGCTGGGCTGGCATGTCAAGGAAACCCAGGAGGAAGAAAGAATATCTGAGTCATCCCCAAAACTCCCTTTTCTAGGTCTTGAGCACAAATCAAGCAGTAATAGGGATTTATTCACATGCTGCTTCAACAGTGGCAAAGATTGATTTCAAGCTGCAGAGTGTTACCAAGACCTATTGCTCTGCAGAAAGGCTCGTGGGAGAGATAGGCAGACCTCTCCCCCCAGGGCAGGGCAGGGAATTAGCAGCACAGGAGCCTAAGCAGCAAAATATCTCTCGCTTTTCAGTGCAGCTCACTTTCATTCCATCTTCCTGTCCACAAATAAATATGATAAAGACATAAGCTATTTAGATTCATTTATAATATTTACTGTTCTAAAATAGGAGCTTAAATAATGTGTAAGAAACAACTTAGGTGCTAAAGAGAGATAAATAAGGACAAACAATTTGATTTGTTTCTTGTCTGCCTTAACTTGGGATTTTGAAGCAGGTGTTCACATAAAAACACAAAAAAAACCCCAGCTACAGATCAAGTCTGAGCATGCAGCACGTGGTTCAGGGGGAAGATGTATAGTGAAGACTACAGCATGCTTTCCATTTGAGGTGTCACCATAATGTCACTGACACTGGCCTACGGAAACTCCTTGTTTGCAGGGAAAAATAAAGCTTTAGAAAGGAAGAAAATCCTCGAAGTAACTTCTAAAGTACACATAAATACGCTATTGCAAACACGTTCATTGATGTAAAAAATAAGAAAACACAGGCTGAATTATGGCAAGACTCTAATGACCCAGAAACAAAGAAGCAAGCGGCGTTACCGAATAGGCCTGATGAGGAGACCTCCGACTGGCGTGACCGTGGAGCGTCTCCTGCCAGAGCCTCCCTGTCCTCCCAGAGCAGAGCAGGCAGCGAGTCGTGCTGGGATCCCCAGCACGGGGCGAGGGCTCCACGTGCGGGGACACACACATTCCATGGGGGCAAGGAGGGACAGTTACCTCTGCTTGTGCTTCTAGAGGCACCAGGGCTCCCGCATCTCCGAGCACACCTCAAGCATCCATGTCCCCAGACCCCGAGGTCTGAGGTTACAGCAGTCTCATTTACCACCTTAGCGTGTTGTAGGGCAGTAACTCTTCCATATTTGTTTCTACATCTTTTCAGGTTTCATGTGGGAAATTATGAAATTCAAAAACATCTCTCCATGTTTAGATGTGTGCCAGTGGGCCACAATTTGCTTGGCATTAACTAACCATAAGTTGAGTGCAGAACCAAGCCCTTCTTAAATGGGATGTTTTTGACGTTGGACCTAGATGTGAGTGAAAAAATGATCATCTGAATTTAATCAGTTGATGTTAGTTGGCAAGAAGTCTTTATGCACTTTATTTGTCCCAGCAATAACAAGGATATTGGAATTTATATCCGGGAGATAAGAGAGCACCTTGTCACTCAAGCACAGCTAACAAGGGAATCACTATTTTGTTCACATAGTAAATACCAAATCCTTAGCCTGGTTATTACTGTAAATTCCACTTTTACGATCTCTAATTTTTAAAATGGTTTCTTAATTGATTTTAATTATATTTTTCAATGACATTTAAGCACACATGCTTTGTAAATATGCCTGCACATATGACAAAATATATTAAAGGAGCAAATACCAATACATTAGATGTACTATTTTCACAGACTGTAGTGAGAAGAAATCTAGTGCTCTCATTAGACTGTTTGCTTAAGGAAACAAGATCAAATTCATTATGGGTATAAGTGGATGCAGCTCCGCCGGCATCAGGTCTGCTCATTTGGTCCTCAGAGTGCTAATTATACAGATCATGCACCTGTCAGCGCGGGGCTGCACTGTTCCTTAATGACAGCCCTCAAGACATAAGGGGACAATAAGTAACGTGGTCACACCTGGGTCACCAGGACACCTAGATGCATCGTGATCCAAAGCAGAGGTTTTCGTTTCGTTTTGTTTTGCTTATACAATGCTGTTATTTACTATAAGGGGCATAATTCACCACTGCAGAATTACACTACATAACCAACACACGGATTCTTTGGCAGCCGAGACGCCGCTAGGTAAGGGACAGAGCAGCCCAGCAGAGCAGAACTGAGCAGCGCACACAGGGAACCGAAACGGTTGGGTTTTGCCTGAGTAAGAAATGAAAGAAACCTGAAGGAAAACCCTCTGCTTTGGGCCATGAGTAACTACCTGAGTTGAACTTTGGCCAGGTCGTACTGACCAAATGCCAGTTTAATCACTGCGAAGTGCCACAAGGTGTGTAAGGATCAGAAGAAGTCAGGACATTTCTTTGACCTCAGCAACACCCATCACAGAAAAGCAGCGGGTCTCATGTCACCAGGCTGGTACTTCGGGGCAAAAGGGCCTACCCTGAGCAGGGGATGGCATTAAAAGATACAGCACCATAAATTACACCCATCCAGTTACCTAAACCACAGGCTTGGCATGAGTACAAGAAGCCACTCTGGCTAAAATCACCAAATGATGAACCCCCGGGGAGCCAGAAGCACTCCTGGAAATGAGCCAGGTCCCATGGGCAGAGCAGGGCCCGGCTTCCCGGGATCCTGCGCGTCACCCAAGGGACATTCCCCGCAGGGGAAGCCCTGGCAGCCGCTCGCCCAGCACCCGCCACCCCGGCCCGGAGACGGCTCCGCCGCGCTGGAAGCCACTCACCGCGGTAGCCGCGCTCGGCGCCGGTCTCTGCCGGAGCGGCGCTGTGCCCGGGCGGCCCTTCCGCGCTGGCCCTTCCTGACACGGACGGGGAGAGAGGGACGAGGCGAGACACGAGAGGGAAGGGGGGAGAAGAGCGGGCAGGGGAGAGCAAGAGACGGGAAAGGAAGGGGAAAGGGGGTGTCTGTAACCGAGCTCGGATGGCTTCGGTACCCCCAGCGCGGAGCCGGGGCCTGGCCGCTGCCCCCTGCGTTAACGTGGCCCCATTCCGGCCCAGGGAAGTTGCTTCACCCCGAGGCAGGTTCCAGCAGCGGCTCCGAGGACGGGGTGTGTATCCTGCTGGAAACTGCAACAGCATTGCACTGCCAACATAATATCCCAATATTCCTCTTTTTTTTTTTTCTTTTTTCATTGAAAATACCACTGCTCATTGGGAAACATTACAATTTTTGACTCAAAAAATCAACTCAGGTTTTAACGATAAGTCAATAATTCTCAGCCAATTATTTTTTTTCCTGATAATGCAGTTCCCCATGGGAAGAACACCACAACAGAACTTGTAAACGAGTGGAAAATAAAAATGATAATTTCTCGCTTCTTTCTGAAACCATCACATGCCCTCCTCGAAGCCAGCAGGACAACGCCAGGGAAGGTGTAAACAACATTAGTGAAGTTCACAGCACATACAGGCAAAAGACATGCATAAAATACATTTTTCACTCCGACTTGCGTTTGTTGACCATGCACGTGTGCCGGGATGTCCCGTGGTTCTCAGCAACACTGCAGTTTCAGTAGCAGTTACAGAAGTGGGAGAAAACATCAGAGAAGCAAAATCCAACATCTATCTAATTCCCTGGGTTAACAATTTCGGTAGGAGCGTAGTGTTTTTGCTGCTTTCTTTATGTGGTACAACTCATAAAAAACACCCAGCCTGGGAATGACTGTATTGATCCGGGGTAAGACTCACTCCTGCACAGAGATCCAGCACAAGCCAGTACAGCACATACATAAATTGTGTTTAAGCCCATAGTGGGGAATAATGTGGCACCCAGATCATGCACCACTGCTGTATTCATGCTTTGTTCTCCAGTATTGCTAGTAATGAGTAGATTACAAACTGCTTTAAGAGATTAACAAAATAACTGCACTGGTCCAACGGGGAAAGCGAGGCAAGGACAGGAGCTGTGACTCGCCCAGTGGGAAGCACCAAAGTGGGATATATCCTGATGCCAGAGGAGGGATCTATCTTGTATCTATTGCCCTTAAATACAGCACAAACACTCAGTGAGGGACAGCTTCTGCCCCACAAACTATCTTATCTAAAATAGCTCTTGTAAAGGCTGCTTGCACAAAGGGAAGTTTCATGTTAGTGGGATAGTTATCATAAAATGCTCTCATTAATTCATGCCATTTATTTTAATTTCAATGGAAACTGATTTAATTAAGTGTTATATATGCTCTTCAGAGATGACTAATACTGATTTTATTTTTTTCCTGTGGATACGTATTTTCCATGCTCTTTCTTCTTGCGTCAGCAGCTGTTGCTGCCCATCCTTCCTCCTATGGGATCTGAGGAAAAGCCTAATTCTGCAGTGAGCCCAAGTGGTGTCCCTTCCTGCCCCTTAACAAAACTAAGTTAGACTACTGTCACACTGCAAAGACCGGGAAAACATCTTTGCTGACAGTTTTAAAAGTTCCACAACACAGAAATTAAGCAATGGGGGAAATGCAAAAATGAATTGGAAATCTCGGAGATGGATTTCAATAGACAGCAACGCACACACATTTCATTAACTGGTGCTACATGTTGTGTGTCACAAATCCCTAAAAACAAAGAAGGAATTTGTTAATGAATTTTTTTGGGAAAAAAAAGCTAAACCAAGTCGCAGTGCAGACTGTAATTCTGTGTCTCAGAAAAAGCTGCCTGTAATATGGAGGAACTAGTGGATATGTTTGAGAGAACTACATATTTCAAGGACAATTCATTCCTGAACCCATGCTGCTGCTTAAACCACTAAAGGGGAAACAGTCAGGTTTCTTGCCCCAAGGACACAAATCCCTCCTTCACTGCAGTTAGCCCTCGACCCCATCCCTGTTTTCTGCGGAGATGCGTGCGGCGCTGCGCGGGGAGCCACCTTCCGCAGCCCGAGGAGGTGACCAGGGCCTTGCTGATGGCCACGAGCTCTGCTCGCTGCGTCGGCAGGTTCCTGCATCCACCAGGTTTATTCAGCTCGTCTGCTGTCTTGAAAGGGGGCACCTGCACCCGGGCTGCAATATCGCTGCGGCTCGGATCGTGGTTCTGTTCCTTACACACAGGTTTCCCTCAGCACCATGCAATGCCTGTAGCTGAAGCATCTTTCTGTCAGGGAAAAAACTGCTGCAATACTTTATAGGACAGGTACTATGTAAATCTATATCTGCTTGTAAATATCCCGTAACGCTCTGTTTTGGCTTCAAGGCAATAACCTGTGCTCAGCTCAGCTCACTCAGAGCTCTTCTCTGAGTGCATGCAGAGGCCTGATGCTAAGTCTTGTAAAGACTGCTGGGGCAGCCTTCCTGGGGACTCTGTGCTCTTAACATCATCTTTTTAAAATGACATTATCTTTTTGAAATGTAAGGGCTTTCCTCCAAAAAGTTCACTTGTCTCCATGCCCCTCCTGTGTCCTTTATTACAGATCCTGTCTGGAGGTTGAGAAAAGCTCGTTTTTTGGTCTTCCTAGAGCAATGGTGATTAAGTTTTGGGGTTAAAGCTGCACTTGTTTTATCTCTTGGATTTTTAAGTCCCCTTTGCAGCAGTAATACTAATACAAACTGCTAAAAGCAATATCAAATTGGGTGGATCCATATAATTCCCGCTATAAATAGTAGATGATATTAAAAATATATATATTTCTCATGGCCATATAATGCCCACTTTATTGCCATTTAAGCACCTAATTGCTCACTTGATTGCATAACCGTGATAATGCATGTGCAAATTGTAATTACAAGGGCACATTCATGTCTGCACATGCAATACCATGTGTGGTCTCTATTTTTACTAGACCCGTTTGACAGAGCACAAAAGGTTTGAAAACCTATGATGTGAACTGTTGTATTATGTTTCACAAACTGCCTGCTCAGAGGCTGAACACAAATAAAGACATTGGCTCAGCGAAAACTGCAATTTAGCTTGGTGCTGTGAACAGTTAAAGCAAACTAATCTGGCTCCCAACCTTGCTTTTCTCGTGCTTGCATGTTCAGACTCCCCCAGGTCCCCCTTTCTTGTGCACACGACTGTGAGACAAATGGAGCAACAAACCTTTGAAATGATTTGGGAGTTCAGGTTGGCCTAACAGCAGGTAACACCGAGAAATCCACTTCCATTCCGACAGATGGAGTGATAGAAATGCGATGGAGACTGAAAAGAACCAATTTGTCATGACCAGCAAAAAAGAGCTGAGGCTTAAGTTTTCATTTTTGATAGTGAACTGGCACAGCACTTTAAGAGCTGACATTTACTGACCATGTAACCTCAAAACAACAATAGTGAAGTTCACAGCACACACAGGCAAAAGACATGCATAAAATACAACATTGAAGTTCACAAAAATGCTTTTGGTAGCAGCAAAATATAGCAAACAAATTCTATTTACAGCCTTTGCATGCATATGGGAAGCATACATCCACTTCCACCAGAAAGGAAGAAAGTGGAGGTTTTGTTCTTACATGGTATTTTCTTACATGTAAGACAGAGGACAACGCTGAGATGCAGAATGGATGTTGTGCTGTTAAAGTCATTGGTCTCGATCACGCAGTCCTTCCCCAAGCAGAAATCCCTGCAGCTTTGCCCGTGTAAGAATTACGGACCTCGTTATAGGCCTCCAGGTGCACATTTGGCTCCTGCTGCCTCCCTGATGCAATAAAACTCCTAAAGCCTCTCTGCAGCTTGCCCGAGGACACGCGAGGGCAGCTTCTAGGGGGTTGCTTTCCTTCTTCACCCTGAGCTGGGAATTCACCCTGCCCGCCTGGGCAGCCCAGGGGAGCTGATGCTCAGGAGATGCAACCTCAGCCCCACTCCGAGCTGGGATTACTTCTCCCAGAGTAAATTACTCCCTCCACCACCACTGCCTCCAAGCAAAACAACAACTTGCTAATCTTCGCTAAGCTAAGCTATTTGCCACTATTTATATCATCAAAATAGGTTACCTTAATGGTGTAAAATGGCTATTATGATTATTTATTCTAAACACTCTATAAACAGTACTGAAATACATATTCATTTCTCAGTTTCCTTATGCATCTTTTAATTATATTAGCATTGGTGTTCGGTCTCTGTAATGGTAATTGGAAACACTGATAGGAAATCAAGACAGTAGACAGCATTAAGCATTGCAATGATTGGAGCTCCTTTTTCACAGAATTTATCATCTCACTTCTCAGATTTTTGGAATTGAATATCCAACACGTTTTTAACATCCAGTCCAATTTTTAACACACAGTACGAGGTAAAAATATTAAACAAGTTCCCTGGCAGACAGTGCCAATGTTTTAAAAATGACAGCAGAAAGAGCCGAATCATGGGAAGTTTTGAACCTGCAATTCACTAAACTAAGTAATGTTGTAGTAGAGGGGCAGCAACGTCTGCTTCTGGGCAGAAAGAATCTAAAAGCTTTTGGCACGGCCTGCATGGGAAGATGAAGGAGATCAGAGCAAAGACCATTTTGTGTGCTCGGGCAGGAGGACACAATACACCAAGTTTGCAAGGCACAGTGACACAGGACAGGAGGATGCAAATAATTCTCTGGATCAGACCCTCTGTGACTTCAGGAAAGGAAGTAAAAGTGCATCGAAATCCCCCGCTCCTTTCGGGCAGAATTAAGGGCTGGAGGAATAGGAATAGCAACTGGCAGAATTAAGGGCTGGAGGCTTTATGTGTTTTAAGCACATGGCGAGCACTGTTTCATGCTCACATGGTGAAATGAAGCCCGTGCTTCTCTGAATGGGAGCCTGGCTATGCACATCAGTCATGATTTAGACTGAATTTAAAAATCCCCCTGAAGTCAGCAATAGACTTCTGCAGGATTCTCATCTTCCAGTGAAAAGAGGAGGAAATGTTTAAAACAGTATTGGGAGATATTAATTTCAGAACAATCTAATTGCAGGATCATCCTCTAGCCTTCTGGTCCCAGTGCTGCAATGGGGCCTGGCTGGTGGCTCCAGGCACCGGCACGACGGGCTCCAGCCCCGCAGCATCCATGGAAGCTGCTTCACATGGAGGCCAGCTCAGGACTGCTGACATTACTCTCCATTAGAATCCACTTTGATCATCTCAAATATTGTAGATCATTAGAGTGGTGCATTCAAGGTAAACTTAATGCTTTATTTATCCCTTTTAACGCAATAACAATGGGATAACAAACAGGAAAACTATGGTTTTTTATTGCCATTGTTCAAACCCTTTGGTGTGACAGAGCAACATGTGTCTAATTTTTCACATATCCTTGAGCAGCCTGAAATGACAGATTGCCCATAATCTGTTCGAAAATCTCCGTGCCAGGACATGACAATAGGCAGCCCCATGGAGTGGCTTGGTTATGTCAAAGGGAAAAATTTACCAGGAACCAAGAGCAGAAGGGTGACCCAGTTCGGAGAGGCCTGGTGCTTTCTGCCACGTGTGGCTGCCCGCAGGCCCAGTTAAAAGGCAGATTAATAGGCACCGAGGTGCGAGGAAGAAAGCCAAGGAACCCCACCGAGGAACACGCAGCATTCATCCCGTTCTGCAGAGCACTTTATGAATTAACCCAGGCCCGTCGTTTTTAAACAGTGAGCTACTGAAGATTCGCACCAGTGTTTCTCCAGCCTGATCTGTATTCCACAACAGTTCTGCTCACATAAATCGCAGTGATGTTTTTTACTAGAGAGTGAAAGGGGAAAAAAAAGAAAAGCTGCCGTTAAATCAATAGGCTGCATTGCACAGCACAGTATATGAAAGTAATAGTGCTGTGCTTATCATTTGTGCTGCCAGCAGCTAATTGCTGTAACTTGCACTTCATTATCCTCTGTAATATGGTTACAATAATAGAGAATGACAAATAAGAATTGTTATTTTTGTACTGGCCAGTTCTTACTCACACAACCAGTTCTCATTCAAAAGCACCTATCCGGATGAATAAGATTTACCAGACTGCACATCACTTTATAAAGGTTTAATAGAGGCAGTGATGGAGAAGTGCCCTAGGAAATATTTTCACAGGCACACTTTGGGGATCTAGCACAAAGAAAGTCCTCAGTGCTGCTTTTGTGCCCACCATGGTCTCCTCCCTTAGTTCTCCTTGCGTTTAGACCAGGTGATGGTAGCTGACAGAACACCAGAGTCCTACGAACTGTTTAATATGCCTAATGTCTCCCCTGAATCAGGGCTCACAGTCATCCACACACCAGAGAGGTGGACTGATTCCTTTGATGTTAATTAGATACTCGAACTAATAAAGCTGCCTATATTGATAATCAAGCAGAAACAGGAAAAGAGCACTGTGGATAAGAGAAAAGACTTTAGGCTCTGGCAAGAAAGGATGAAAGTAACTGATCATTAATGGGTGTCCTAGTTAAAGAAAATCCTTTGTTGCAGCAAAAAATAGGAACTGTAGCAAGCCTCAGTGAGACATCCAACATCCCCATTATGGCATCTGCTCTCTGGAAGTGGTAGGAAGGGGAAGAGGGTCCTACCTAGTCCTGCCCCATTGCTTCCAAATTCTCTGCGAGACACCAGTTCTCCCCATTGGGTCTAAAGGATGTGCACAGTGTCAGAAGAAAAGAGAGAGGTGGGAAGCGATAACCTGGCCATCTTTACGGCACAAATCATCCTCAAATGTGTCACTGTTCCTATGGAAAGACCTAGGGACTCGAGGAGACTCCGCAGGAAGAAGTCAGTAGTTTCACTAATCAGATGAACGCACCTATAATGTACATTGTTAGAACAAGGGTAGCCTAATACACAGTTGGTGAAGAAGTCAGAAATTACCTCAAGCACACACAACATTCACAAATATCACTAAAATTACCCTACAACAAAAGACATAACTACATAAAGGCAATTAAGCATTATAGCAGGCATATACATAAAGACATCCATAGGTGAAGAAGCATAAAAAAGGCATAACAAAGAAAGGTGTTGCTAAACCACTTCTTTCCAAGAGCTCTTTTCATTTGGGTGGTTTCATTTCTTTGTTTGTTTGGGGGTTGCAGATGCTCTTTTTGGTTTTCTGCTTGGTTAATCTGGAAACTCTTAGAAAACCCTCCTACTTAACTGTCCATAATTATGCATAAACTAGCTCTAAATATTTCAAAAACACAACAGTATATAAACAAAAGTGAATCTAAACACAACCATGAATCAATGTCTTATTTGTATTATTCAAATGCTCTGCTAGTTAATGAAGTTTTAATTTGTTTTATGATTATTATAACCTGTACAACAGTTAAATCAATCAAATAATTGCTACTGTAATTCATCAAGAACCATCTCTAGAAAGATGGTACTTCCCTTTGGCAGTGCTAAGGAAAGACAACGCTTCTTTACTATTTACAACACTGGTTAATTTTGATATCTAGAAAATAATGACGCAACGATGCCCTGTAGGTAATGATTAAATATTTTTGCATATGTTTAAAGAGTCTCTTTTTTTCTTAGGAAGAAGATATGAATTATACCACACACCATTATGCAGTCAATGGCACAAACTGACTGCTGTATATTACTCAACACTGCTTGTACCAGGCATTTCCACATACTTCTAAAAGTATATTTCTTCCTCACAAAGAAGACCCCACAGTGCATCACACTGGCTTAGTTTTTGTGTTGTTTTAAACTAGTCTTTCAGAAGCCTTTCTACATCTCTGTGGTCTTAACTACAAAGATTCAGCAAATCATCCTCAGCTACCAGCCTTCCTGCAAGGAGCTTTAAAAGAGCTACTTGTCTTAGCATTGCATTGACATTATCACAGCAAATTGCTTTAAAATATAACTTGAAAGTGTAACATTAGCCCAGGAAAATTTGCCTACTGTGTCTCAGAAATTGTCCTGATGCTGGATTACTTCTCACAGTGCATTAACAATTATTCTAATGCAATTAAAGAATTTGCAAGGTGCAATTTTATGCAGAACTCAGGATCAATTTTTCCTATGCAGTGACTCCCCTCACTGCATAATAAGGATGAATGCAATCCAGTGTTGCTCAGAAAGCCCACTAGCTCAGGGAAGAAAGCGCTCAGTGAATGTGGAATCTGTATGGCAGCCAAATCTAACTCCCTCTTCTAACTCAGAGATGCAACATTTGGGCAGCTGCCCGAGGAAGGAGAAAGAAGAAAAACCAAGGCTGCATGCATTATTATTTCTTGATGACTATAAGTCTGTATTTATAAAATCAAACTAAATTCTCAACTTCTTTCTGTGTGTTTCTTTAACCCATCCCTTCTTGGTTATAGGAATCTAATTGCTATGCAGGCCATATTAGATTCACTATGATAACTTCTGAGTTTAGGATATAACACATTCCTACCAGCTTTCAGCAGGACGCAGTCCAACGACAGAATGAGACAAAAGAATTCAGAAGAATTGAACTGAGTAGGGTTGCATAATTCTCACCATATGTACAGTGGAGAGGCACGGATTCAAATGAGCTGGACAAATCTGCACCAGGTTTTTCACAAAACATAACCAATTTCTTGAAGTAATCACTCCATCGACACCCGGGATTGTATCTCCACCTCTCCCACTCTTCTTCTTCTGCTTGCAGAAGACAACTTGCATGAAAAATGAAAACTGCCTTTGCAACATACTATTTTCTGAGCCTTTAGCATGAGTACTGTTCGGCCCAACTACCTGGTGGATATATTCAATAATGCATCAAAAACGTGCATGCTGTATCTGATTCTAAGGAGAGAAACAGGGAATGATACTCCCTAAGCATTGATTTGTAACACGGCTGTGGAAGTTTGAGCGCTAAAGTAACCTCTCTGTGTTGCACAGTCAAAGCAAAGAATTTACCATTCATGGCCTGTTCCCACTTGGACCTGGGGGAAGGTTTCAGAGGCTGCTGCCAGGGGACGGCCACCACATCCCTCTCCGGGCAGCTCCTGTTCCCAGGGCAGTGGCTGGCCCTGCTGCTCCTGGTGCAAACCTGCACGTCCTTGGAGCTGGCCAGGCTTCCCTGGAGCTGACTTGCTCCAGCGGAGGACACGGTTACGCAGCTCTTCAACGTGTTCACAAGCACGTGGTGCTCAGTCTTCTCCAGGCAGAACAGGGCCAGCTCGCGCACTGTTTCCTCCAGTTCCTTAATCATCTTACTACAGAGACTCTTTTATCAGTAGGGATATCTCCACTCACTGGTGTGGTATGAAGAGATTGACAGGTAAAGAACATGTTAACTGTATATTCCTAAAAGTCTAGGCATGCTGTAAGCAGAAAATAAAAAAAAAATGTAAGGAATCAGAAAGAAACTATCCAAGTAGCTCTTCAGAACCCTGCTACTTATCTACAGATGTCTTTTATGAATCTGCAGAATTATTCACTATAGTAATTCTATATTTTAATCTGTTCATAATACGTATTATTTCATTCTTCTTATTGTTTCAGGTCATTTACTCATGATAATTAGTCTGTGAGATCATTTACACTAACACTGAAAATAAAAGATGTGGTCAAATGTAATAGTATGCTATTTATACTAGATTTTATTTCATAATCCAGGTGCAAAACATATAAAAAGTCAAGCAGCTGAACCCTGACTTAGTTAATTCTCTCAAGTATGATCATATCACATTGCACCTTTCATTAGCCAAATCTTTTTTGTACCTCAGCTACAACTTGGCAGGCTGGTTAAGAAGGATGTGGGTGCTCCATTCCTGTAGCTGAAATCACACCCTGCCAGCAAGTGCCTCACCAGATGGTCAGCAGCTTGCATTTTCCCCTGGTAACATCCTTTTTTTTCTCCCTGCATCTGGAACTCAAGTAGAAAAATAATATTTATGTTGTTTTCTATAGTGCTGAAGGCATGGATGTATCCTCAGCTGCGGCTCAGCACAGCTACCCAGTTTGCCTTCAGCAGGGCCATACAGCTGAATTTCAGATCCCAATTTCACATCTCTTGACTCATCGGTTGGGTGACACTGGCACTTGGATCACAAATTCCCACAAAACAATTTCTTGTTGATCTCAGGTGCTTGAACCGTTGCTTCCTCTGTTCCAATGCTGCTTTGAAAAGAGCTTTGGAACGACAGAGATGTCCGTCCTGAGATGCTTCTCCTGGTGGACCAGCAGGTTTTCTTCCCCCGTTTGAGGCTCCCGGAGCCCCGCAGCAGCTTGGTGCCAATCGCTCCCATAGCCGCAGTCGCTCCGTCCTTTCCTTGCTCCGAGCACCGAGGAATGCGATCGCTTTTTAAAAATCCTGGCTCTGCATTAACCGATAATGGGTTCTGAGGGGAATGACTTTTGGATTGTAATGTTTCAGCAGCGGCTTTGGAGCTTCAAAAATGCATCAACTTAATATGCAAAATGTTCACCTCTTCATATATTTAATTCTTATAAACACTTTTCTGAAGTGCTAAAAATACTCCTGATAGTGTTTTGGGGGCTTGTTTCCAAGTGCTTCCAATTTCTTTAGGAAACTACATCATGAAACCACAGTCACTTTGGACACCCCACTAGTAATAGCAGCTGCAAATCTGTTGCCTTATCTGTTACTAGCTTCACTCACGGCAATGTGTGAGACATTCAGTGATCTAGAAAAACTGGCCACATCTGTCAAAGCGAACATCCATCCAGCCCAGGGAAACACAAGAGCTTGTTAGGCAGATGATTGCTTACTTGCTCAGTTTTACAGTAAAAAACAGTTGTAGAAGGAAATCTTCAAAAGTTCTCAAAGTCCTCTCAAGAATCTAACTCCTATTTTCAGAAGCAACAAAAAAGATGAAAGCTGAAGCTTCACTGTCTTTAAGTATCTCAAATGCTTATGTCACATCTCATTTAGATAAATCTACGCTAGTTCTAACTTAGATTGGTCTGCATGGTTAGCAGCATAGACGGGACACCAAACTCAGCACTGACTTCCAGTCCACCCAAAGAGCCACTTTCCGAAAGCTCCTCACTCCTTCATTTACATTACTAACAATATCTTAACTAACTAGATTAAATCTGGCTTGGTTACATATGTGGAGATACCCTCTACATCAATTTTCAAAATGCAATTTATTACTTTAGAGAATTTCTTTCCCAGTTATTCTTTGTTGAAGTCTCCAGATGAGGTCTAACTCCTTTTCCACTTTTACAAATGTTTAATGCTTTCTTTTATCTCCATCCCAATTTTATTTTGTCTATAATCCATTAAGTTCAAGGAGTTACTCCAGAGTACCACTGATGTGTGATCGGAATACAAACCAGAGGGAACTGCCTGGGTGTGTTCTTCTCAGCTATTCTCTTCTTTCATTCTCTCCTTTTCTCGTATTTTTTTTCTCTCTCCTAGTTATCCCTCCCAGGCATCTTCCAAATCCCTTTATTGACTTTAGCATTTAACAAGGAAGCAATGAAAGCACAGATTTCTTCCTTCATTAGTAGAGCATTTTAATAGCATCTTGCTTTACTCATAAACAATATTTCATCAGAGCATCATACTACTTCTTGGGGAGGAGTAAAGTGTTCCTATTTCTATTTACAGCTAACAAATAATTATTTGCAGTGCATTATTTTAACTCCTGTTTTACGGATGTCAACAGCAGCACCTCTCACTCTCTAACGAGCACACACACGCCTGCTCAGAGAAAGAGAAGGAATGTAAGTCCATCCTACTCATTAAAGCAGTCAAACTCAGCTCCAGCCTCCTCAGCTGTGGCTGCCACTAACCCACCTCCCAGCGTAACCTGGACTCTGGGCTTGGGAACTGTCCCCATGGCCAAGGCCACCCCACCAGGCTGCTTCTGCCCCACTCCCTGCCTCCCTATAACTTTATATACACACCACGAATCAGAAACATGAACCTTCTGCATTGTGAAGGAGAATTTCTCAGATTCTGCGTAGCCTAACGAACACACTAGCTCAAACACTCACTAAACTCCTGGCTAAAAGACCTTACAGTCATGAGATTTTGCATATTCAAAAACACAACAATATCTGGAGAGCTTGATTTGCTTGGAGACATTTAAGATTCCTCTGATCTTTATTCAGAAGGACCCTCAGCATACCTAAATAAAATTTACATTTACATATGCTAAGATATGGAAAATTGTCTGAAGCAAATGAATTTAAACTCTGCAAAAGTTACGTAAAATATTTTTCCTGTAAATCCATCTAAGACAATTTGGCAGTATAGAGTGACGGGTTTCTTTGCATGCGCGTAGGATGACCCACTTATTTCTTACCTGGCTTTTCCACATCAGTCATGCATTCATCCTTGTCACACGAAACACTCAGACTCTCTCTCTCATCTTGCAGGGCAGCTAGAGCCTCTGAAGGAGCAGGGACCAGCTGCCATATCCCATTTCATGCCATATATGAATTCCCACTGAAGTCAATGGATCTTCCATAAAAAAAATCAATGTTTGATGTGTCCCCAAGCAGTAACTTTTCTTCAACCATAGGTTATATTTTTGGTGATGGACATGAGTTCTCATTACTGTTGACAATTTTTACATACCTAATTAATTCCCTGAGCTCCCTATTAAAACTTTATGCAGAGTCTGGCCACACTTTAGAGGTGGCTTTTTTGCTGAGAAAAATTCAGACTATTTGATACATCTTCTTGTTGCTTTCTGTTAAAAGAGGAACTTATCTTGACACCTGAGTCAACAGGCATTTAGGCAAGGAAGAGCAGGATAAAAGGGGACAGGATTTGATAGAATGTACTGTTTTTTTGTTTCTGTGCAGTTCATGGAGAGCTTTGCATGCCAAGGCAGTGTCACTGCATACGAACACGGCGAAAGCAGCTTCATATTAGTCCATGCAATGAACTAAACAGGACTCTTGAAGGACAAATGAGCCCATAAGACACAGTGATACAGGGCTCTACTGCTGCTGCTAATTTGGATCATGAATAAGGGCAGGAGGGCTGTTGTCTACGTCCCTATGATCCCTTGCCCCAAAATACAGGTGTGCTCCACATGTAGATGCTCAAGGATTACACGCACACCGAGAGACTTTGCAAAAGTTGCTCATAATGGCAGCACTTATTCCAGCCCAGATACTTACCCATATGCTTAAATTTAAACGTGCTTAAAACTATTCCTATTCAGCAAAACATGTGATTAACTTGAAGCATATGCTTGAAAGCTGTGCTGGATTGAACATGTAGACATTGTGAGCAAGGAGAATGGACATAAAAGAGACCTTAGAGCTGGGGCCAGGCAAAGCAAAGCAGAGGCAGCCCTTGGGGACCTGGGGCGGTGGGATGCCAGCCCACACGCTGTCCCCAGTAACAGCACCAGCTCCCTTTCCACGCAAATGGCACAACCGTAATGAAATGTTACAATCTGTTAGTTTAATGTTCCCACTTAATACAACCAGCTGCTTTGCAGGCAGCACTTCCATCCTGCAAACGGAATCGCAGGGTCACAGCAGCAGGGGCAATAACTGTGTTTAAAGGAGTGTTTAAAATGGAAGATTTGCTCCTGTTGGTGACTCTCTGCCTGGTCACCACCGGCCTCCTTGTTCCACTCCCCTCTCAGCTGATGGGGATTGAATCAGTCCTCCCTGATTCACCAAGCGAGGTGAAACGGGAGCGCTGCCATCCAGGGCCCAGGACAGGCTCCCCAGCAACCAGGGGAGACCCCTTCTCAACGGTGGTTACGTTTTTAAGCATAATTATGATTTCAGAGACCTGCTGAACACACCAAGGAGTTTGGTTAGTTGGTCTATCTCCTTCCTACAAGTACTAAAGGGGTCACAGCCTCTGGATGATATCAAAACTCCCTGCAGTGTGCGAGAAACTGCATTTCCTTGCACAGAACAAAGAAGAGTGGCATAAAATCTTCCACTCAGTTGCTGGGGTCTTCATTGCTGCAAAGATAAAATCATCTTATAGGAGCTGGAGCTATTTAGTAATTAACTGACATCTTAGAAAACAATTCTTTTGCAACATTCAGGCAACTCTTTTTATTATATAGTTAATGGTAGTACTTACTGAAGCTAATTTAATGTGTAATAAAACTTCTTTACTATTCTGACTCCTGAGAGAAGGGGTGGGGAGGGCAATTAGAAGAAGAAACATATGGTTTCATATTCTTCATCAGCCATACATGTGTGTGTGGCATATCAAAGGGTACCTCCACATTCTGCTTTCATTTTCCCTTCTTTCTTTCTTTTTTGGCAAGGTAACTTGCTGTACTCTTTCATGTCGGAGGTTACTCATCAAATTCTACTCTTCATTTTTTTTCTGATCACAAATCGATGATGAGGACAACGGAAGGTTAGATCCTTTCTAAAAACAGCCCTGATACTCCTCTTTGCTTATTCAAGGTCTGCCAAGTCTCTCGCAGGCCTCCTGGGCAGCAGGTCCCAGATCAGCAAAACTGGGTGCTGGAAGGACGGATTAACCGCCCAAATCACCTTGCTCCTGCCTTCACATTCCTGCTGGGTATCACCAGGGTAGCAAGCGGTGTTAAGAGGCAGGGAAGATGTCTTGGTAGGGGGTCCTGTGCACTCATAGTGATTCCAGGTCGCTTCACATCACTGCAATTCCTGCATTACCAGGTCTGTGAATTCAGACTGTACAAGTTCATGGGCAGCCTGTGGGACACTGTCACACTCCAAGGGGCTAAGATGACACAGCTTTTAACTCCTTCTTGATCAACAGAGTTTTCCAGCTAGCTTATTTCACTTGAAGTGGACTGGGTTTTCTGTCAGTAATCGCTATTAGCTTGATAACAGTTCATAATATTCAGAGAGAAATAAATGGACAGATTGCCATTTCATATGGCATAGCCTTAAAAGTATAAGAATGTGATTTTATAAAGAAGCCACAGTTTGGCAGAGGTCACTTACATTGTCTTTTAGCTGAAGCAAAGGAGAGAATAACAATCCTGAACTGGCACAGGATAAAACTCCTTCAAGAAAGCAGAGTTCTTCCTCATTGGGAAAATTCCAGCCTATACCAGATCTCTGCATAAGTTAGGGGCTCTCCATGGCTGTTGTGCTACTCTTCCCTCTCAGCAAACCAAGCTGTTTTCTACAAGTGAAGAGCTGCAGGCTTACACTTACGAAAGGAGGTGTCCATTGGCGCTGCGGAGGCAATGTGAATCGACACCCACTCAGGAGCTGCTTGCATCACTTCTCTTTAGGCTCCAGCAAAAGTAGTCAAACTGGGCAGCAAAGACACTTAATAAAATACAAGCACTTCTATTACAAAGAAAGATCAAGTGCAAAGTACTGGCAAAGTATGTCTTGTTCTCTCATTTTCTTATTTGTTCCAGCAGGACAAGCCAAACTCAGTTGTCACTTGCAAAGCTGCAAACGAAACAAGCTGGTCTAAATTCACAAAATTCCATCAGGGTGGAAAGAGCTAATCTGCATCAAATAAGGACTGGAGCCTCCGCCTCACTCTACCGGTGTTTTTGAGCTATAACCCAGAGAAGTTTTTTTCCTCTGTATCTTTAGTTTTAAAGTTGAAGCAATTTTATGAATATATTTAACAATGAGAGCCCCAGGGACAGCTTGGTAAACCAAGCAAGAGAGAGAAGAAAGAAATTATAGATGTGTTTTTCAGACATTAGAGCATATGCCTGACACAGTGATCAGGTCTTTATGCATACCGCATCCTCACGGTGACAGGGGAACAGACAGCTACACTACTGCAAAAGTCAAAGACCTGAATGGAGAGTTAAAAAAAAAACTCTAGATTTGGACCCATTTGCTTCCTGTTCTTTACAATTGCTTTAAGTTTCGAGATCAGCTTTTCCTGTGAGTAATTCAGTAAGTAAATCAATTCCTCCTCTTCCTAGGAGAGATTCTGGCTAGATTTGATTTCACACACACACGAGCTATCCGAGGGGGTATTTCATGCGTGTGTTTTTCATGTGAAAACAATTTTATTTTTTATTTCGACTGTATGTTGAATTTGTATCTATTGCCATCTAACTTTGCATGGACAGGTGTATACACTCAACCATATATGTGGTGGTCATACCCTTGCAAAACATAGGAGGGAACTCAAGAGTCCCTGCTTTTCATCTGGAAACACAGAACTTCCTTCTAATCCTGGAGTGGCTTAGGACAGAAGATGTAATTGCAAATTTCAGGAAGGTGCTCGTGACCATCGCAGACATCTGCACTGGGGTATTCATACATCTGCACTGGGGTATTCATACATCTGCACTGGTGTATTCATGGCAGCTCAAGCCGTAGTAACTGCAAAATGACACTGCATGTCCTCGAAACATCTTTGGGAGATGTTTTTCCAACAAGTGTGTGACCCATACACAGGTTATGGGGCAGAACAGCAAAACGGTGTCAACAGCATCCAGCTGGGGAGCCAGAACATTGGTTTCCTCCCAAAGTGCCCCTGTTACAGTCCTTTGGACCATGTCATAGGATTGGATGTTCCTCCACACCAGTTCAGCACAATCTTAAAGCATTTCCCTGCTTTTGTCACATGCGTATGTAAACTTGGCCTAAATGAATCCCTAAATATGGATGAACTTCTGAATTGGTGTCCTACCACAGTCACATTCCCACTTCTATGAAATGCAAAAAGCAGTAGGGGGTGAGGGGTGCGCTGTGCTTTGCAGTAACATAAAGATAAAATGTTAAACTAGCTGCATGTCTATTGTACAGGAAAGGATCTGAGAGCCTCATACTTGAAGAGGAGCAGTGACCTACTGTGAAACATGAATAATGCCCCGTGTTTCATGCTGCAGTCTGCCCATCGGAAAGCTCTTTCTGAGATGTAAGTATTGTCTTTACATTGCCTCAGTATCTTCAGATGAAAGGTGACAATGTGCTAAACATCCTTATTAACTCAAATTCATCGCATGGTTGGAATATATGAGTGTGGTGTTATCTGAGACACACTGAGAACTGTGGTAGATACAGCTTACAAAGAATCTCAGAATTTATCTAGCTGAAAGGATGATCTAAAATATGTATTTTTAATTTTAAATTAGACTTTTTAATCAAAGTGGTATCTTGCAGCAGCTATACCAAACCTAAATGTATGGCTCAGTTCCTAGTGAGAATGTTCATTCAACAACTGAGCAAAATTTTAGGCTGCAAAATGTCCTTACAATTACATGTGCCTTACACTAGTGGGAACTAGAAAGGATACTTTCTTAGGAATGGGAATTTAAAGTATATTCTCTTCCATTGTAACTTTAATTTGAGGGTGCTGATCTTCCTTCTTTTCTTTTCTCTCCTTCCTTCCTTCCTTCCTGGACATTTAGAGCCCCTATTGAAAGTGTGTTTTTAATCTTGTCCCGTTTACCTTACTGACTCACAAAAGGGTCAATACACTTTTTCTTTACGTGTTTCCCAATGAGGCATGGAAAAAATCTCAGTTACTGCTCGTGGTGCTGCCAAATTGCCCGCTTCCTGGGCACCCTGGACTGTGGGAGCAGGAATTCTTGCCATCCTACATATCTCCCTGCATATGTGGATATTTAGGTTTGCAGATCAACTTTGCCACAGGAATGGCACCGTAAGCAAATCCATGTTCCCTCTTCCCAGGTCCAGCACCACTGGAAGTCAACAGTAGCACTGCAGGATTATCCTGTGACACCGGAATAGCCCCCTCACCACACACACACCTTACCATCCCTATAAAATCCAGAGAAGTGGTACATATGATACTACCTAACTGCATATTCCCTGTTGGGCAGCTCTTCCCCACTTCCCAAGAGGTGACGGAACTAACCCTGCCGTTCCCGAAGGTAGCCGGGCACCTGGTCGCACAGTCGGAGAAGTTGTTGAGCCAACACCTGGTAACACAGGGCTAAAAACACGGATCTGCTGCAAGGTGCCTCCTGCTGGGTCACACAGCTGCTGGGGTGACGCTTAATGCTAGGAAACACTGTGCACACGAAGGTGCATGGCTGAATTCAAGCATTCATCAACCATTATTATACATCGTCAAGCAGAAGGCCAGCTAATGAAACTCAAAGCTGGTATATATTTCTAAACATGGAGTAATTCACCAGAGAATAAAAAACACCTTTCTATTTAACATTCCCACTAAATCTATTCAAACTTTACCTACGCTGGGATACTATAAACGACAGTTTTGCAACTGGATAAATAGTATCTTCCAGAAGCTCAAACAAAAAGTGTCATTTTTCTATGACCAAAACATATCTGTTGTAGATGTTTCAACATTTATGACCCTACTAGTCTCTTCTACAATTCTAATTGTTAAAACACTAAAGATTTCTATGCTACGCTAACAGAGGGGAGGTGAGCTGGTGCGAGGCATCTGCTTCTTGATAATAATTATCACAGTAATTAAGTTTTGCCATAGCTGTTAAAATAAGAATCCAGTTTTGACATTTATGAGAGTGGCAGTATGAAAAGCTGAACTCAGAATTATCTCTTTATCATATGACTAAAACAATTACAGATGTTCTATTGATGTATGCTGTGGTCCTCTTCTCAGCACAATAATTATCTTTTAATGAGCTCACATTAATGTAAATTGGATTCATCAGGAAATAAATTTCACAATGAATGTGAGGCACTCTACAGGTAACCTTTCATGAAAGAAATGCAAATAGTAATCTGGATGGTCTGCGGGCCCGAGATTGCCTTTCACGCTGGAGACAAGTAAAGAACCCAGGTGGATCACGTTGCTTCTTCATGTTCTAAACAAATCTAAAGTTTCATGCAATTAAATTAAATTTGTCACTTTTGTAAAGATGCACCTCTGGTAAAGGAGGATTAATAGTTCATTAACAAGGCCCATTTCGTCTTGGTTACTGCTTCCATGACGCCCTCCTTTACCTCACAGAGCTGCTCGCGCTCCCACAGCGGGAGCCTGAGAGCCAACAGCTCCTGTTCTCGACTTACCCCAACCAGCTCCAGCCCCAGCGCGGTCCTCTGCTCCGCTCTGGGCCAGTTCTGCTGTGTCCCTACATGTCCTGAGCTCTCCTCAACTCAAGCTTCGCTGAATAATCAATACCCTGCCTCCTATCCACACATTGGGAGTGTATTACTTTGCACAAGTAATTCTGATGCTCAGTCACGTGGCAGTTTCAACAAGGAAGAGTTAACAAACCTCCCCACAGGACCTGTTTTTTAAGAACCCCAGGCCTGACAAGGCCTAACACCCTGTGCTAACGTTGAATGCAGCAGGTTTTTGTTCAGAAAGTTGTTTCACTATTAAAAGTGCCCTGGGTAACAAGGAATGCTGCCTGGAAATACTTTTAATAGTCTGACTATTCTCAACAGCTGCTGAATTTTGACATTATCTGCCAGTCCAGGGAGGCGCTGGACAGTTTTTGCAATGTATCTTCAAACTGGCACCATAACAATTAGCCAAAGGTGGACGGGGACAAGAAGTCTGCCCTGGCAGTGGAACATGACTGTCTCCAACTCTTTAAACCCCTTCTTTATTCTTAATCCTAGCGGGAAAAAGCTACTAAAGGAAAACATTCCGACAGAGGTAAAGTTGGCTCTGTAGCAGAATAGGGGAAGGAAGCAATTCCGAACGGTTCAGCCTGGGGCAGATCTTTGCTGTGTGCCGGGGGGTGAAGGCACCTCCCAGGACGTACGTGATGCATGTGCCGATTTTGTCTAAGTCGAGAGACAAGAGATGGCTCAAAATAGAGAGGACAAAAGGGAAGAAGGGGACGATCCCGTCAGTGACGGTCTCACCAGAACAGCACGTACATAACTGTCCTCCAGCTTTTTGGAGGCCTTATCTCTACGGCACAAGCGAACAAAAGGTCTGCGTGTTACTTCAGGTCTATTTTGAGGGCTGAAAAATGATTTCACAGGTACGGAGGCTGCTTCTGGTCTTCTGCAGAGAATGACTTTTTTTACACATTAGAATATTTAATATCACATTAATTCAATTATGGCGACTATGCCGGCTATTTTTCCCACTGTGTAATAGGGCCCACTAAAATCCAGCATGATATATATAGTGAAACGCACGCAGCTTGCGCGCACACGCATACACGCTCACAGATATGGCAAAGTCTCCATTAAAAAAACATTCGCTTTCTTACTGCAGCATTTGTCTGCAGATTCTAAATGTCAATATTATCCCCAGTGAGAAGAGAAAGGAGGTTGAGAGGTTGGTAGTTTTAGGAAGCTAATTGCTATCGGTAAATTAGAGTTATGAACACGCCATTCGTTTTGCAGCAGTGAGGCACAGAACAGCGCAATCTGGGGTCTGGCTGTACAAGCAGGAATTCACAGAGACAAGCTTTGTATTAGCACACCATCATCACAGGAAATGAATTCATGCTAATAGGAAGGTACATCATTAGATTAGAAGAATATTCGTAACAACTTATTAATAACAGATCCTTTGAACTCAAATGGACAAAAATCCCTCTGTAAAACTGACTTTTACAAATGATTCCCTGTTTTCATCAAGGACTCTGCCAATATCAAATGAGAGCCTGGCACGAAAAGACAAGCTTTAAGTGAATTTTTTTTTAAAGATGTCACATATAAGAAATAACATTCTATTTAAAGCAACAGTGATCACCAATTTGACTCCATATGGCATATTTGTTGCACATCAAAAATGGATATATGTTAGTGAGAAACTCCCTCCCCCATCTCCAACACTAGCAAAAAGGGAATACTCATTTTTTGCTTTGGTACTAAGACAGTATTTTGCATGTTTAAAGTTTAAAGGTCATGTGTTAGATTTTCTTTGAAGAGCTGCTGTAACTCTGTGGACAAAATAAAGGTAGGGAAACGCACAAGCTTTATCCAGAACGGGGATGCCATTCCCTTTAGTATATAACCCGCAGCAGTTTCTCAGGGACATGTAATCAGAATTCATTCTGGATCTTCAACACTTTCTAATATGTCACTCCTACTTTTTAAGCTTGGCTTTTTGAGTTGATTGCCAATAAATAGGCAGCTTTTCCCACCAGCCGGCCACCTCTCAAAGGCAGTTTTCTTTGGATGAAGGGAGAAGGGATGTGTTGACAGCCGCAGATACCAAGACCATATGCAGCCTAATCTCATCTCTAGCACATATTCCCAACCTCATAAAATCTCTGTGATATCTGAGCACATCTAAGCTACAGAACTCCGGATTCCGCAGACCTCTTGCTCCGTGTTTTTCCTTGATGCATCTACTGGCTTTGCTAGGAGACGGGGGGAGAAGAACGGTTTGTGCAGTGATTCCAGTGGAGGTGCTGAGCTTTGTCCAACTGCGGCAGAGATCACTCTGATTTATTTTCTGCACTGTCACTATAACCAATTCCAATAAGTCCAGGCTGGTCTTTCCAAGCTCACTGGGCATTTGGATAAGGATTTGAGCTGAAAAGATGCCAAACTGAAAACACTATTAATGCAAGATCTCTGGTGTAAAAGCTGCTCCTCTCAGAAAAAGATTTATATTGTCACTTGGTGAGAAGTGCCTGCTTACCTGCCTGTCTCTCATCCTTCCTAGGAACCTGTGAATTCACTGGCCAATTCAACAGCATTTGACAGACTGATATTCAAAAATACTGCAGTCCTCAGGTTTTATGAGGACAGACAATAAGACAGAAAAGGGTAACTTTATTGATGCCCTGAGGAAAGGCTCCTCTTTTTAAGCACCAAAGGATTCATATGAGGTTGAAAGGTTGAGGGGAAATTCTTAGATTTTGTCTCCTAATCCTACAATACCTATTATAGGAAACTGCCAATTCCTGGTGGCGACTGCAGAATACTGTGAATTATGTGGCCCACGGCACAGGACAAGCAGGGGTGCAAAATCCCAACCCCCGGCAGCCTCTCCACGGCCTCGGAGGGATCGCTGCTCCAGGGCCTGCCCACGCGCCACATCCGTCCTGTGCCTCGACTGACATTACGAGTGTGACAACTGTGATTTGGAGAAACACACCATGATGTTACAATTTCATGCTCAGTTTGCCATGCTTACAATCAAGCAACAATAAAAAAAAAAGCTTTCAACTGGTAAATGGAGTAAATTTGCTATGGAAATCACTGAGAGAATATAGCTACAGAGTCCTACAAAGTCATTTTTACAGTCAATTTTCTCTCTACAACTGAAGTTTGTATCAAAAGAAGGGGAATTACATAAATATTTCATCTGGAGTGTAATAGTATTAAATTAGGTGCTCTAGAGATGATTTATATAAAGTAGAGAGTCTGTCAGTAGCAAATACGAGAATCACAGGAACATTGAAACAGAGCCCTCCCTTAACTCATGTACAGTAGTAAGAAAAGAACTTATGTAACCTTTAAGTAAACATTTGTTACAGATATTTAAAACATTTTCTGATGAGCAGAACGCATTTAGGCACTGATGTGAAACTAATTCTTTCCCCTCATACAGAGACTTTCTTTTGAGGATCCTTGGGGTACTTTTATATTAAATCCTACAAGATTTTTTTCTATCTATCTCCATCATTTGGTTAAGGATATTGAAGCACAATGTGGTAAAGGAATATGCCAGTGTCCCATACCAGGTCTGTGGTCAGAACTGGCTGGAGGAGAGGAGGGAGGTTTGCGAGGTCCTTTGCTCTCGAACCAGAGGCATTTCCTCACCAAACAGGGCACGTGTCCTGGGATTCAGACTTCAGCAGCAAAGGGTCAGCAATGAAGAGATCAACCACTCGGACAACTGCCACCAAGGAAAAGTCACATTTACTTGCTTGTGGGGAGTCTGTGGGGAGTCTCGAAGCAAAGGTAAAAGGTGCATGTTTCTCCTTGAATCACTGCCAATTTATAGACCTCTTGGTGCTATGGGAATGAAAAACTCTTCAAAGATCCTTACCAGGCAGGTTCTGTTCGGTGAAGACAACAGCAGATGCAAATCTATTAAGGCCAATGCCTTCCGTCCCTGCATTTGTGGAATAACCTACCAGGAGGGAAGGGGCAGCTGCAAAGCCTGTGTCCAAGTGAACCCAGTGCGAGGGGGTGAGTGTGGTCCTGGGTGCTCTTCCTCAGCTGTTAACTCACCTAGTGAAAAACAAGTCAGCTGCTAAACTACCAATTCTCCCTCCAGTGGCCAGCCCTGCAGTCCACTCAATCACTGTTGAGCAGGATAATGAGCAGTTCTGTTACCTACTGCAAACACAGACATAACAGCCGAAAAAGTCCTTCCCACTCCCTATGACTCACTGAAGCTATTTCACATTCTTTTACGTTCTTAAGTAACATCTAAAACATCTTTCCCCTATTAGCTGATACTGCAGTAGTGGCAGATGCACAATAAATAATACATTACACAACTGTACTTCAAAGGTCTGAATAGTGCAAGCGCAGTACCTTTCTCAGATTCAGTTTATTTAATACTTTCCATAAAAAGGGGGTGATATCTTTATTTATTTATTTTTCAGCTGAGTGCTTTGACTGTGTGTTCCTTCAGTTTTTGTTCTATCGCTTCCTGACCTGGCTGCACCAGTAAATGCAAAGGTCATTTGAAAAATAAAATGGATAGAAATACAATTATTAATCTGCAAAGCGGACTGAAAATGAGCGTGCTGCACAGGGCCAAGCCCCAAGCAAAGGACAAAAGTCACGGCATTTCCAGGAATGCCATTGGGAATGGTGCAGCGAACCTCTGAATGAGAAGATAAAATGCAAGGAGTTTGGCTGAGCTGAGGGGTTCAAAAAACAGAAAATCCTGTGTGAATTAAGACCTTCCAGAGGGCTTAACTATGCATGCATGTTTTGAAGGAGTTCTCACCAAACTCCTCTATTTCCAGGCAGGTTTCTCCTCTACTCAGACCGTTCACACAGTCCCAAGGAGGGTCATGCCATATGCAAAACCCCCCAGGCCTCCCTGATGAGCTGCAAAAGGGTGGCCTGGGCCAGCCCAAAGGGATCTGGTGGAAAGGAACCTACCAGGGTCATCCAACACTGTCCATGTCTGGCACTGCCGGGATGGGCTTTGTGCCTCCCACTGCAACCGACCGGCTTGTGCGGGCTGAATCCCTCCCTAGGGACAGCACAAGCACCCAAGAAGCAGAATTATCCAGTGACAGGATATGTAACAAAAATAAATAATAAACAATAATCATTTATAATAATAAATAATAAACAATTTGGGATATGACTGTCCAACATTTGTCTGTTGGACAATGCAGGACTGTTAGGGCCATCAGGGTGCATCAGGGCAGTGGCTGTTTCTTCAGCATCTGCCCAAGGTGCAGTAGGAACCAGAGCTGGAATGTGGCCCAAGAACCGCCTGCTGTGAGAGCCTTTCTAAACACCTGCAACTACAGGTGAATTGCAATTTCAAATCAGCAACCAACTGAGTTTACAAATCTCATCCCTGCACGACCACCACATAGTCAAAGTCTCTTGGAGATTTATATATATACACACACAGAAATTGATTCCAATATTTAAACAAGATAATCTGTTCACAGCTTTAACGTGCAGTAAATTTTCTTTACTGTATCAACCGCATGGTGCAAAGGAGATTAAATTAAGAGTGTTGTAGCAAACCTTAGATCACAGTTTATAATAGTTATATAAGTACTGTAAGGACATGTTTGCCTTTTCTTTTATTTCCTCATAAGTGATGCCATTATGGCTGCTATAATTCTTATTTACCTGGCTTCTAGGCTGCTGGCTATAGCACAAAAATAGATTTTGAGAATTTATATCATACATGCATCATGAGAAGGCAACAAAGGAACACAGGTAAGATTTATTTCGGTTTAGAGACAGCATTTATCACATTTGTTTTCATGTTAACCCTCTCTCCTCAAACAGAAAAGCCAGTCACTTAGCCTCCCTACTAGCTGAGGACCTGCTCTTCCCACCAAACCTAGTAGAAACTGTGCTCTAATTGTGCATTTAACTTAGGAATTAGTTTTGATATAGAAATTGGAACACAGCACAAACCAATTCCCCAAGAAATGCTGTTGTATTGCCAGTACCTTCACTGCCAAAACTGAGGAGCCTGTTTGCATGGCATGTGACAAAAGCTCTCCCTTCAGGTTCACATACAGGGACTTCATCCAACAGCATGTAGAGAAATTAAACCTGATTCTGAGAAGAATATTTCAAGTACCATTTTGCAAGAATAACATTACAGGATAGTCTCATTCTCTTTGTGAGCGAGTCTTGTAAGGACAGAATTTAATTACTATGCCTTTTTTCAAGCACGTCTATTTTTAAAGCTAAGGTGTGTTTTCACGTGTGGCTGGGACAAAAATATTCACTCCCAACAAGCGAGTGAGCCTGACCCAGTGCTGAGTGCAGGGCCTCCTGCCTCTGAGCTCTGCACAACTGTGGTCACTTGTGCCAGGCACAGGCCAAGTGCAAAACTGCTGGAACAACCACTCTGTCCATTTCTTAGGCACCACCTTTGTTTGTGGAGTGACAAATCAGGAAATATTCATTACCTTCATATTCTAGAGTGTTTGCTTTCAGAGGTCTTTCCTTCCACCCATTATAAATGTTCATAAATCCAGAGTGAAATATTCAATAAAAAAGGGAAGATTTGCAGTCATAGAGAAGAGCTCAAATAAAGTTCATGGTTTCTAAGTAATGCAGCTTTCAATTACCATACCCTTTTTAAACTGTGAAAGATGTAATGTTAATCAAACATGTAATTTGCAAGTGTTTTTCTTTAGTAAATGTCATGTACAAGTAGATATTTAGGATGTAATGCACAAAGTAATTGCAATTGGATAACTTTCCATGGTAATATTTATTTACTTTAGAGCAGACGTGAGCATTCCTGAAAAGGAAATGAATATTGTGCATAAAATCCTAACCCCACTAATTCCAAAACTCCCATTGACTTCCAAGACCAGGATTTCACCCTTTATTACATTCAGTTTATTAACTAATCCCTTTCCTTCTTTTTACAAAATAGAGTTAAAAACGGACTTAGCACAGTCTCAGTCTATGGCTGAAACGTTGAGTTTTCCTCCAACACAGAAAATGGCAACTGTTCATGATGAAAAGTGCCTGAAAAACGCAAGAGTGGAGATGCCAGCCATGAACTCGAGGGCAAAGGCTCTACCCCAGGCTTCTGATTGGTGACTATAGGTGTATCTTGCCCTTGCTGAGGATCTGAACACCCATATTTTCAAGAACAGGTTTTTAAGTGAGCTCACTCCCTGTCTGCTTAGGCACCACCGAAGTCAGGATGAAAGCTCCCAGCACCTTGTGTTGGGTCACTCCAGCCCAAATTTCTCAATAATTGTCATCACAAATCAGTCCTGGTCTTGGTGGGGTCTCCCTCTCACCGTTGCTAGGTTTAAAAACAGTGTGTTCTTTTATTAGACTACGAGCAAATTTCTACCGTTACTAAAAGGGAAGTAGTTCTACTGTTATTTGCAAGTTAGAAATGAATTACTCTTTATAATGTGCACTGTCAACATGAGTATTGTAAGCTGAAGTGCTGACTGACAGCAGTGCCTATCAAGAGAAATGGGGAGCTGTCAAAAGCTGAGGAATTGGATGCACCCAATATGAAAATGGTCTTTACATTCACGGGAAATGGTTTCATAATGGGCCATCCTGCTCTGTGAACTGCAGGCTCACACTGCCCAGAGAGGTCAACTCTGTGCCCGAGTTAAGAGTTAAAAAGTAACCATGAAATTTTAAATAGGGGCTTTCATTAAAACACAAACGGCCTTTCAGAAATGCGTTGTCAATGGCACATTTAAAACTTCTGCAACATCCTCTCAGGAAGACTAAAGGCTCTGTTCTGCTTTTTGCAGTTATCCACACATATTCCCCGGCATCACCACCTTTGCCCTACCTATTTATTTTCTTAGAAGACAAGTGCAGTTTATTAGCTATGGAGCATTCAGTGAACAAGGGCATCCAAGACAGACAATTGGATTCTGAACGAGGGCCTGAGCTTTGCTTGACCCAGTGCTTGAGCGTCAGGTCCAAACACTGAGGAAAAAGGGTTCCTCTCCTGACATTCAGCACATATGGCAGAGCAACATAAATCCCATCTCTTACTATATGCCTCAGACTGGGTTTGGCGCGTAGGAGGCAGCTCAGATTCTGTGCATGTGATGATGTGGCTGGCTTCCTAGCACATATTGCATGGCTTGTACTGATATTTTCAAACAAATAAACTGAACACTGTTTTTTTTCGTAACTTGCCACAAGCAACAGAATTCACTGCAAAGCAACGTTCACAGCAAGTCCTTCAGCCAACCATTTGCCCCCGCTTGTTTACGCTCGCAAAGCATTTCCTCCTGCTTCCTTTGTGTGGAAAATCAGTTACTTTATCAATGAAAGCTATCAGCTTAATTTAGCACTATCTATCTTAGGTAGATCTATGTTGCGTTTTATCCCATTTCCCATTTAGCTCTGGCTTTTAGTTCTCTTATTTCCTTCAAAATGTATTCTATGATACTTGTATTATTGAGATTGGAAAAACAGGCCTCTAGCTTCCACCATCTTTAAGAGCCTCTTCTAAGGATTGCTTTCCTTCAGGCACCCAGCGAAGGAACCCCTGCAATGGCAGAAGGCTCTGAGGGGACAGGCAAAGGCCACGTGTCCTTGAGGCTCAGGGAGGAGTGAATTTCCCTCAAGAAGGCAAACGGAGCATCGTCCTTGTTCTAGATCAGCTGTGGAAGCGCTGGTCCGAGTCATCCGGAGAATGGAAATACAGGCCTTCCCAGCCTAACACACCCTGACTTCTAAGACACAGTTATCTGCCATTCACTTCTTTTTCTGTTCCTTAAAGAAAGTCTACCTGTTTCTACCATCTTTTCCTTTGAAAACTAATATGAAGTTGATTCTGGAGTCTCTAACTACAAGTTTTTGCCTCTTGCTTAAGTTGCTGAGTCCTGACAGTTTGCTCAGGGCCTGGACTTTCCAGCTCCTCCCACACTAACGTTCCTGAGATTTCCAGGCCAAAAGACCTTTTGAAGTAATTCACATAGTTTTAAGAGTTTATTCACTTTTCAGAGATGTGATTTTTTAAATTTTACTTCCCTTGGATTTCAATGAACCAACTGATCATTATTCAGTCTGAAGTTATTTTCTACAACTAGCTAAATTATTCTATATCTCCTTTACCTACCAATGCTGTAGTACTGTATTAGTACTCTCCTGGTTCTGGAATCTGTTGGCAGGAGTATCTACTATTTCAGTAACACTGAGGAAATTAAAGCTTGGTTGTCTTATAGTATTCCTCTGTGCAGTAACATTTCACGGGCCTCTATGTACAGCCAAATTAAGTGCTAAAGCTGTAAAGCTGATTCCTAGCACAAGGCCACTAGAAACTTTTAGCAGGCTTTCCCACAGCCATTTTGACCCAAACGGATCTTGATGCATCTATATTATCTTGTATTTTTCTTAAGCCTATCATAACCCTTCAGCATAATACTAGCCTGTCAGCTTAACTGTCTTTTCTATATCAAGTATAATAAGGTGCCTCTGTATATTTTATAATCATATAATTACAGCATTTTATTCAAGAGCCTGTGCTTTCAAGGATTAAATAATGTATCTTAGCACCCAGCAGGTGAAGAAACCCTGAAAAATACGAACTGGGTATGAGCTGAAGTAATCTTGCCTCCTAAGTGTACCTGGGACCTAAAGCAATAGCTCTGCACAGCACCACTCTCTCATAAACAGACTGAGCTGGTTAGGTCCAACAGCCAAATTGCATTCAACCCTACTAGGTTGGGAAATTTAACTCTAAATTTCCAAATGTAGGAAAAAAAATCATCTGACTCTCAGCCTCCTTGCAGCTCTCTTTACCCCCACCAAAGGAGGGGTGCAGATGGGGGGCTAGCTGCATCTCACCAGTGGCTCTCAGGCTTCGTCCAGACCCCCACGACAAGTGCCCAGCCCCTCTGGCCAGACTGGAATCCGTCACGGTGTCAGTGTGAAGGCTGCTCCTCCACACGTGCTCATGGAGGCCTCCATTTCATTCTCCTGGCAGCTGCATGTCCAGGCCCGGCACGTGGCACCGCTGGTGGCATCCAGCCTTTGAGCTCCTGCTCGGTTGAGGATCTCATCTGGCCTTGAGTTAGTTACTGGTTGGTCTAAGGGAAGTTTTAACTTTGATCAGCTGAGGACAACTTCTACCAGTATGTTTTGATCAACTCATATTTATATGACTGCGGAGTGCAACAACATTTTATAAACATGACAGGAAGGAATATCAGTTGTTTTGGGAATGTAAGTAAAACATTTCCACTAAGTCTAGGGGAGCTTTGCAAGCACATGAAATACAAGATCAATCTGTTACAGAGTTTTGACACACAAGGACTTTATGTTTATGCTTCGGCTGATGTTTAGCATGCTGCAGTGCAGCAAACAGAAAAGTGTAGTTGAGCTGTCATGTAAGATAATTGATTTTGACAAGACTACAAGTTAATTCATCACTATTTTGCAACTTATTTGGAAATTCTTTGCAGCAGTGTCCCAGAGGACAGCATGTAATCACTTGTAAACTGAAATTAGGTCCAGAGTTAAATATCATTAAATCTCAGGTACAGCCAGAGCTCAGCATGTGCCTACTAATGCGTTACCTTCCCTATTACAACAAGGACACAATTGTAGCAAAGGTTATGAAGATTATTGCTCAAGTTGCAAATTGCTTATAACTACAGAATTAAGTCGAGATAAATTTCCAGGCAGCCTACAAATGGGTATAAGAGAAAAGCCACTGAATGAATATCTTCAAGTCATTAATGTCCCCAAGTACCCACAGTTTCTTGCATTCCTCTTGTAAAAAAATATCAAATGAAATGACATAAAGAGGATTATTAAAGCTCATCTTTGTATTAATATAAGCAAATTAAACCACCATTCAGGTTAACCATTCTAATGTTTTATTATAATAGAGTATAAAGGATTGGTAGATATTTTAATACTGTATTGCAAAGACCATATTGTGCGACAGTTTTATTTGAGACTGTTAAATATTAATTGCTGAACAAAAGGGGGTATAAAAAATTATGCTGGATACAAATAATTCAGCTCCCCTCAACTAGAAGGATTATTTGCGTATTCACCTTCTCCAAGGCACAGCTAATGAGCTCGCTCTCATTTTGGCTACATTTTGGGGGGTTTAGATACTAGTTTCTACCGGAGCGAGCACACAACTGCAGTTAGTATTTGTCTTACATATCAACGAGAGGGGACTGCGCAAGGCCCCGGTATCACAGCCAACGCAAGACTTGAATGGAGCAGGTCCCCGCGAGCCCCGCACAATGCAGGAATTTACTCTACACTTGGCAAACACAGAGCTTTGCTCCATGTATTTTGACCCCTGACATGCAATGAAAACTGCTTCACCAGAAACTGTATTGAAAGCCATCACTAAAATCCATCACGTTTTCAAGTAGTCCGTACGCTACGGTCAGAAGCACTCCTTAATTTTACTAATTACTTTTTAATGATCATAAGTAAACAAAAGACACAAGGTGGGTGCCAGGTGCCAGGAGACTCAGTGCAGTGTATGGTCAGAGTTAGCAACCTAATCATCCCCACCTGTTCGCAAAACCTGCCAGCATCTGAGTTTGGTTTGGGTTCAATTTCTGAAGAAATGGTGATTCTGCTCATTCTAATTAGGCTTTTGGAGCAGGGACACCTGTACTGCAAAGCTCTCAGAAACCGGGCTCAGGTGGTGACTGTGATGCTTTTCAGCAACAATCGCTGATTTTATGGAAATAGACCCTCTGCCCATTACTAAAACTAAAGTGAATACAGCTTTTCTTGTGTTTCAGAGACTCTATTTCCTAATTTAGAAAATGCCTCATAAATCTTTATGCATGTCTCTTTTTTTTTCTTCCCTTGCCCCATTTTCTTTCCCCTCAATTAAAATTCAACTATAGAAACAGATTATTCAAGAGCCCCCTGCAGCGTGAGCCTGGCATCCTCTGCAAACACTGAATTCACGCAGGACAAATCCCGTGCAGTAAGTGCTCCTGATTGCCCCTCTCACCTTCCCTCACGTGCTACGCTAATGCACAGGCACCCGAGAGGCAGAGCACGATGTGACACCAGTGGCACTCTTGGCTGTTGCCACTTAAGCCGTGACTCAGCTAAGCAAGCAAGCACACTGAACGGTTATTTGGGTTTGTAGCCTGAAAAGAAAGGCTGCCACTTTGAGATACATTAAAGGAATCCTTCAGTGATACAAAGCAGTGTTAAAGACCACGGGCAGCCTATTTGAGCAGCACCAGGGCAGGCTAGGGAATAACAGACCTCGTGGTAAAAAATCCTCCCATCACTCTGCTTGAGAGTCATTTAGTCATTCTGCTGCAACATGTTTCTGTTGGCAAAACAGGAGGTGGCTCCTTGAAACCCACTTTGCCCCCTACCTACGGGATAACTTTAATCAGGAGGGCAGCTTGCCATGCACAGCTGCCTCTGGAAAGACAAAAGTCGGGTGGGCTGATGGTGAGAGCGAAGGTATCAGACCCCCTTCCCACCAAGAACCAGGGGGTTCGAGGTGGAATAAGGGAGGGAAGTAAAGATAGAGAATGCATAAAATCAGAAAAAAAATAAGATGGAGAGATCAGAGACAAAAACAAAGAACAATGGGGACATAAACGTAGCCAGAGCCTGAAGGATCATCTCTCGCCCTCAGGCTGATGCGGTAGCCTTGTCTGACCAGGGTATTTTAGCACTAACCATGCCCGAATCCAAACCTCAGCAACCTTCCCAGTGACTCACCAGGGAGAGCTTAGGCAGCTCTACGGCCTCTGTGAATTTGAGAGACAAAAAGTTTTAGAAATGTGACACTGTTCACTGTGACTTAGTTCCCTAATGAGACGCAGGACTGACTCCTCAGCTACTAAACAACGGGGCTGATTCAGGTTTAATGTGGCCAGAGAGTCCTTGTGTTGAGACCCTGACACACGAAGGCGGACGAGTCGGGAGGAACCAGAACGCCCCACGCAAGGTGCTGTTCTGTATTTACCATTAAGGGTCAGATGCTGCTTTGTTAGAACACGGAGCTGCATGGAAAGCCTTCTGCTAAGAGCCCTGGGGAGGGCTGGCAGCACCTCCGCCCCGCGTGCTGCACAAGCTGTCCCCTCCACGGGACACACAACAGCCGGAGCAGGTGGCAGCTCCGTGTCCGGGATCGCGGGGATGTCGCTGCAGACACTGCACGCACAGGACACGCAGGGAGCCCTTTGCTTCGTGGTTTTGTCATGCACCTTCATCGACAAACCAGGCCAAGGCTAGTACTGTTTTAACATCCAGGCACGCCTCAACGTTTACCTCTCACAGGAAAGTGGAACTACTAACTCAGACAGCTTCTTTCTCTTAAAAAAATTGTATTTTTTTCTGTACGGTATGTTCTTTTCTGGAGTTTAAAAGCTTTTACATGTTTACAGAGTGCTAGTAGCCTTGTAACTCTGACCTGCCGTTCAGGTTTCTTTTTATTTAAATCTTATCAACATAGTGAATAACTGCAATTCATTTCAGAAGAACTGTGCTCTGCATTAGAAAGTTAATGTACTGATTAATTTCCCTAATTACAGTAAAACAAACAATCCTGCAATGGAGGCCAGTCTGCTCGCTTACTTAAGAAGCGATTCCGCCCAGTGCTGCGCGAGGAGATCAGCTGCGAGGTGTCTGAAGCCTGGCCCACTATAAAATTATAAACATTTCTTCTGGTTATGTTTCTGCTTTTCACGTCTGTCTCTTCTGAAATATCAGAGACTACTTTGACATTTAATTTCCATTTCTGTTTTGAAAACAGGAAAACACATGGCTCTGGAGGAAGACACCGAGAGTGAAGTAAATAGAAGCTAATCAGTCATGCAGTTGCTGGATGGTGGTGAAAATGTTTCCTATGAGCAGTGAGCTAGGAGAATAAAGTTCACTCTGAGCAGAAAGCTCACACCAGATCCATTAACTACACGAATCTCGTTTAAAAGCTGGTCCTGAGCCCCGTTTTGAGACCCCCAATGAAATTTAAGTGGTACATGAAGCTCATAATTCTCCTCACAAAGGACTGAACGTCACTAAATGTTCAGCTGATGGAATTACACACGACACTGTGGCCCAAACAGAAACTTCCTCGTTTGTCTGTGCGCTGCCACGCTGACCTAAGTGTGTTTTCAAAAATGTAATAGAATTTGCAAAGAAACTGAGAACCAGAATTCAGATTTAAGTTTTAGTTTAAATAATTAAGCCTGTTTTCCTACAGGGAGACCTGTGCTCTGTTTTGCTGCTCTCCCATCACCACCATTCCAGCCCAATCCACACAGCAGTCCCTTGCATTTCACACTTTCTTTCAACATCCCTGTGCTTCTTCTCCTTTTCTCCCTTGCTGCACCCACGCGGCATTGCTGTCCTATGCTATCTACAGGTCTATCCTAAGCTATCCAACCCCTGGAGGGTTAAAGGAGCAAAAAAGCTGGATTTGGTTCCAGTCAGGCCATGAACTGCCCGACTGGCCCCAGTGTTTGCACTGAATGGTCATCTGGCAAATCAAACAGAAGAAATAATTGAGTTTGTTGTACAGACCTTCCCTTAACTGTGGAACTAACCTGTGTTCCCTTGCTCTATCCAAACAATACTGTTCCACAAAACTTGCAGGATCTCAATAACTTTGAACAGTCTACTATCCTGTCAGATTTGGGTGAACCAATCACTGCAAAAGAAATGATGAGCAGACACCAAAATTATTATTTTTTTAGGCAATAGAATAATTAGAATAAATTTCTGATGGGAAAGACTCACTATGAATAAACAACCCAGGAAGGTTAAATATTGATTTGAAATAGCTGATAATACATGAGCTTCAATTGTCATTTATACCTGTATGAACCCGAAGTAATTCCACTTGGGTAGTTTAATAAAACTGTGATCAAAATGCAATCCACTGCTCCAACAAGAAGCAGCCTATCCTTTATAGCAAGAGCAAAGGCAAAAGCAAATGCAAAGTGAACAAAAATAAAACTGATCTTGCGGATCCAAAACAAAGCCAGGATAAATATTGGTGTTGATGATTTCCTTTCCATTATCCACAACATGTTTTTCCTCACAAACAAAGAAGAGCTGGTTTCATACCATCTATCACTCATATAATGGATGAAGCGTGAAAGATGCCTTCAAGCAAGTTAGCAGCTTGGCTGTGCCTCAATTTGTCATAGTCATACGCAAAGAAAAAATGCACTTCCTAATACATTCAAACATGTTGCATCCTGGAAGAACAACCCAACATCTGGACAGCTATAATACAAACTGCAACATCATGACTGTATGTCAAAGTAATTAATTAACATTTCCTTCTGCCAGTTAGAGCACATACATTCACTACAGAACACACACAATATTTGATCTTACTACTTCAATAAGAACATCTACTTCTGAAGCAGTTCTCATCTAGAAACTCTAATATCTCATATAAACAATAGACTCACAATTTCATAAGAGTAAATAAAATGCAGAGAGGGAAAGCGGTATGTCCAGGATGACTCAGCTGTCCAGAAACAATTGCAAATAGAGCTAAATTTCCTGAGCATGAGTAAGGAACCTCGGTATTGCTGAATTTACTGGTACCCAAAATCATTCCGTTAAGAACATTTTAACGGCATTTCAGGATTTCAGAATGACAATAACCCCACATATTCTTTTCATAGGCTCACCATAATAAAGGTCAATGCTCTCACTCTGAGGATTCCCATTGTCTTTTGGAATACTCTGACCCTCTGCTGATATATTCTGTGCTTTTCATCACATTCAATAAGCCCCCTGCTCTCCTTCAGAGATCATCAGAGTTACAGGAATAAAAGAGTTCATAGAATCATAGAATAGCTGAGGATGGCAGGGACCTCTGGAGATCCTCTACTCCAACCCCCCTGCTCAAGCAGGGGTCGGCTAGAGCAGGTTGCCCAGGACTGTGTCCAGGCAGGTTTTGAATATTTCCAAGGATGGAGACTCCACAACCTCTCTGGGTAATCTGATCCAGGGTTTGATAACTCTTACATTAAAAGCTCTTCTCTTATGTTTAAATGGAATTTCTGGTATTTTGATAGTCAGTAAACTGTGAATCTAAGCACCCTGAAGAGGACTGGGATCCCATTGCTGAGGACAAAAGGTGGTGAGAACATCTCACCGGTCTGACAGAATGGTGATCCCTAAAAAATGCAGACTGGACCACCTGCAACAGATTCTATGGACAGTCTAAATAACTATACCTTTCTCCAAATATAATTTTGAATAAACTGACAGGGTGCCAGAGCCCTGGCACAGGCTGCCCAGAGATGCTGTGGAGTCTCCTTCTCCGGAGATCTTCCAAACCTGCCTGGATGCCACCCTGCGCCCCGTGCTCTGGGTGTCCCTGCTGGAGCAGGGGTTTGGATTAGATGATCTCTAGAGGTCCCTTCCAACCTCAACTCTTCTCAGATTCTGTGACAGAAAGAAGCGATTCTTCTCCTGAGGATGAAAACAAAATAATCAGGCTCAGTCCTGAGATTCATCTCTCAAGCTGTATCATAGACCCAGTCAATCTGGAAGGTAGGGACGAGTTACTACCTTCTACCAGAATCGCCAGCCTAGAATCTGGGGCACAATCCAGGCTAGATGGAAGTAAGATTTGTAGAACTGCTTGTATTTTCTTACTGCTGTTCCTGTAGAACCAGCTATTTACATAATTGGGAAGCACTACAAGACAAAGTAGCAGAAGATGAAGTAAATGTCTTCTAGCTTCCCAAGAATTCATCATGCTTTCAGTCATTTCCCTTCCCAATCCTCCAGCAGCAAGTGTTGCAATCCCTGTGTAAAAGCAGACCTTCCAAGGGCTTCCTCACGTTGACATTTTTCTGCAAACCTGCCTCCTTTTGCAGTTTGGTTTTCTAGACCTTGATGTTTATTTAGAAAATGACCACTTCAATCTAATTAAGTGAGGTAGTATATCAGGATTTGGCTATAAAGTCCCCTGCAAGCAATTTTCCTGATTCACTAATTTACTAATACTTCCACATAAATGGGAACACTGAAGCTCTGTACAAAGGGTTCATAAAGATGAGCTTTAAGCAGACATTAGAAGAGGTAAGAATCCCTTACCTCTATTATTACCACCAATATCTACTATTTCAACTTTTACCTATTTCTACTAAAACACTATTTTTGCAGACTAAAGCTACCCTGCATTGGATATGCATCTGGCGAGGCATTCTAGCCAGGTTCATATAGGTTAGCAGTCCCCAGCCTTTATGTGATTAAGTTCTGAGCGATAGATAGAGAAGATAGTGAAAAATGAAGATCTGCAGAGACTTGGTTGTTGAACAACCACCCTCCAGGATAAAAGCACAAGTGTTTTGTCTCCCTTCTTTCTGCCTGATGCCCACAAAGATCTTCTTGGTAACAAAATACTCATTAGTAACACACACATCACTTCTATGTGTCATTTACTGCTGTCCCAAATGGAGTCTAAATCCATCTTGCACAACACACCCCAAATCTATGAAAGTAATTGAAACTTATTATTACAAAGTGGCTTTGGATGGGGACCCATCTCTCACACCTTCTCTTTTTTACCCTTCTTCAGTGCAGTTCCCATAGTTCATTTAGCATGAGTCCCTGTGCAGCAGCTGGAATCTTTATTCTACTCCACAACCCACAAACTCAACATTCATCCCGATTTTCTTATTCTAGTCATCTTTAAGGTCACTGATTTTAAGCATTCTTACCCTTACAAAGGGATTGACTCTCAAATCTATGATACCTGAGTCTCTTTTCAGCTTCCCTGAAAACAGCCTTCACCGTGTTTTCTTCAGCAAAATTCAGTCCTTTCAAACTCTCAGTTTTACTCCACAACTTTGAAATATTCCACTGTATTAACATAGGCATGTTTAATAAATAAAATCCTTCTGCACGGAAGCAAATCTTTTTGAGCTGTAAGGAAATGGCTGGAGGATGTGCTCATTATAGACTGCACATCCAAGATGATCAAATGGTGTAAGGAGGGGTTAAAACTGGAGGTATAAAATGTTCTCATGAGTTCAGCAACATAAATGAACTTTTGACTGTAGAAATTCTTGTTAATGTGCAAAATTTCTGGTATGGAAGCTAACATTTTTGACAGTAAAAAAATAAAAACTGACAATTGAAAACTGCATGTTTTGCTTGTAGTACCCTTCCAGGCCAAGAAAAGGCAGTTTTGGCAGTTGAATGTTGAATAACTTCCAGCATCCCACTTCAAAACATCATGCTTAAACATTAAACAATGTTTATGGAAGCTATAGTGTCGATGACTACTATAAAGTAGATCTTTACATCCCTCCGTAAACACTTTAAGCAGCTGCTTTGCCAGCACCAAAATAACACAAATGCCACTTTAGCCAGAACCTTCATCTCTAACTCTTTCCTCTGTCAGATTATTATGTTCACAACCATAAGGTTCTCACTTTTCACTTTTCTAAGCTGTGCCATTTGCAGCACCCTGACGTTAGCTTTCTCTTGTTCTTACTCTTGGTCTCTCGTGTCCAGTGTAACTTCCAGCCTCAGTTCCCTGGCCCTGGGATCCTCCCCTCCATGGCCATCTCTATCCCCTTCCCTTCAACTTCACTTTGTTATTCCAGGAAAGTTTAGGCCGGGCTTCACCTTAGGCCACAGCGTCAGGCAGTGGCTGCCTGTTCCCGTTGTTGTCCCCTCTGCCCCAGGCTGGAGCAAACTGCTCCCCTGGAGCCGAGGCCGGAGCCCTGGGCATTCGTTAAGCCTCTGCTATTTCATTACTCCTGTCTCCATCAGGAGCTAGACAAGCTGATTCAATAAACGCTCATTTTACTGGCGACATGGTATCTCCTCCTGTGGCAATTTTTTTCCCAATATTTTATAAGGACTACAGATAAATATGAGGGTACCATTTGAGGAGTCTGGGTGGGATTTTCATGAGCATCTAATTCATCTGAACGGGATTTCTCTGTGAGGAATCTTTTCATGAGAAGGTTTCACTCTGAGTGTATGTTCTTGCCTTTTACAACAGCACAAGCACAGGACAAAAGACAGACAGACACGCCACAAAACTTGCCCAGTTTACAATACTTAGGCTCATTGTGGGCTACTTCTGGCTTTCAAAAACTGCTAAAAATGCAAATGATGGCAAGGCTGTGGTAAAAGGAAGCTCTAAAGAAAAGTTTTACCAAAATTTTATCTGTTCAAGAATACATTTATGTATAGCTTTTACACTTGAAAAGCTCTCATTCATACAACACAAGTAGTTCATTCACATAGAAATAACTTTCATGAAAATGCTAAGTAACAGAATGGTTTAAAAAACTGGTTATATTCATTAAGCAAAGGAGTAAATCAGTATTAGAATTCTCTCCTCTTAAATGGTCCTGCTGGATCGTTTCTGCATATTATTCTGCAGATAAGAAGGAACAAATACCACCTCTCTAAATTAGGAACACAGCCCCCGGGCTGCATCACAGTGCAACCCACCACAGCACCAACACTAGCTGCACTTTCTAGTCTCATACCTCTGTATCAAAGATATTAATTGGCAGCTCAGATCATCCCGACACCACTGCAGCCTGCTGGCTCTTTCCAGCTGCGAGAAGGTCCCAGTTAATCCACATAATGAATATACTCAAAGGAGACACAAGCAATATGGACCTCATTCTGGGGCAGCTGTTGAGTAGAGCAGCCAAAACAAAAATAGAGTGAAGCTGCTATTTTACCAAAGTATGGGAGCATCTCCGTGTGCTGGAATTCGCAGCTGGAAGAAAGCAGTCGCTGCAGGGGAAGCTGCAAAGCTCCCTTCCTCCTCGCCGCAACCTCTCCTTCCTCTTCACGCCGTGTGCTCTGACGCGCTCCCAATTAAGTTGCTGACTTTGCCACCGCTCTCTTCTAGCAGACAGCAAGCCTTGTATGTAACACGAGGTGATGATTGACTGCTGCTCTCCGGCAAATTTTATCTGCTGGGGCTCAAGGTAAATTTCAAGTCTTATTTCTGAGTGAAATCTCATTTTCCTTTTTGATCTTTTAATCACAGCCCATAAGGTGGTATCATAAGGATGAAGGACAGCACTGAAGAAATCCCAAGAACACCGAATGGGAAAGGGGGCAGAGGGGCCTTTCCCTGTCATACAGCACATTCCTGGAGACAGTTACTCAGAATGCAGCAGGAGTCAGAGCAGGCCTGAGGTTTCTCCAGGTGATAGAGCTGGAAAATCCCTGGGGATTTTCGGGTACCTTAGGGCTCCGTCCTCTCCAGGCAGTGTTTGAAATGCCTCCTACCACGGAGAGCAGAGCTTTAGAAGAGGCCTTCTTTCCCAAGGACTACTAGAGCTTTCCTCTCGCTGCCTGTTAGCAGGCAAATACCCTGTGAGAAACCCAGCACCACCTCCGAGCGGGCGTGCAAGTCTGGGGTTTTGGCCTACACTTTGGGAGCTTTTTGGCTCTTTTCTCCAAATTACAGCTCTTCACCTACCAGCACGTAGGATTACACCAACTGTACTTTTAAACTGATCTAGAGCCTTTTCATTTGTGTAGAGTACATTTAAAGCTACATTATCATAGGATGCTCTAGCAATCAAGTTTAGCATTTGCAATTCAGTTCATTAGAAAGGATGTTTTTAAAAGGTTCTTTCTTTGGAGCTACTACCCTATCCAATATGAAAAAAATCAGACTGAAAGTAACACATTTATACAAATAAAGGTTTGTTCATAGCCTTCCTCATCTCCTTTTCACTATAAATTCAGGGTCAGATTCAGAGGGCTACCAGACGGATTTTCTGAGATACTCAGCACAGACAGTTGTCCAATTGTTCAGTGACAATAAATGCAGAATTTCCGCAGTGATCACACGCTCCAGGGGCTGCAGAGTGGATAATTGCGAGGCAAGATGCCCAGAGGCCTTAAACCTGCCCTCTCACCTCCAATTAGCTAGCAATGCACCTTAAAAAGTGTGTGTATATACATTATATATCCACACACACATACATGTACACTCACATACATATATATATTACAAGTATATAATTTTAGGTTATTAATTACACAACATAAATAATTTTCAGTGTAGCACTTAGGAACAAACAGCTTCTGACTGTCTGGAGGTGATTTTTCTTTCTAGCTAAGCATTCAAGGGCCACATTAATCCAGGCATGTCCACAGCCCCGCAGCTGATCACGCAGCTCCTGCCAGCCCAGTGGAGCACAGCAGGGCAGGCAGGAAGCCTGTGCCCATACAGCAAGAGAAGGACCAGGCCAATCTGGAGGACAGAGTGTGGGCCCCTGAGCTGCCACTCTGAGGGGGTACAAACCAGGAGGGTGCTTTGAACAGAGCATCTGAATTTTAGAAAAATATTCACTGCAGCTCATTATGGACTTCCCTCTTCTAACGGAGCAGCCAAAACAGGATGCTGGGTGCTTTAACGGAGGAGTTGATTGTAGGAATTCGGGCATAAATATATACAATTATGCAGAATTATTTTGATAACATTTTAAAGTTTTTTTTTTTAATCTCTGTTATGCAGCTGAAACCCTGCCACACTATATAGCTAAATTCTTTCCCTATGACATGTGCACATTGGTGCTGTGCAGTAGGTGATGTGTTCATCACATGTGTCTAGAAGCACGGGGTATGTCCAGATGAGGGTGCTGTGGATTGCCTCCTCCTCTGCAGGGGAGCTGGCCTTAGGCTTGGGCCTCTCTCTAGTTTGGGGAGGGTGGCAGTGGTTTGAGTTCACTGAGAGAAGCGCCCGCCTCTGCTCAGCCAGATGGGACTCAGGGATTCCTGGACTCTAAATGAAATCCTCCTCATACTGATTTTCCCCTTTGTCTCTTAAGTTTTTGTTCAGATAATGACTTAAACTCTTATCTAACTTGAGCAACACAGGTTGCTCCAATACTGGCTGTAAAAGGATGATTCAAATGCATAAAGTACATGGCTAGATCAGGCCTTAAGAGCAACACCAAGCACTAGAAGGCAGAACTCCAGGGACTGGAGCAGAGTGGGGGAAGCTCTACCTATTTCTGAAGGCCTCAAAAGCACTGAAAAAGAGGAGCCCAAGGAGGGCTGGAACGACAAGGGAAGGATTGTCATTACTTTGGCCTCAGCTGCTACTAGCTGGTTTCCAGAAGGAAGCCCCTTCCACCCTGTGGCCGGGAAGATGAACATGCAGGTGAAAAGTAAAGAACAGGAGAGCTCAATTTTTCCCTTTTCATTCACTTCTGTACAAAGCTTAAAACAACTGGCAACTGATCTATGCACCATCAATGAATTCCACAGAAGAAGGGTACAAAGCAAATTCTTTCCAAGTAAATCTGTAATCTATCCTTCCTTTTCCACAATCAACTCTTGCCCTTTGCTTGTTCCAGTTACTCTGAGAAAAGCTTAAACCAAATATGACCCTCATACATTTTCATAAGCTTGTAGCATCTACAAACTGCCTAACTCACGGAAGCTTAAAGCTAGAGGATATTTTCCTATCTGTAATAGCATGATGAGAAACCCCCATGCACAAGTGAGCAAATATTAAAACCTTCAGCAAGAGAAGAAAGATTTCATACATCCCACGGAATGAAAAATGATGGATTAGTCCAGCTTAATACAGCCACATTATCTGTGTAAAAATATACACCGGGCATGCTGCTGTGCTGCTAACTGCACCGAGCAGCAGCTTGTGTTTACATTTCCCTTCCCCGCTTCCCGGCTGTCCTGCGTGGGCTGGCACCCTGGGCGCGCAGGCCCGCGCGTGGGCCCGGCAGCCGCAGAGGCAGGAATCAAACGCAAGCTGTCTGCCCGGCTACACCAGCTCTGCAGCAGCTGAAAGGGCTGGGATATTTTTTAAGCTTAAGGAAGAGTAAATGGTTAGTGTTGAAAGAGACGGAAAGCAATTCTGCACAGTGGTTGCTCCCGGAAGGTCCTGTGTGAACCCTCGTTTGGGGTTTGTTTCTTACACCTTTGCATGTCTTTGCACGATTCAGTTGTCACTGGGTCTACAGAACACATCAAACCTAAGCTGCAGCTGAGCAGCTTGAATAAAAACTATATTAAAACCCTAAAATCCACATGGATAGCCCGCTGGACACAAAACTATTTCAGCTAAAGCACTGATTAAGACTGAGTCTCAATTTAAGAGTTTCCCAACTTTAAACAGATCTACAGAAACTGCACCTAAGCTCAGCATCGCTAGTGAGGACTGGAATCACCCACCTTGGTGGAGGCAGAAGGCCTGCAGCAGCCCCGGCCGGCACCGCGGCGCAGCCCCCCGGCGCCGACACCTTCCCACACCAACCCACGACGGCTCTGCCAGGACGGGCCCGCGGGAATCGCAGCAGGAGCAGCGGCTGCCCAGGCTCTCCACGCTCTAAGAGGCTACAGCACCACGTCCTGCCCCGCTGGGCCTCTTCCCAGGCTTGTTTCCCAGTCAACCCTCCTGTCCTAAAAACCTAAGGACGGAAATCTAACTAACGATTCCGTAGCTAAGTTCCTGACATTAGGCTGAGTTTCATCTGACCTGTATTCACAAGTCAAGAGACCTTCTTTAGAACCCAGAAATAGTTCAAAGCATTTTGAGACTACGGAAGCAAGAACCCAGCCTGAAAAATGTCACAGCCTCTGTTTAAAATACCCCATTTTTCTCCTGAGATTTCCACTGTTGCTTTCATAGTTTGTCAAGCAACCCCCCTCCACATCGAGCAAAGCATCCACAGTTCTCATTCATCACAAGCCTCAGAACCGAAGCACTCCAGCTGCTCTAGGGCTATACCCTTAAATGTGATCTTGCTGTGATGTTACACTTGCCTGTTGTTATGACCTTGGCTATTTTTGACAAAGATATAAAGATGAAATAGGCTCTTGCCCTTAATGAGAGTTTGTACAAAACATCCTTTCCAAAGTAAACTATGTTATATGTGTATGCACCTTACCGATGAGACGTGCCAGGCAGCAGCACTATAATCCATTCCTCTCCCCCAGATGACACAGCATGAAGAACCATGGTTTGGTATCATTTGTCAACATATCTTTAATTACACTTTGGGCAAGTATTATATTTTCTGCTGAAACCAAGAGCAAAGCAAACATTTTAAAACCACCTTAGATTTTGGTTACAAATTCTGCATGTGTTTGCTCTGAAATTTCCCAAAGTGGTGTACACGCTTTGGAAGACACTTGCTTGCAGCTCACAGCTCTTTCTCTGAGTTTTCCTTTTCCTACCTATTCTCCACAGTGCTGTGAATTCCTTTTTAATCAGAAGGGTCTCTGTGGTCTTCCCCAAAGTGAAAAATGTTCATTCGGGCAAAAACATTTCATACGGCCTGATGAATTTTAGTATTTTAAAAGAAAGGCTGCCCATTCTTTACAGGGACCTCATCCAAAGCCTGACCAACTTGGAGACTTTCCTTAGATTTCGCTGAGGTTTTTTTAGCACTTTCTTCAAAACTGACTCAGCAACACCCTTAAGCAGCTGTGTGGTTTAAAATAGATGAGAAGTCCTCCTCACGTGACGAGGTAGGGATACGCTTAAGTGCTTTGCTGGATTGGGGCCTAACAGCTTGCAAATACAGATGGCTATTATCAAGACCTAGAAAGGGCAGGTAACCACCAACAGTCAATTATATTTCTACCAGAACTTCAAGCCAGTGTATCATACTGCTTGAAGTTAATTGCTTTGAAATAATAGGACAGGTGAGCAGGTAAGTTCACATGGAGCATTTGCCATTTTCCTTTGTATTAAAAAAAATGCAGATTGTGTGGACAAAATGGTCATGATTTAAAAAAAACGAAAAAAGTTAAAAGGGAAGGGACAAGGTATATGGTTTTTTAAAAGATTTTTCTTTCTAATGATGGCAAGCATTTTTTACCATCATTAAAACCTTGAAAAACATTCTATTCCACAACTTCTTTAGTTAATACCTCATTACTTCTCTTTTTATTGTTATGGTAATCAAGCCTTAATATATTGCAGCTTTATAGCATGAAATCAAGGCTAGGCCTGCAGGCATCGACAGATGTACAACAGCATGCAGTAAAACACAGGTATAGAGGCATGCAGAGCTGAATATGGCACGGGGTTTCTTTCTAATTGTTTGCAATTCATCTGAAGTTATTTTAACCTTGACAACAGATGAACTCTCACATGTCGTGTGATCAGTCACGGGAAGCTGCAGAGGACAGGTTTTGTGACTGCTGTCTTACAAGCTGAGCTTTATGAATGCAGAAAACAAGGCTGAGAAAGATGCTCGAGTTGTTTGGATAACTACAGACTGTAGCTGTAGCTATTCAAAACATTTAACTGAATATGTTCTAAGCGAGGGAGAATGGTAATGCTGGGGAACTGGATTTAACACCAGAATCTTGTCTTTCTGAAGGAAATGTATGCTCAGTGCCAGAATTCATACCCTCTCCTGCCATAGTCAGCCGTTGTGGTGAATGGAAAAGAACATTTGGGCCTGACTTCTGTTTTTTAGATGACACCCAGACCTTGTGCTGGAACTCTATTCAGGGTTGAATTTCACCCATCAAACCATACGCTTTTAGAAAGCTTTAATGGTCTGGTCTGCAGAGTGCTGAAATACCACCTCCAAGACAGGGAGTCTCCCTAGACCTTTTCAAAATAAAAGGAAATAGATGACCCCCAGTAGCAAGCAGGTTCCAGTTCTAAATATTGTCCTCAGGAGAGATCATTCAGAAACAATTATAGTGGCTATGAGATTTTCTAAATGTAGGGAGCATTTTGGCTAGAAACCCCTTTCCGAATAAAAGAGTTTAGAAGAGCTTAGAAGAGCTTAAATAGTTTAGAATAGTTTAGAGTTGCTTTAAAAGCAACATGCCTATGACTTTACCTCTAATGTCACTGCTACAAAGGTCCATACAGCTTTGCTGCATGGTCCCCACAGGGAGCAGGTGGCTTTCACACAGCCCAGAGCTGTATGGAAAGGAGATGGAAAGCCCAGTAAAAATGAATGCTGTTTTTCCATGTTATTACTGGTAACAGTAAGACACGAGTCAACACTTGGATCATTAATGTGTCTGAAAATCCTGATCAGTGTCAGTTTAGAAAAGGCTCTGAGCTCTTCTTCCCAAAATACTCTGAATAACAAAAATACTGTACTGAATCTCTATCTACTCTATACCTGTTCGTTCAGAGTCCCCTAGCAACAGAGAGGCCATCGATCCCAATTTTTAGTGTCGAGCATAAAGGTGAGCACCTCTCAGACCCAGTAAAAACTTATTGCAAGTACTTACTGCACTTGATAGCGGTAAGACCTTGTCAGAGCAGACCTTAGGACAAGAATGCTTGTTGCTCCGCATATAACAAATGGATTGGAAGACAATGGACACTATAGTCCAGCGAATACACTAATTATATTAATAAAATGAAAGCTTAAATTCTGAAGCTAATCCTGGGCTATCATTTATAAAAGTTAACAGGGCATATTTAATTTAGGAATTGGCTAACGCTTCTCTTCCCACTGCTGAAACCTCATAAATGAAATATACTGGATTGCTGCCCAGTGCGGAAATAAAAGTTGTGAATAATGTTTCTATCTCAATCATTGTCAGTGCTTTAATATTCCTAATTACTTTAAAAAGCTAAATATTCAATACAGGAAAAACCTTCTTTTCTTTTTTCTTCGCTTGCGAGATTAGTGCAATTTTTTAAGAGTCATTGGGTAGTTTTGGTCCACAAGGCCTATCTGTACAGTGACATCTTATCCTTTACTCTTTATTGTTAGATAATTTGAGTACTTACTAGACTATGGGTGTATGGACGTGTGTATGAATGTTACATCTATGTGTGCATATCCATCTTATTACAGAGTTTTCTTATTTTCTCTATTTTTAACACATTTAAATGGGTATATAGAGTATAAATACTCACTAGCTGTTAGGTTAAATGTGTCAACTGCTAAAAATAACCGAAGGATCAAAAGGATTACTGCGGTCCAGGATTTTAATAAATATTTATAGGTAGATATTTACTATCTTACACTGCCTATTTTTTCCCTTGTCTACCTGCCAGACCCAAAGCCTGGCCTTCCCTTCCATCCTCCTTCCTTTCTTCATTGCCTTTTCTGTTGTAGGGGGGAGATGCTGGCAAAGCTGCAGGTGGAGCAGCAGGAACTTCCCTGAACAGATTCCACCCTTTTGACCTCAGCCTCTAGAGCTATTTGGCTCAACTCATATTTAACTCCTAACCTTTCAAGACTGCCAATATTTCTAAGGTCTCCCTGTATGTTTACGCTTTCTTTTATCTTTCTGCCTCATAGTGTCTCTTTTTCAAAATCCCAGTCAATCTGGGAGAGAGGGAGGAACTAAAGGCACAATGAAATATTCATTCACTAAAGAACTCACAGCATCTTTCTCGATGCAGCTTTATTTACTCACTTGATGCACAAATAAACTTCATTTAACAAGCTCGTTTCTGTTGTGTCAGTCTTGGATCGGGCCCACATTGCCTAACATCTCTGATGTTTATAGTGGAAATAATACACACTCTTTAGCGTTTCTCCAGCAGGTCGAGGGAGGTGATCCTGCCCCTCTACTCTGCCCTGGTGAGGCCACATCTGGAGTACTGTGTCCAGTTCTGGGCTCCACAGTACAAGAGGGATGTGGAGCTGCTGGAGAGAGTCCAGCGCAGGGCTACAAGGATGATCAGGGGCCTGGAACATCTGCCCTATGAGGAGAGGCTGAGGGAGCTGGGCCTGTTCAGCTGGAGAAGAGAAGGCTGAGAGGGGATCTAATCAGTGTATATAAATACCTCAAGGGAGGGAGTGCAGAGGACGGGGATGGTCTCTTTTCAGTGGTGGCCACTGATAGGACTAGAGGAAATGGCCGGAAACTGAAACATCAAAAATTCCATAGGAACTTAAGGAAAAATTTCTTAACAGTGAGGGTGACAGAGCACTGGAACAGGCTGCCCAGAGAGGTTGTGGAGTCTCCTTCTCTGGAGATCTTCAAAACCCGCTTGGATGCAGTCCTGTGCCACGTGCTTTAGGTGTCCCTGCGTGTGCAGGGGGTTGGACTAGATGATCTCTAGAGGTCCCTTCCAACCCTAAGCATTCTATGATTCTATGATTCTATGATTCTAACTAACACAGATTTAACCCTCTCTTCACCAATTAATAGTTTGACACTCGTCTTCTCTGTCTGGAAGAACTGACAGCCCCCAGTGTGAATTCATTTCATATTACAATGTGCAGAAGTTCCACCTCAACCATCACACCAAGCTCTGCAGAAGGGACAATCCAGGGGGTGAATTTCAAGTCCGAAGGTGGAATCTAGGCTTCATGAAGAGGCAATGTCCTTCAGCAGGACAAGGATTCTGTCTAGCAAGAACACTTACCACCAGCATATTTCATGTGGCATTGCTAAGATTAGAACAGTTTCCTAACAGAGCTCTGTTATCTGCATTAACATTCCAGTAACAGGTCAAAAAGCAATGGGGGGATCCTTCACTGCATTTAACATTTCTTTATAAAACAAGCAAAAAGATGAAAGTCATTATCACCTTATCAGTAACAAAGAGGTAGTATCACAAAGAGGTAATATTAAGGGTTGCAAAACTGCCCAGCTCATACTGAGAGCCACTGCTTTGTATTAGGTTTTCTTTCTTTCTTTTTTTTTTAACAGTAAGATGAAACTTTACTACATTTTCGTAATCTTTACTCACCACTGGAGCAGTCAGTACCTCCCCATCCTGGTTCACAATGACAAGTGTCAGGAGAAACGCATCTTCCATGCACACACTCCTCTGTGCAGAGTGCTGTTGAGAAGAAACAACGCGCAGCATTGGAAACATGCACAAAGCTACGCCTTAGAGAGCAATACTGCCTTTAAAAATATTAAACTAAACAAAACAAAAAGAATTATTTGCAAGGTTTAATTAATACTAAGTGACCAAAATAAAGTAGAGGCCTCTTGACAGCAATAAACGCATTTATCAGTTCAGTTCTCCGTAATGAAAAACTCTAACACCAGAAAATACTTTGGTTAGCAGTTCTGCTTCATATTAAAATTTTTCCAAACTGATACGATTATCATAATTAGAGAATACCAACTTATGTGAAGCAAATTTGTAAAAAAAAAAAAAAAACTCAAGGAAAAGAAATAATTTCACTGCTGTAGCTTGGTCTTTTCAAGGTCATCCAGTTTTCAATAACCACTGCTCTATATCTTATTTTCCAAATTAACGGAAGCTCCATCTCCCAATTTCAAAATACAAAAAAGCTGTTTTTAAAGTCTTACTTGGCAGTTGACTAGAGATATGCATGGGAGAATCTGCTTTTCTTCTTCCTAAGCAAGAATAGGTCATGGTTTTAAGGCGCTTCTTTTCCTGTGCTGCTTTGGTGCCAGATCTACCTCCCCATGCACACTGGAATGCCCTTTGCCTTCCAACCTGGATGAGACTAAGTACTGTGAGTACTGAGCCCTGCTGCTCAGTACTGCTTACCTGCCTAGAGCGTCAGTGATTTAACCTCTTGGTCACCAATGAACAAACCCAGAAACCTGTTCCCAATATTTTTAAATCCAGCTTCAAAACACAAGTGATCTTTTCATAATCATAACTGTGGGACAAATCTTCCTGTTCTTTACAGATCAAATTGCCCATGACCAGTAATTAGAATGTTGCCTTATTATAATGATGACAAAATCTTTCTAGATTAGTCATTTCCATCTAGGTTCTCTGCATGTCAAAACTGCAATTTATTCTTATTTCATATCTTGTGTTTAGGCAGTATTGCAGGAGGCATGAAATATTGATAGCTAATTTTCTGCTGTCTAATTGTCCTAAGCTTTTGTGTATTTATTTTACTTGAGTTAGGGTTTCTGAAGATAGTCATATCCTACTCTACAGATGTAAGATTAAATTCAAGATAGGATATTAGAAGAATGGGATGTTTTTATAAGAAAATACAAGCCTCATGCAATTATTTAAAAATCAATGGTCATCTATGACAGGGAGAAGTCCAAACTCAGAATAAATATGAAGTTTTACGTTGGCATTAAGGTACAGTGTGAAAAAGATATACAACATGCTGGAAAATGGATGCCTTGAAAACCATAGACCTCTGTAGAGCTTTATGTAAGAATATGCAACATATATGCATAAATAACATTTATATGCAACGTGCAACATTTTTATCCTTTTAACCAGACCATACTCTTGGGTCAAGTCATGATTTGTGAGCAAGAAGGTTGGTGGTACGGTGGAAGGTTGATACATGTTTTCTCTTTCAAATAACGAAGTTCTTGCTCATTCTTTATCCAAATTTAGCCGATTTAGACACCCAGTCATATCACATCTTAGCTATGTAGCATAAATATGAAACAATAATGATTAATTAAGATAATAACATTCTCTTAATTACTTATTTATAGAGAGAAGTGTTGACTTTTTTAATAGTGCTACAGTCCTTTGGGAAAAGTGTTAAATAAGACATATAAGCAAGACTCGAGATCATATTTCTCATTCTAAATCAATCACTGACATAAGAATTACAAGAAGTGCCACAGAGAACTGTACCTCTGGTTTGAGGTGTTTGGGAATCCCTCACAGTTGAAGGTGACAATCTTTAATTAGGAAAGAGTCAAGAAAGCTAAAAACACCCCCTCGAACTGTGGGTACTCACATCTCTGGTTTATTAACTTGCTAAAGAAGTAGCTATGAGCTCACTAGAATATAGTCATTTAAAGCTATGAAATTACATAGGACTAACCCCATATATGGGGTCACACAAATCCCCTTTTCTAACACAGAAGCTAATTTGGTAGAAGCCATTTTATTCTAGCAGGCAAATAATCAGACTCCTTCTACTGTCTGATCTGAATCAGGTCTATAAAGGTCCATATAAAGGACAGATTAGGATACTACTCTGAAGCTATACTGTGGCAAATACGATTTCATATTTCCCCATATAAAAGGGAAGTCTTGTCTTGCTCTAATCTTTGGAGTTTAAATTAATTTTTCATTCTATTAACATTCAACATAATAGGATACAATGGTCCCCAAGGCATTCTTCATAATATACTTTGTACAGTGGCTTGCAAATGATCTTACTAGTTAATGGAACTATAAAAATTACTTGCACATAAAGGTCAAGAAAAATAAAGATAAGTATATACTTTCTGACCCTGTCCTGTTCGACACACAGCCAAAGGCCCCTGGAGTAAAGAAAACTTGCATTAATGCAAGTAATATAATTCCTCCCAGTATAATAATAGCTCAAGCAGTGCAACCTTTGGAATTCCAGACTTTTTATGTCTGCATTCTCCCCTGACCAATTCTCTTCAACAATCCAGCACCTCATTGATCAGTTTATTATTAGCATTCTTGGCATGAGTTTAAGATCAGTTTGTAGTTTGATTCAGTCTGGTAATAAAATGACCTACATCAAAGCCCTGCCAAAATGCCAACTTTGTAGCAATGCGTTTAGCATGAGTTATTTCACTATATTCAAGGTCACACAAGAGCTGCTCCTTGTCATGGAATAAAGTCAACAAAAGGATTCTATAACAATTATTTTGATGATTATCACTTACTTTATAATTACAAAGAGTGCTTTTTTTTAAACATATGTGGCCAATCCTCAGTGAAATACAGAGCGAGTTTTCCATGGTGCTGCATTCTTTTGTGTGGGGGCCTGTTCTCTGATTCTACAGGGTTTAATCACACTGTACAACACTATTTTACCCACACTGTTATACCCTGCTTATCACTACTTTACCAACACATTGACTTCTAGTACTCCCTTAGGCAATGTAACTAACACGGCCACAAATTGCCTTCTTAGCCTCTTCACAGGAGTGAAAGTACGTTTAGAAAAGAGTTTCATTTTCAGGAAAGAAAATGGAGTGCTTTAGCTTGGGAAGGTTTCACTAACTTGTCCGAAAATATAACTTTTGCGTTTATTTCAAAAAAAGTAGAGTCAAAAGAGGTGTCTTGTGCTTGTGGTGGAATGTGGTGACATTTACAGTGGTCCTTCGAACACGGAGCCCACGGCCAGCGATCCGACAAAGCCCCGTCTCCTTCCCTCTCCAGCTTGTAGACTTTGTTGTGCCAGACCAGTAAATTATCTTGGAAACAAAGACAAGTAAAATTACAAATTCCAAGGGAACCTGGGGTAGGAGGCAGAGAACAGTGTTGCCGAGGAGACGGCTGGAGCGCTCTGCATTAGCTGGAGTTTCCTGGGCTCTGCAGGCTTCCCGCCCAGGGAACAGAGTCCAGTACTGTGGAGCAGCCAGAAGATGATGGAAAGCATAAAAAACTGGAGCCGTGCTACGGCGTGCCAGCATGGCAGAGACTCTCCAAGACAACTGGACATAACAGAAAACGTTATTAGTTGAAGATACAGATGGTACTAACAGAAATTCAAGCACTTCTCTGAACTACACAGAATGAGCGAGTCCATCGTGGCAGCACATGTGGCTAAAAGACACTGCTCCATGACTCCAAGTTCTTCAAAACAGCCTCCTTTTCTCTGTCCCACCTGCAGTTTAGGTAGTCTCAGCCAGTTTTTCTCCATTACACACTGAGTTTATACAAACTCCAACCAGATTTGTTTGTTTGCTGTGAACCAAAGGTAGACCTGCATTTTATCTACATGTTGCTGGTATCTGATTCGAGTCATCTAACCATCTTATGCTTTCTCATTGCTGAACTCCATTAAAGAGAAATTTAATGGGTGATGTTTTCCTTCACTACTTAATAGGATTCCCTTGAAACATTTTTTGCCATTTTATCATATTCTCTCAGTTCCTGGTGCGACTTTTAGGGGAACAAATATTTTTTTTTCGGGTGAAGTAGCAGTTACTTTATGGTCAGTGGTTTCATATAATGCAGAGAGGTCAGAGAAGATTAAAAAAGATGCTTGCCCCTTCTCCATTATGAATCTATTCATTTAGGCCACTCTGGTGGTTTCATTTTAATGTACTGGACTCACTCCAGGCTGTGCTCAGTCTAGGATATTAGCTTCATTAGATAAGCCTGCAGTCAGCTTTTGGCCAGCATCTCCTAGAATGTGTTCAGAAAAGGGAGGTTTGATAGTAGAAGAAAGATGACTGCACCTAATGCATCCAGGTAGAAAACTGGAATCCCTTTTTTAGACTACAGCATGTTTGGGGAAAGCAGGACTCGTTCTCTATCACTGATTTTCAATCAGGAACCATGCTCATTAGCTGGCTTCTTGGACTTTTTTTTCAATGAAGTGGAATAATAGTTCTTCACATTGCTTAATACTTGTTTCTGTGCTGATCTTTCAGGATTCATAAATCAGTTTACCACCTTGGATAGCACTTTAACAAAGGGTTTACTAGCCTTGATAGATGCAGAGATCTCAAAGCCTGCACAGATTTTGAGGAATGTATTATTTCAGGGTATACAACCCTTATTTTTCATCCTCCCCTTGGCATTCAATGAAAGTATTAATAACAAATACAAAAACAAGGAGATCAATAAGAACAAAGGAAAACTGAGATTGACACAGATCATATAACAGCAATGGGATGCAAGATCAACTCATTTTTCTGCTATTAGATTCTTATTCCATTTTCTGCTATAACATTTCCTGGCAGATCTGGAATTAGAGATTATATGTCCATGCAGTCAGATCTGAATTAGTGGTCTTTCCTGCTGGCTGGTGCATGGGGAGTTTCTGACCACTGTCTCAGTGAGATATTGATCTGTTCAGGATAGCAGCGAGGTTGTGTTATCCTCAGTCTTGACACCCTGCCAAAGCTTAGGGAGGAGGCTGTGCCAGAGATGACTTGTGAAAGTCTAAAATAAGAGAACTGAGGACACACATTTTGAGGATTTTGTCCTCTCCCAGGAGAAGAATCTGACATATGTCACTGTCATCATTGACAAAACATCTGAAAATCTTTATATGAATCTCTTAGGAGGTGAAGATTTGTTAATAAGCATAAAACCTACATTAATTTCAGCTTAGATTTCTCTTACCACATAAGTGGCAATCTGGGCCTTTGATGACTAATGAGAAGAACTCACGGACACCCACATTCTTGTCATGGGTGAGTGTCTTAGATGGATGACATGGGCTCCTGATATCTCTCAAGTCAGACTTGGCTGCTTCCCACTCTCAGCACCCTCAGAGGGGAGATGCTCCTAGTTTACTGATTACTGGGGGATCTGGCACTGGTGAGAATCCAGTTTAGTCCATGCTGAAACATGCTGCCTGCTCTACCTGGGGACGGGTTAGGAAGGCAGGCGAGGGTAGAGCAAAGCAAGTCACTCTTTCTGGTTGCCATAACCAGAGCAAGACCTGTTGAACACTTCCTTGTTTTGCGGTCTGGTTGGGTTCTAGGAACAGCTGAGATGGTGTTCAGCTTTCCCCCTGGGAAAGGAATGGCATAACAGCAGTGACCATAAAAATAGTGCCATTGACAGAAAAAGCTTAGAGCACAGCAAAAAAAGAGAGGTCGATGAGTGTCACACATTGAACAGACTTGAAATAAGTTCTTTGTGTTATTTTGATGCCTCATTGGCTTCATCTGCTCTGGTAGAGAAGAAATGGGAGATAGTACTTGCCATTTAATCATGTCTGAACAAGAGCTGAAAAGCAGCCTCCTTGTAGCAGCAAAGGCCAGAAGAGCAGACGTGGGGTCACTGGGCTGAACTGCTTTGTAGCTTTGGCTGGGTGAGCAACAGAGGAGCTTTGCAGTGGTTCCCAGCACAAAGCAGGAATTGAGGGAAGGCTCTGCAGGATGCTGAGCAGTCAAATGCATCTGCCCTGCAAAGTGAGCAGGGTGAGCAGGTTACTGGGCTGTGCAAAAGCAACACTAACCTCTGGGTCTGTAGGTGAAGTCTAAATCACATCTAAGCTTAGGCAAGAGGGTTTCTGTGAAGGCGTGGGGGAGTTAAGGTTAAAAACTTAGGCAAATTCTGCAATGAAGACAAAATGTCTATATCTAATGCCTGATTCAATGAATCATGACTAACATCAAACGTAAAGGAAAGTCTTCAGACCAGGCTCAGATGCAGTCCACACAGGGATGGCTCTTGCTACCCAAATACTCCATAGGGACCAGGATGGTGCAGACTCCTGGACTTGTCCTGTGAGGTGTTTTCTAGGGCTCAGCCTCCTTCCCTGCCATGTGACTCTGAGCTCACAGAGAACTCTTTGGAAATCAGTTAAATATTGCGATCTCTTGATTGTTTAAGGCCAGCCACTGATTCTATACATTTTCTGCCATTGCTTCGACTAGATATAATCATTCCTTTCTACCATGTTGAGGCAAAAGACTTACGCTGGGATCAATTCGGCTAATCAATTGTCTAATACAATGTTATTTTGTGGGATTATTTTCAGCATTTAACATTTTCTGGTAAATGATTTCCCATTGCCTCATTGCAGGGTTCAAAACAATCATTACCACTAATTCAAACTGTTAATGAGGTCAAGAATGATGCTGAATCAGCAGAGCACAGTCTATGACCCAGGAAAGTTTTTTCCCTCCTTCTCCTTCTTTTCCCTCCTCCCCTTGCTTTTTGGTAAATTGATCGACTCTTTCAAACATTTAGTAGAAAACACATTTTCACAAGTTAATTTTCTCCTGAAATTTGATTCATCAATGCAAACTTAATGCAAATTTGTCAAATTTGCACTTTATCTTGCACTTTTAGTAAGAGACGTTCCTAAGCAATGCAGAAATATTAGCATCTACTCTTAGGCACTCCCTCCTGCTCCCTACATTTGCAGGTGTTATCTAGCAGACCTTATTCCACCAAAACTCACCATGGTCAAAAATTGATTTGCCAGCAAGAGGCTCAATTTTTTTTTCTGAGAACAGAAGAAAGAAGCAGCAGCTTTTCCTCCTATGCTGAAACCAGTGGAAAAGATCTTTGGCTCTCCTGCTCCTGCCCTTAGGGGAAATATTTTTGTTTTCACAGAGTGAAATTCTTGTCAAGCTGGGCAATACGAAAGAAGCTGGTGCCTAAGATCCCTGGGCCTTTCACCTTTCTTACCAACATATGGAGAGGCAGCCAAATGAACAGAAGAACAAGCATAACCTGATCTTCCAAACAACCCGTGATGGCAGAGAGCAGCAGACACCTGAAGAATGACTCTTCTCCAACAGCACTAGTCACTCATAGCTATGGCATCTTCATTACAACCTGGGCTCTCCGAGGAGATGTGTTAGAGTGGAAAATGAGTTCCCAATAGAGAGATACAAAGGTAAAAATTAACTAAGAATGGCAAGTCAGAAATAAGTAACATTTCTAGTTGAGTTTTGCCTTATTTCAAATCATGGTTACCTCTGCTTTCTTACTATGGCAGCATCACTCAAGTTGACCAAGAATTGAGGCGTTCAACACTGTCTGAATGGCTGCTTCATTTAAACTGTGATGATGGAAACATAGAGGACAGTGTCAAAGCAAATGAGCTATCATCCAGAAAACATTTATAACATCAGTTGCAAAGGGCTGGATTCTCAGAAGTGCTATAGCAAACACAGAGAGAGACATGAGTAGGACTTGGAACTAAATAGTCTAAATCAGCAATGAAATCATCCAGCCCTGTTCTCTGGAATTCTTCTAAAAACTATAGCATCTGCATATTTTGTTATGGGCTACCCTCTGAGCGCATTACGTGATTTTCATCGTGTACAAATTCCATCCTATTCCAATTTCTGTGAAATACTTATTTTTGGATCTGACAGCATTGCCACATGTCCATAGCTCTCTGATTATTGACTTGTCTGGAATGATGGGTCTTATGCCAAGAAAATTCCATTTTCTGTCAGTAAATGACACAGCTCAGTGGTTGATTGATTTTCATAGGCAAAGAATATCTACTATGTATATGAGTGAGGATGGATCCATCAAAAATGTTGTTTCTAAAAGACCAAAAGTAGACAAGTCCACATGTCTGGTCTGCATGATAGTTCTGGCCATTTTTCTTGTGCAGTACAGCACCTAAAAAAAGCCTTAAGTTACTCCAATTCCCCTAGATGACTTTTAGTCCTGTGGCACATTGAATAAAGCATTGATTTTTCAAACGATCTCTCTTCATTCTTATTCCAAATTTCATCAAGCCGATCTAGCAAAAATCCTTTTCTTTGTTTCTCACCAACATAGGATAAATATGGACAAATTTCTAAAGGCGAATCTGTCACCGAGGCCAAGCTATTATATGGCATGGGCCCTGGAGGAGCAATGTCTTTCAGATTTCATTCCAGATCAAGGTACACGCTGCAAATGAAGGTCACCCTGATGAAATCAAGGATAGAAGTATAGTCTGTTTGAAGATCATGTTAATGTATGAGGTACACTAACACTACTGAGAATGGAATATTTAAATGCAGACAATATTCTCACTTTTCAAAAGGAACCATAGTAATGGATCACCTGTGTTTCAGTTACTTATTGAAAAGAACTGCAAAAAAGACCTAAGAAATAAATTATTATATAATTACAGGGTTGATTCTAATCTCAAGCCACTAATTTAAAATTTCTGTCACTAACTCTAGACTGCAGGAGGTCAGTAGATTTCATGATCAAGCCCGATTTCTCGGTAATGACTAATTGTCTAGAGAAACTTCCTACTAATGAGACATGGTAAAATGTATTCTCTGGTTCTTGTGATTCATAATGTTGACTAAAAATAGAAGAAGGAACTTGGAAATAAGAATTTCTAACTACGGTATCAGAAGCTATTGAATGCTTTTCAAGATGCCAACCCTTTACTGTTACATAAATATTGTGTAGTATTTGCATAAACAAAATTATTATGCAGTGTTTTGGGAAAAAAATCATTATGGACCATTTTAGTGATGAGTTTACAAGGAATTCCATTTAAATTGTAGAATTCCCTAGAAACTAAATCTTCTGAATGCAGATGGGGTGGTATCAGATCTTGAACTCACATCAGAAAGTATTTGCTTCAGTAGAGCTATTGTAAGTATTGTGTTGTTGTAACCTAAAGTGTACTGTTATTTGCTATAGCTAATAGGAGATTTAATATTTTAATTTATACAGTTTCTTATTTCTTAAGCATAAAGAATCTGTTTGACTCGATCTACAAACTTAAGTTGTAAATTCTGTCAAGTACAGACTGTCTTTTAGTAGTATTTGCATTAGCACATGCACTTCTGGGCATTACAGTAATACAAGCAATCCATTGTATTCAAAAAAGAAAAAAAATTGATTAAAAAAATGAAAGCTTTAGGATTAAATAGATTGAAAACGTCACTCGACTTACTGTTCTAGGGAAAGCAAAGTTTGCAAAAGTGAGTATCTGTGATAGAAATACTGAGCTTAAGATAAATTATTCAAAAGCTGCTATATGATCAAATCCGTAATGCACTGAATTTTCAGGAAAAACTTCCTTGGGGAGCCTTAAGAAACATATTTTAAAGTGAAAAGCATGTGCAACAATACACAAATATGAAGTGGAATGTTACCATCCTATCAAAAAAGAAAAAAAATTATGTCGAGGTAAACAGTAAAGAGCAGAATATCTGCTTCTAGAGCAAGCAGCCACAGTGGGTTCTTGGTTAAAATAGTGCTGCCTCAGGACGAACCTCCTGGATTTCTGCCCTATGACACTGCACTGGGTTATGCAGCATTGACTGTCAGCCAGAGCAGCTTTTCAGTTGCAAGGGACCTGCCTGAGAATTGTCCCCTTGCAGGTGATAATTCGGATGGTTAGAGCTGCTCTGTGACAAGATCCTGTGTCTGGGCTGGGGAGGATAACAGGCAGGGCAAAATATAACAGAAGGAAGTGAAAAAGGTGCTAACTCGGATTTTGTATGTACACCAGGAGCCCTGTTTAAATGACATCTTGATTTAGGTTACTTTTTTTCTTCTCTCTTCCTCACCTCTGTTTTTCACTGGGCTTTAAAACTTCCTCAGAACAAAAGAGAAATAAATCTATGAAATGGGAGAAGCAGTGTTCACGAGGACAACTTTATTTTTAAACAAGTTTTATTTTGCATATCCTTCTGCTTCCTGATCTTATTAACTTTAAGAACTTAACCAAGCTTCCCACACATCTCAACTCTCAGCAAACTTCAAATTCTACTGGAGGAAAAAATATTCTGAAGGCGCACAATCCCAGAAGAGGCCAAAGGACAAAAGTCCTGTGTGTACATGTGCTGAAGAGGAATTAACTCACGTATTTTGTTTATATAGGTCCATGCAAGTCCACCATTATAGGAGAGATGGAGGCATTCAGCTTAATTTAACTACCATAGATCAGTGCTGATGCCCTCCACCATCTGAGATCTGTGCAAAAAGGCCATAACAACACTGGGATTCATTAAAGCAGGAGACAGAGGGATGGGGACCAGAGGTACTAAATAAGTTTTGTAAGTGGGGATGAAGTAACTGAGGATGTCCACCAAGCAGTTAGGTACCAAGCCGCCTTTGCTGGAACTGGACAAATTAATAGACTAAATTTTGTACAGCTGTATCCTTGAATTCACATCCATGATTGCAAGGTCTTTTTCCTGAGCCTGATGAAGCCTCCAGGAACTGAGGACATTAACAGGAATACTGGTAAGTAGCCCTGCATACAGGGCCTATTGCTGTGTCCACATTCCTGGTCTCCTTTTATAGTGACCAAACTGAGATTGTCCAGAGCAACCAGAAAAGCTTTTTTATTGCTTATCTATAAAGCAACAGCCTAGATCTTTTTCTGACTACCAATAATGTCAGAATAATTTTTCCTCTGATATTTATTAAGCCCTTTGAGAGATTATAAAGCTTTGGCATACCTTGTCTTTTTATGCTGTCCTCATTCCCCTGCATGAACATTTTGCTTCTTCTCCTTCTATTGCGTTTTTTCTGTTAATTCCATCCTTTACTCCACTACCACTCCCCACTTACAGGTCTGTAAATCCATCAGCATCCAGAAGCTGACTGCAAATAACTCATCTATGGGAGATGAGAATTGATTTTTGCACCTTCCCATCAAAGAGGTATCTTTATCCTAAATAGTTTCCCAAAATAGTGTCTTTATGGCACAGGATGAACTGACCCACCCAAAATGATGGCCCCTCTCTTCCTCTCCAAAAGGAACCTGCAGTGCTCAAGAACGGACAAGCAAAGGCCTCTGCTGGATTCAAAGCTGTGAATGACTCCATAACTGCAAGGAGAAACAGAGCAGACTGATTTCAGCAGTACAGCCGAGAGCCTCCCTAGCTCACGCAGTGAGTCTGGGGAATTTGAACCTAACTGCAGTAAAGCCCAGAGTTGTCTGGGTTAAACCACATTCTCCAACACGGTGTATGAGACACTGGCATAAGGCCCTTCCATTACACTCAGCTAAACGGTTAGCAAATGTGGCTGAAGAACAGTACAGATGAGCAGTTCTGCTTAGTGCTGCTCTGGTTCTTCCTTCTCTACCTGCCTGCTCATTTAATAACGAGAGCAGGGATTGCTCCCCGTCACTGCATCCCGATAACACGACAACAACGACGACTACTATTAGAATTAGAATTTCTTAGTTCCTGTGGACCATTTCCGCTCATAAGGGAGGCACAGGACCCAAGTTATTTTCCCTACATTACTTAGTGGAGAAAAAAAAAAAAAAAAAGAATTCATGGTAAGTGCATATAAAGAGAGGAATTTCAAAGTGTCACCCACTGTCACTTCAGTCCTACAATTAAAGGTGCTATACACAGAGCGGCCTTCCACACCATGTTCCTGTCTTCGTACATCTCAGATCAGAAAGAGGATGTCCCCTGATATAAAGTATCTATGCACTGCTATATCATTTCCCTTAATTTATGTTGCAATATTGATGCACAGAATCCTGGACTTGAATAATGTAACAGAAGGCTCTCACAAAAAGCACTAGCACCAGCTGTAATGTCTGTCTATAAAGATAAGAAAAATATATTTCCTAAGTCCGGCAGGTTTCAAACAATATATTTTCAGGTTACAGGAATGCTGGCCAAGAGAAATTTAAATTTGAGGTGAGAAGTAGGGGATAACATTTCTTCTAAAATGTTAATAAGCTACTGCCTTATGAAGCTAAAATGATCAACAAACCTGACAAATGAGCAAATATTATGAATATTCAGGATGCTTAAAGTGCTGATTCAACATTTTCTAAGCGTGTACAACTTTTGCACTGATCACATAAGCTATTATTTTCCTTTTCATCATAAGTGCACTTGACTGTGGTGTCGGTGTGTTATTGCAACATATGCATTGAAGTATTGTAATTCATACAGATGGCAGGAAGCTTTCAAATTGTTACTTCTATAGTACAGATGTTTAACAATTTAGCCATATGTCTCCAGTAAAGGAGCCTTTTCAAAGATTACAAAAACTGCACTAGACACATAACCTTGTAAATCTGAATGCAATCCTGAGGTATGAATTTTCCTATTACTAAAATATAAAAACATGCTTTGTGCTATGAAGTTTGTACATTCATTAAGAATTACACAATTGAAGGAACATTATTTAAAATCTCTATAGAAATCAACTCCCAAATTTGCATAATTTTACTAAGTCACCTATTAAAACAACATTTTGCATTTGTCTTTCAAATTCATGAAGGGTGTCAGCCAGGAGCTTGTTGACAGGAAGGGCAAATAACCACAGGCAAAAATAATAACGTCCCTAAAGTGTGGCCTGAGTGAACTACCACCGTAGGTGACAGATTGAGATCCAACCAGTGGGACCCAGAATTTCTGTATGGAAAGAGCTGTGAAAGGAACCAAGGAGCCCTCATGATGGTTGTGGCAATTTTTATGTGGAAAGCTGAATGTTGAGAAACAATCTGAGATCAATAATATCTTGACCACGAAAAGAAAGAACCATGAAATAGTCAATTATTACAACTGAATTTTGCCCAGTTTGAATGACAGATAAATGGCAGCGAATAAAACTGTTAAACCACTAACCCTGTCACTATTAAATCCTGTCACATTGCATAGATTTATACGCTAGAAAGAGAATGTATGGCATGGAAGCAAAAAACGGTAATGTTAAAAACTAAAATATTCTGAACCTCCAAAGAAAAGTGAATTTCCAACTTTGAGTTGCTTTTTTTCAGGATGTTTTCTCTACCAGAGTCAGATATAATTAGATGCTGTTTGCTGTCCCATCTTCCTTTCTCCTGGGGTTTGGCTCTCTGACCCTTCTTTTACCTAGACCAAACTTCTCTTTTATATAAATCTGTAGTGTAAGAGTAAGATTAAAATGGACAGACTGAACAAAGCACTGGTCTTTCAGACAAAAGGATTTCCATTTAGCACATAGGGTCTCTTTCCACCTGATGTATTTTCAAAGGAAAATATTCAATTAGCATCCACTCAAAGAGCAAATCCACAGAAGAGCCTTGCAATATTTCTCTCTTTTTTAAGTGGCAAAGACGTATTCAGAGATGCTTTACCTACCAGATACTAATCTAGGCAGGATAAATTTAGACTATCCTTATGAAAATCCTGAAGGATAGTTGAACCCTGTGGTTGTTAAAAAAAAAAAAAAAAGGAAAGAAACCCTGTAGTTTACGCATTTGCTTTGCCAAAAGCTTACCATAGCAAATAAAGTATAGTAAATCATAGCTGCTCTGATTTACTACCAAGATTATGCTGTTTGTTTTCAGAGAGCGCTTGGTGAAAAGCTATGTCATGTACAAACGCATTCAGAGAAGGGGAGAGTCATTTTGCAGAACTATCAGAACAGCAGCAACCATTTCCAAGACATCAGTGGAAGAAAAATGCAGATGTATGTTTGCAGAATTTTTCATGTTCATTCGTTTCACTTTATTTTTAATATTATATACCACTGCAAAATATTTCCAGGCCTTTGTAGGCACAAAGATTCATACCTCAAAACTGCTTAGCTTAAGGACCAAAGGACTGCACAGATTTATGATTTACCAGTAAAAATTAAAAGTTATTTAATCTGTGTCTAACATTTCAGATGGCAGCAGCATAAGGAGATACCAAAAGTTTGGAGAAGACACCACAGGAGGAATGGCAGAGCAAAATGTCCTGGGTTAACCTGATCATTTAGAAATAAATAGGGTAGATTTTATTAGTGTTAATCCATTTAGGAAGTCCCAACAAGAGGACAAAGAAAAAAAAAAAAAACTTATGTCTGATATGCCTTTAAAAAGATAGTAAGCAAAACGGGAAAAGATCAAAACAGTAGCTGAAAGCCTTCACTCCTGCTTTAAAATCCAAGAAAGAGTCATTAATAGAGATTTAAACTCAGCCTTCACTAGTCTAAACATGTCACTGTTAATTACAAAGCTATTTAACTTTTGCAAGAAATAAAGGCTGCTATTAATGAAAGAAGAAGCAATTAGCCTTTACTCGACGCTGTTTTTTTAATCAAACTTTCTTTTGATCATCCGCCTCGCTGCGGGACGTCTCCTCTCCTCCCGGGCTCTCGTGGCTCCCGGGATTCCTAATGGAGGAGAAGCCGCCGCTCCGCCCGCACCGCGGGATCCTCCTCGTGGTGCTCCTGCCCTTCCTCTCGGAGCATGTGCCATTAGAGGGACAGGCACTGAACCAGAGCAATGTGGGAGCAGGCTGCCTTGCTGGAAAGCAGTAGAAAAAGTCATTTGAAAGAAAAGAGTTGGGAGGGGGAAGCGAAAAAACAGGGAAGGGTCACAAGGAATGAAAGGGAAATTCACTGGTGACAACGGAGAATGATTAATGGGAGAAGTTGCTTGCTAGAGATGGAACATATCTTGGGAAAAAAAAAAACAGGAATGGGCTGGGGCTTGATATGTTACACACAAAAAAGATGAGATGGGAAGAGGGGGGATCACACTGGCAAAATATGTTTGTGCCTCCAAGCTGTTCTTTGCAGGGTTGGAGGTTTGTTGGCTTGTTGGTTTTGCTGGTATCTTTTAAAGAACACTATTTGGTACTACTCGGTACTATTTGGTACTATTTTTTGTAGTACCAAAACACTAAGACCAAGTACACTACTATGTATCATGATGGAGAACTACCTACTTAACACCATCTCCCTCTTGGTCACACTGGCTGCTCCCACCTCTTAGGAACAAGATACATGGAAAACATTCCTTAGGTATTCTCACTTTATATTCACTCTGCATTTATGACCATGCGAATAATGCAATAGAAGAACTTGACTCTTACCCATGTAACTCAGAGACTATAAGTCTCATCTGCACTGTGTCTAACAAGAAGCTCTCTTTTGATCAGATACATGCTGACTTTTCTGCATTAGCAGACCTTTAGTGTGTGCTGTATACTGCTCCTCCATAGCATAAAGACAAGCCGTGCCAGGTAATGCTAAGGAATAATGCTAAGGAAAAAGCCCTTTAAAATAAATGTTAATATCCTGTATACAGCAAGAACTTCTGCCTTCTCAAAGAATCAGAAAGTCTGCAAAATTTTCCTGTTGTTGCTACCAACGGAGCAATTAAAAAAAATTAATACATTGCAGAGAGCAAAGTGAAAATAAGTATGTTCTACTCCAGACAGGATTTTGAGCCACAAAGTTCAAGGTGGTAATAATATTATGTGCAACAGCCACTATAGTAATGTTGACACGTCAGAAATTCAAATGCAATGCATACTTCAGCATAGGGATGATTTCAGTGAAGACAAGAGGTTCTGTTAAATGTTATCCTGGATTTGAGTCACACAGTGCGCTTTGAAAGACCAAATTATTCCTCTCTCTGTGAATCAAGGCTAATTCTAATCCCTTATCTCAAAGGGTGGCCAACTTTGCACATTCCAAAGCCTCTTTGCAGTAACTCCAGCACAAAGGGTATTTAAAATGAGATTAGGGCTCATTCATGTTTTCAAAGTGCTCAAATATTACAATACAAGCACAATATAGGTACTCAAATACAAGCACCATCACAGACAGCCAGATACAGTCTTTAAGCACTGTGTCAAGATATTTAAAGATAGCTCGATAGCTGTATCATTTTTACATTTAAATTATTCCACTGCATTCTAAAACTGTCAATGAAATTTGGGTGCTGGTGAAAAATTTCTTGCTCTTCTTGTGTCAGAATCCCACTCTAATGAAATGGAGACAAGAGGTTCCCAGCTTTCATTCCTTTGAGCCCAGTCTAGCAAATGCCTCCTGACTCAAACAACTTAGAAAGCTGCAATACTGAAAAGAATAATATTAGAGTAGAGGACATTTTTAATTAAAAAAGTTCTTAGGTTTTGCTGAACTTTCTGTTTTGCTTTTTGCTGCCCTAACACACTCCAGAGCTTTTTATTTGCTTATGCAGTGCAATTAGGACAAGGCTCTTCTGACACTTTAAAAAGAGTAAAATTATTGACAGGAACCATATGAAACATGATGATACTTAAATGTTCTTACCTGTAGAATCTGCTCTTATGAAAGAGAAATCTACTATTTATTCTACTCTACCCTTTCCGAGTAGAATAAAATAAGGTTAAAAAGTAATGAGAGTTTCAAAACTAAGAGGCAGAAACTTTGTGCTTCTTCCTAAACTATGGAGTAGTTCAGTCCTGAGGGTGCTGTAAGTTCTCCCTGTTCCTTAGCATTCCCACATACTTAGATAATCACTCCTCAAGGTAAGGTCTGATCCAAGAAACACTCTCCACAGTTGTTTCATGGAAACTTTACTTATGTGCTTGGAAGGCATAGAAATGAAACGCTCTGTCTGCAGTTCTGACGGAAATTAGTGGGACCTAAAACTTCTGGGCAGCTCTGAAAAGAAGCCCTTAATATTACTATTGTAATGCACCTCCTCCAAATAACTATATTTCATCGTCAGATCTGAATCAAAGCTTGGTACATACGTATACAGTAGTCTCCACTTTCGTAATAGCCAGGGCAGCACTGGGATCTTCGCCGATACATCGTTCTCAGTCCTCTTCGATAGGCTGTTTTATAACTTATTCTAAATCGCAAGACAGAAAGCCATTTGACAATATGGAAAATCAATGCCTACTGTTGGAATTATATTTGTGTTAAATTATAGCAAGGATGGCATTCAATAATTATTTTAAAATGTATGAAAGGTTTTGGTATTAAAAGCCACAATAAAAATAATCAATATTTGTTCAGAAACTTGAAATATACCTTCTGCTACCAACACAGTATTTATGACGGTCCATCACCACAGCCTTCCCCAGGATTGCTATCTTAAAACATTGCCCCAGTCCTCCAGCGTGGACAAGGAGTTTTTTTCAAGAAAAAAGATACTCATTTCTGCATATCAGCAATGGGATCAACAGGATCTTCCATGGATGCGACCATGTCAGCATGCTACTCCAGAAATTATACAATGGAACGTGTTCTTGATCCACAAAACTTGAATTTAACCCCAAAGTGATTTCTTTCTACTTGGTAACCCTTCCAAGGCATTAGTGCCTTGCAAAATGACATTAAAGGCCCAATTCAGTGCATAAAATATGTTTCTGTTACCAGAATCCTGTAGCGCAAAAATGTTTTAAAAGTGTTAAGCATTCTGTAGTATTTTGAGATTATTCATAGCATTAGTTATGATACCAGAGTAGAAAGTGAATATTTAACAAAGAATATTTAAGAGCAAACACTTTAAAACAGCTTTGTTGGTGTCAATTTATTTGAAATTACATAAATTGAATGAAATCTATCGTCATGCACGTTAGACAAATTGATTAACTGCATTCCAAGCAACACAATAGTGCAGAGAGCTCTGTGTTCAGTCCCATACTTTGTAACACTACAGCTAAAAGCTAAAATCCCACAGCCAGATTGGAATGGTGCTGAACAGCCTCTTTCCTACTCAACCATGGGAATTTACAGTACCAAACAGCTGTCTAACATGACACCTCCTCCCTGAAAGACTGCAAATGTAACAGATAGTTATTAGAAAACTCTTCCACTCAAAATCGGGTTGAGCACAACAGCTGATATCTTGCAGCCCAAGAAAAATTAGCTGAGGATTATCAACTTTCATTCAGTGCTAGGAATGGACCTATCCTTTTTTATTTGATTTTCAATCCATTTCTAATTATCACTAATCTGATTGATCCCCAAGTGTCAGTAGTGGGCTGAAGGAGAAAGGGAGACCTTGGAAATAATTGATACAATTGTATTTTCTAAGCAGTGGCGAAACTTTCACATAGCTCCGTGGAGAACAAACTCACCAAACAATTAAACCATATACTGCCCAAAGAAAGGAAGGGGGCTGAGCATAACATAGATTATTCTGCTAGTCTATCTCGTAACACACATTTTGCTTGGTGAAGCCTGGTTCTGAGGCCGTGGACAACGTGCGTTCCAAATGCAAAGGTGCCACAGTGAGACCAAATCACACATAGTAATGTGCCAAGAGTGTGGCTAATTCTTCAGTTATTCTGCAAATACTTCCTGTCATAAACCTGACCCTTGCTGATCACTCAGCAAGGATGGTTGGACTTTGGGTACGTAACAGATACCTCCAACCGTGCGTGTCTGTGGCAGGGAGGGAATGGCAAGGTGCATACACCTCAATGGCCCCTTAAAAGAGGGGCTACCATTCATCTTAATTACATTCCATGCAAAAATCTCTTTACTTCAGATAATGGCCAACGTAATAATTACAATAAAACATATCTCTCTTGCATACCAGTAGTAGAGTACCATTAAAGCATGGTAAAGAGATAAAAAGGCCAAGTAAAATCAAAATGTCAGGGGATTAGTTCTTACCTGTGTCTAGTGCACTTGAACCAGTTCAGTATGTCAGTACATCTTGTATAATAGATCTGATCAAAAGGATGAGCATAAGATTCCTGCACTGTCACAGCGTAGCTGGGAGCAGACAAAGAAAGAAAGGGAAAGGCTGTTCATTACAACCTGAAAAGCTTTGGCTCCCTAGATATGCGACTCATCTAAATACTGTAAGAGAAATAATTAAATCAGTGATCTTAGAAACTATAGGCCTTATTCAAAATCAGAAAAAAAAAAGGGTTTCTGTCCCCTTCCCTCTTTTAACTATGCTCCCAGGTGATATTCAATATTTTGAAAACCAGAGTCAACCATAGCTCTTCCTCAGGGTTTTAGAAATGCTTCTAACTTGGTTTCCTTAACAGAATCAAGCACAGAGATTTCAGTCTGCGTAAAAGGCCGTTCCCTCCAGGATTAGAAACAAATGTTACCAAAATTCGTGTTTGTTTTAGAAGGTGAAAGGGTATTTCGTTAACTACACAATGACAATTTTAAGAGAGAGAAGCACCCTGTTTCCAGAATGTCTCAATCGCCTTCCTGCTCAGGGCTCCATTTTTGCTGCCATATCATGATGTTAATAAGAGCTCACATTAGCTCAGCACTGCTGAGTTTTGCCAGCATGATGGAATCCTCACATTTCATTTTATGATGAACGAGCATCATTACTTCAAATAATATTGGGTGCACCAATCAAACAGCATAATTTGTAGAAAGCTCAGGAGTGTTTATTTTTAAACTGCAGAAGTTTAATCCTTCTAATTTGTAGCAGAAATAACCTCAGACTAACTGAAAATTGTAACATCATGAGTTCAGTTGTGCTGTAGATTTGGAAGCCTTTGGAATATGGCTGGAATGTGATTATCCTTCTTTATACAAATGAGTAGATACGAAGCAAAGTAAATACAAGCAAAAATCGGGCAAATTGTTTAAAAATTACATTACTAAGATTTCAGCAACCTCCTCCTCAAAGCAGTGCTTATTCATGGAATAGGTGCTACCCTAATTATTAGGGTTACATTTAGAGTGCGTGGGCCTCTCCCATGATTTAGGAACAGAAATCCCATTGATTTGTTCGTCTTGGTCACTTTAGAATACTGCAGCTCCCTGCAGTAAGCACATGTATCAGTTAAGAGGCTCATAATCTAGGCCTCTGATCTGGTAACAAGCTCAGCATTATCAGATCTTCAGTATCTTTGGTGAATCATACTGCAATCATCTGAGGCAGGGTCAAGACCCAGGTATTAACTCTCCGAGTCATTCATTATATCGACTGTCTTAATCATCCAAGTGATTTCCTTCTCATCAATGAGACTGCTGATGTGATTAGGGGTTGGGAGACCTAAGTAACAGGGAATACCAAAATATTTGCTCAAAGGGTCTGATGGGCTTCAAATCGAACACTGAGCTATTACTGCCCTGCTTCCACGGCCCCTTCTAGACAAGCCAAGATCCTACTAGTTGTTGTCCTTGTCCTCTCTCACAGTTTGCTGGTTTGGAGGACAGAGCTTTTTACTAATACCAAAAAGAAAAATACTTACATGGCTCATTATGAAAAACAGTAACACACAATTCTTAATTATTATTTTATGATCTTGTTTGTTACCCAGTGCTTGCCCTAACAATCTTTTCCCTTTGATTTATTAACATCTAAGTAACAAAGTCATCTTGGTCAGTACAACCAATCAATTTTGGTATTTAATTTTTGTTTCTCCTTGATTGGGTCTCTAGGTTGCTGACTTTCTTCAGACAAAATCAATATTTTATTCCTGTGCTCTGAATGCACTTCATCTCACCACACAGACTGCAAAATCTGATTCCTGAAAATGTAGAGTCTTTGCTTTGCTGTTGCATGACCTACAAGCAGTTAAATCTCTCATTAAGGCCTCTAAAATGAAAACACTGAGCTATTAAACTATGTATCCATGTTTCCTCTTGTTAAAGGGCTAATTTTGCTAACATATACAGCAACTCATATCTGTGTGAAACTAATCCAGAGAACAGAACTGGAAATTTAGCAAGTTAAACTTCAGAGTGCAGCAACTTTAGCCTCTGCATGAATCTGAATCAAAGCTAGTGGGTTTCTGTGTATTTGTAAGAGGTGTCTTGAGCAGATTCACTTTTAGGACTAGAACATTGTGACAAGAAAAAGAACAGAATTACCACGGCCTTTAATTCTCAGTGCTTTCATGCTGACACTTTGATGCTGACAGGAATTCGGCAGATAAAGTCACAAAGTTCAGGGAACACAGTATAAACCTGCATGTTGCATCGGGAAAGGCTTAAAACTTAGTCCCACTGTCTAAATCATACTCAGCAACAACCCCGAATAAAAGGGAAGACAGAACAAGGCCACCGTTTCCTTAGGCCTTTCCATGATAAATGGAAGGATGTTTGTGCAGCCCTCGAGCAGAAGCTGTGGAGGAGCTTTCCCAAGCAGATCTGAGAGGAGGCAATACAGTATTACATGATCTACATCTCTAACTTTCAAACAACTCTAAAATAATCCAAAGTTCCTCATTAATGTTATTTCTGTTGTGCAAATCAAGGTTCTTCTGTGAGGCAGGGCACAATTTAGCAAATGATCATTCTTATGTTGCCTTTTAAATGCACAGATCTGAAATTGCTAATCAACCCAAAAATGGCATGTTATACGTTACCTTTCCCAATGACTACAAACGTTTGGATCATCTGGATTTAGGGACAGAGTAGTTTTGAGCAGAAAAGAGAGAAAAAGCCCTTTTAGAATCCACCAGAGTAGCATATGGACCATCATTGTTGTATCTAGATTAAAAAAAAAAAAAAAGAAAGCATACTCATTAAAAACGATAAATAAATAAATAAGCAAAACATCCTTTCAGGCATTTTAATCTTTGCTTTTAGGCACAAGTGCAGATGCTACTTAAAGGGAATTTATACACTCAAACTTACTAAAACCCAAGAACTAAATTGCTAAGCTTCTCAAGATACTGATAATATCAACAGTTCTTCCAAAGAACATTTCTGATACTGACGATTATTTTCATATCTGTTTGTAGCGACAAAATAAATAACTGAGGTAATTAAAACAATGCATTCTCCCATTAACCTATAGACAAATGGGAGAATAACCAAATACCCATTTTAATTAATTAAAATGAGGTTTACATATGTCAATATAGCAGTAGTAGTAGGCTAGATCTGAGACAGATGCTTATTACATGACTGAAGGGAAATCAATTCACTTTTTAAGTCTTATAAGAGGGAGCCACTTAGAATAAGATAGGTCAACTTACTGGGTCACATCATGCAGAACATTAACATGAAATAGAAATATTTGCACTGAAGTTGGAAATACCTTGCATAAAAACTGATTGCCTATGGTCTCTTTGTCATCTTTTAGTTCACCTATAAAAACACACCAATTTGTATCTGCTGATTACTTATCTGGGCCCTTGAAACCAAAAAGTGGTCTGTTTTTCTAGAGGTTCCCAGTGATTTCAGTCAAACATACAAAGATTTTATCTGTAGCTGCATCACATGTGTTAGTCTGTTAAATGTTAAGTCAGTAAAAAGTATGTTAGAATATCCATTTTAGACATTTACATCTTCATATAATGCAAAACTCAAACCTAAAGGCCATACATTACCCTTATTCCTGGGAACAAGATCGCCCTAAAAATAGATTGAATCTTCCTATGACCATCTAGCAAGCACATGGCTCATTGCCTCATGATCCAGAACAGCAAAAGGGACGTTACGGGGTTTGCTCTGCATGACACTGATGTACAACCCAGCACAAAGAAGTCATCACGAAGCAGAATGAGCAGCGGAGGGATAGCCAGGAAGGCTGGTCTGAAATTAGCTTCTGATTCAAAGCCATCTAAGCCAGTTCAAGGACACCCGCTGCCTTTAGTGGACTTGAAGTCAAATCCTCAAGGGGAGTACCAGCTTATCTTTTAAATTATTTCTACAGCTCTCATAAGCTCAAAATTGGTCTTAAACCATGTAAATCATATTAATGTTAGTTAACATGATTTAAATGTTAATATTTCTCATGAAATTAATTTAAGTCTAGGAGTGACCATTCTCTATGTGCAAGCTGTTTCAAAGCCCCATGGTGTCAATGCAGAAAAATGCACTGGAAGTCAGGGCTGAAGAGAAAAGGCTATGAGATTTACTTCTGCTCGCTGAGGGACGTTAGCTACAGTTGTCCCAGACACTACTTCTGCATGGAGGAAAAGCGTCTGCAAGTGCTTGCAGGTTAAAACCTTCTGCAGTTCAGCACTTCACCCTTGAGCCACCCGTTAGTGTAACATGTACCAGCATCTGTGAACTGTATCTGTGAACTACCAAATCTGAGCCCCGACAAAACAACAGCCCTTTCACAACAGGGTCTTCACAAGAAGCATTTAGCATATTATCCTTTCATTTGAATAAAACAGAACAGCAGAGAACAGGTTCTACCCAGCACTGTTTTTGTGGTTTGCAATTAACCCTGTGTCAATTTGCTGCACATTTGATAGAACACAAAGGTGAACAATTAGGACTAGAGAAAAGACCATCTCCAGTCAAAAGAATAAGTCACAGGAAGAGCAAGGCTGCTGAAGGAAGTGCAATCCTTAAGAGGTTTTTTGTTTGCTTTCTTTTGGTTTATTTGTTTGTTTTTTAATCAAAATATTGATCTCTGCTCAGTTTGTTAACTTCTTGGGAACATCAGGAGCCTGTGTTTATCAATAAATTAACCAAGGGCAGGAAGACAGCCTGCTTTCTACCTAACGAGAGTGAGTCTTTTCCTATTTACCTAAAGCAGCCCTGTATTTGAATTCTGTAACTCTCAGGGAGCTAAGTTTGATTTTTAAGAAAATAATGTATAGGCTCAATTTTTAAACAAGCCCCCAAAGAGCTATTTATAAGCCTTAACAGCTCTTGGAATGTTTGTATAAAATGTATCTGAAAGAGGCTAAAAATTGTTTTCTAAGCTTTTCATGTTAATGCTCTTTTATTATCTGTTTATAAACAAACTGCTTTGTGCAATGAATTTTCTAACCTTTAAGTCAGATCATACATCAGAAACATCCAACTCTCCAAATACAGCAAAATCTCATTCATCTTAAGTGTCTCCCCTTCTCACTCAAATGAAATATTTCACTTTGATCACTGCTAATAGAAAAGAGCTCATACCAAAACGGAATGGTTGATATTACAAGATTCAGAATAAAACTCTAAAAATAGGAGCACATATATTAAAAACCCACACCAAAAAAGAACCCAGCAGCAACATGTAATACGATTCTTTACAACTTTTATTGTCCAACATAATATATTCTACATCCTTGCATTGCTTTTATTTTTTTTTTAGTGTATTCCCCAAGCAGGTAGCATCACCATTTCCGGGGGGATAACGTCTGTAACTTCTCTAAAGATATAATCAGATTATATGAGCATTTCCACACATGCTCATTATTAACCTACTAGTTTTAGCTATAGAAAAGCTATTAGGTGGCAAGTCATCGATTTGTTCATTTCTGGACTAATTCTGCAAGCTCTTTGTTGAGAATTGTGCTGGAGTTTGTAAAGAAGCGAGAGGTTTCAGCTGCCATTTAAACTGGATGAAGCACCACGAGGATGCAGGCATAAACCTGGTGCTACCCTCCTTCACAGTTTGTACCACACAAACTAGGACTGTAGTAGCTCACAGGACTGGGATCGAAATGCAGATAAGCAGGACCCCCAGAATCCTTTCTGGGTGAAGAAAATATTCCCTACGGAGCTAAGGACCTGCCTTTGGCAATGTGTCTGTAAAGGTGACTACAGTATTTTAAGAGTCTGGTGGGAAAGACGACCCCCCTAAAAAGAACATCTTTTTTCCCCCCTGGGAAATGCAATTTTATTTAAATTTCTCTTTTCCTCCCCTGGTTGACAGACTAGAAAATTTATCTAAAAATGACCGCTACAGAATTTCTTGTTCAAGGTCAAGAGTAGTGAAACATTTCATTTTGACACTGCTGTCATAAACATTTCATAACACAACTTTGGCATGAAACTCAGGCAGAATTGCCATTGTGTGATGAAGCTCTACTTTGGATGCTTGTCTCAATTTAGGATGAAGTTCTGAAACAGGAAAAACTCCAGCTCTAACGAGGGAAGGTATTTACAAAAAAGTCACTTTCTGTAGTGTAAATATTCCCAAATCCCAAGGTACTTCTGAGAATTTTCCCTTTAGATGTTTAAATGTATATGCTGTCAATTAACCCAGCCTGATTTTTTGTTGCAAGTAACCATGCAATGCATTTAAGAAAACTAACTATCTAAAATGTCTTACCTCAATGTACTAAAGCTTCCCAATGGATCCTGTTTTTACAGACTCTCAGCCCATGAAGACACACAGTGCATTAACAGGACAGCAGCAGAAAGCTCTTCAGACGTTGCTTGGCCCTGCAAGAAAACAGTAGGCAAAACAGAAAACAAGTGGGGTCAAAGAAGCTGCATTTAGGGGAGTGGAAACAAGACAGAAATGAGATAAACTGTGATAAATATTTTTATGTAGTGGCTACACTGTGCTATAACAGACCAAAGGCTTTTGGCCAATAGCAAGTGCCTGGGAAAGAGTACAAGAAATGGCAAGCATGCAGTAATACCTTTATATTTCACCCTTTTATACCCTCCAGCAACGTGCAGCTCTGACCTCCTCAGCGATAGCTTTGTGTTTTACAGTCTTTGATGCAGCTTTTTTTCCAATCATTTGTCTAACCATTTTTGATCTGTATGTAAACTTTAGGGTAACAGCATCCTATGACGAAGTTTCACATCCTATACCACATGAAATGCCTCATCTTCTGCTGCAACCTTAGCTTCATTTGATGCCTCCTTGCTCCTGTACTAGATGTGAGTGTGAACACATCTCCCTGTCTGTTCTTTTTGCCACTCATGATTTAATTCATTCTCTCCTAACTCCCTCAGTCATTCTTCCTCAGCTGAAAAATCCTGGAACATTTACTCTAAGGAAAGCGTTCATACGTCTGTTCACCTCACTCATCTTCATATGTTTCTTTACTAGTTTTTCACATACTGAAGAAAAAATTGGCCTGTTCTCTATTAATTTCCCAGGAATGCTTAAATTTCATTCAGCATTTTTTAGCCACTAGACAACAGTGAGCCACCTTTTCCATAGAATCATCTAACCTAATACAGACCTAGGATATCATTCTCAGACGGTTACCTCAGAAATCAGCACTGTCAATGTAAATTACATGTAAATGTCATTTTGTAATGTACATGTAAAAATTAAATGTACTTGTAAAATTAAAACTGCTTTCCCCACACGCGTTACGACACATTTCCCCACGCAGCATTCCTCTGTCATTTCCTCACACATCACGGAGTGCAGGACGTCTTTTTCTAACCTTCTGCAAAGAGCTTTCCCTCTTACCACCTTGAACAGCAAACTTTGTCATCGCAGAGTTCACCCCCCTTCCCAGATACGGGCTCGATGCGTTGGTGATATCCTCCCACTGCCAGCAGCACACTCCCATTCCCAGACTTTTGTCTCCCAACACTGAAACAGGAGGGGTTTTTTACATACGAGTTTCTTCTGATATCCCTGCATGAAAGTGGGGTTTATTTCGGCAACTTTAATGAGAGACCATCCAAAGGCCTTTCAGAAATCTAATTGGATCTTCTTGATCAACATGTTCAAAGACCTTTAACAATTTACGAAGCTTTTACTGATTCTTCATAAGCATATTAGATGGATCAAGAGGACCCACAGTTTTGTTCTTAATTACAGTTTTTACCAAATAGGAAAATCAAGGTGCACTGAAATTCAACTGTATTCCAGTTTTTGTATGGGAACAATTAGGACAGATGCAAGAGAGCAGTTAAGTCAGAAAACAAAAGGCTGGACTTCACTTAAGAAGCATTAAAGTGACTGAGTGTTTGCTGATTACACTACTTTAGTCTCTAAATTGCAGCCAACTTCACACCAGCTGCCCTCTGCGGCATTCCTCTTTCTCATCCCATCTGAAATTTTCATGAGAGTTTAGGCAAGGGATCATTTAAACACACGCTCATTTGGCTTTTCATCAGATTTTGTAAGAAACAAGCTGTTATGAAAGCTAAATGAGGCCATGAGTTTCAGAACTGATCAGGAATTTCTGGATGCCTCCATTTGTGATTAATAACTTCAGATACCGTGAAAGAGCTGAATAATACTCAGTGCCCAGAGCGCATGCTGAACAGCAGGTTGTTTTAATCTGGGCAGTCAAGAATAAGTCACTCAAGCTCACTAGTCACCTCTAAAAATTGTCACCTTGACAAACAGAAACATTGCCACAGACAGCTTAGTGTGTTTGGCTTTTTTAATTGCAATTTAGAGATGTTTTAAGCAGATGAACAGTTCCCAGAGGGAGCAGGTACTGCAAGTAAAGGCCTTGACACTGAGACTGGTCCCATTGCTCAAACACAGAGAAACTCAAGCAACAGAAGAACTGGCATAAGCGGTGGACTATCCTGTGTGGCCAATTGTTCTTACTGACACGTTACACAATTAATGTAGGAAGACAGGAAACAAGCAATAGCCTCCGTTAACAGAAGATGGTGTTTAGGTTAACAGGGTCCGTTTAGGCCTCTAGGAGTCTTTGCTACTGGGGGCAAATTATTATCCCTCAGACACAGGGCAAGGAAATAGCCTATAGTTTGTGATACAGAAACCTCCTGTCAGTCGCTCAGTCACCTCTCCTGTGCTCTCCTCAAGCACTGTCCTCTCTAAGGTTGGAGGGCATCTCTGCCAGCAATTTCAAGAATCAGCTCAACAGCTGGAAATGTTGGTGCGGTGACTTCACTAGTATCTGCAGATATCCCTGATATCACCCTCAAAGAGGCTCTCCTGTCACCTGGAGGTGACAGACACCAGCCCCTGCACTGGACAGTTTTTCTTCCTCTGTTTTCTTCCCTGCTGAGGCCCGATTTTAACAGGAACTGAGTATCTTGACAAGCTTTACATTTCTAAGCTGTAAAATATATCATCCTGAGTTGAAAATGCCACAGTAAACATGGCTACAGCTACGGGAACATCTCATGAGGAAGTCTGAAAGTCTGCCACAGCTCCCTGTTCAGCTGGACTTCCACTGGAGTCTCTGGGAGCTTGGCTGGAAAGCAGGCTGCAAAGCCGGGATGAATGCTGAAATAAGCTCTTCTGCAGCTATCAAATGCTGTTTTTGGAAGCTCAGGATTGTTCCTTCAATGCTCTCAGTGGGTCAAAGTCCCGCAGAGCCAAGCTAGTAGGCAAGTGATCTGGGCAAGTAGTTTACTTAAGGCCTGTGAAATATGCTTATGAGGAGCAAGGCCGGTGTATGAGTCCAGGCTTCATGGAACTGGAATTTAACTTTCACTGTCAGAGCTTTCAGGTGTGATACAGGGTTAGCAAAGTGGCCTAGACAAAGACAGCTTAAATTCCACCTGGGGTTCTGAATCTGGGATTTTCTGCAGGTTGGCTCTCAGCCTTAAGAGGAACCAAGCCAAAAAAGCTCACCAGGATTAGAAACTTGGATGAAATTTTGCACACACAAGTGCTCAAAGTCTCTGTTCTTTCCACAGGAAACTGGGGAAGTGACCAAGCTTCCAGGTGCTCTAGGAATAAGCATATGACTAGCTGAAAAGTGTTTTGAGATTGAAATGCTAAGGAATAAACACAGTTTATCTGTCTGCTCTACGAGACCAGCATCAACATGCAAAGAAAGACAGACGGGATATTTTATCAGTAACATATACACGCATCCTTGTGCAAAGCAGAAGCACCAATCTGAAAAGCTATTATTAATTACACTACTCGTTTCTTTTTCTTAGATAAATAACCAAAAGCCCAGCAGAAACAGAATGAAAATATTACATTAACAACACCTGAAAACATTGCTGAAATGGTGCCCAAATGCAAATAATTGCTGGCTCCTTTTCAGCAATGTCATCTAGGAAAAAAATTATCTGTGATTTTCTGCCCATAATTCTGTACTTGATTTCAACTACCAGCGTAAAATTGGAAGGCAGCCCCTTTGGGCATTTGGCCCTTTAAGTTATTAGTCCAAACTCAGGTTCGTGGCAATGTTCGTGCTCTTTCCAGAGCCCAAGTCCTGCAGTGATCTCCCAAGCCCCGCTGGTCACCGGGACCAAAGGAGGCGGCTGACGTTTCACTAGTACCTTCTGCCAGAACCAAACCGGAGGGCTTGGAAAGCAAAATCCACACAGGCTGCAGCCCTTCGCCAGGACAAGGCTTCATCTCCGGCTTGCTCAGTTGAGCCAGGGTAAACAAGGAAAGCCAGAAGGAGCCACTTTGTGTGTTTGCCTTCAGAGAGCTCCTACTCCTGTCCTGCCACCTGACCGTGGCCACCAAGAGGACGGCAGCTCTGCAGGGTGGCCCCGAGATCCCCATCGTGCTGCTCAGCACAACTTTAAAGCTGCAGGAATCGCGTGGGGAATCACGCTATGTTGTGAGTTAACAGTACATTTATTTTCACCATCCCATGCATACTTCAGATATTCCTTCCCATACCTCACTCCAGACGAGAAAGAAGAAAGTAAGCACATGGAGAGGCTGATCCTCTAGGACACCTGAGGATGCATCTACCTTCAACCACCCACCTCATCCCTCTTCCAGAGGCCACCCAAGTGCAGCACGTGCTTCCCCAGACACTGAGCAGCAAAGACCTCGTACTCTCAGAACACCCAGGATAAATAAAGCAGTCTAAGTGCTAGAGGCAAGCCTAGCTGAGAAATAGCATGATTACCATCTTGGTAAAGAAAAAATTCAAATAGAAATAGGTATGGCAGTACATTTCTACAGCACACATTTTTTCTGCAGTATTTATGGAATACATATAAAGCTCGTCTGAAAACGGCTGTAACAAGAAATGAAGTATTCGACATACATGCAGTGAGATAAATTAAGTATGATTCTGCGAAAGTGCTTGGAAAGTCAGAAAGAAAGCTCTGTTTGAAAATGTAGAAAATCCTTTGTGGGTTTATCTTAAAAAATTACTTCTACTTGTCAAGAACAATTGTCCCCTTCTTTTAGTCTTCATTTATCTCTGAGGAAAATAAAATGAGCCAAACAGCAAAAAAAGTCCCAAGTGCTGTGAACAGCTGAGCCAGGGACAAATTATGTAAAACAGACTGATGGCTGTTGATGTACAGCAGTGCTATCAAATCCCAGTGCTGCAGCTCATATTTCATTTAAAGGCCCGTCTCTCCTTTTCCAGAAAAAAAAGTGCAGTATTTATGGGAGAAGGCTGATTTGCAAGCACTGGACTTGCACCGAGGATCTACATTCAATTTTTCCAATGCGGCTTTTTGGGGAATGCTGTGAACTCTGACAACTGTAATCCAAGTAAAACAAAAGCGAATACTGGAGGAAACGAAACGTTGAAACTAACCATGGATTTTTCAAGAAATGGTGTGGACTGGGCAAAGTTTTTTGTCTTCGATTTTTTTATAAAATAGTAAGGAAATAATATTTGCTTCCTCTACATCTATGACTTTACCAACCCCACTGGTGCAAGTTTGTCCATCTCCATCTGCTCTCCCCGCGCTTAATCCTCTGTGGCCTTCTCCCTTATATCAGTGCTCAGATGTTCTCTTCTGGCATTCAATTTTCCTCTCAGCCTATTGAAATCTTAATCTAAAGATTTTTAACTTCGTATCTATTAAATACATTGACTGGCCCAAGGAGAATATAACTTTTTCCATCAATGTCTGCTAAATATAAGATAAATGCTAAATCAATTTTTAGATTTCTAATGGCTTAAGAATTAGAGCGGCCACTTAAAAACTGTCAATTTTACTTGAAATATATGAGGTTTCCTCAGAAGCTGCAATAATCCTTTGTGCTTTCCTGTGCTTCCTACGGGGCATATCTGGAACACTATCAATACTGCAGGAATGGTATTTGTTTCGATCATGACAAAGCTAAAAGCTGAAGTTGGGATTCCAGGCAATTTTTTGGACTTCCAGAGCACGCACAAATCTCTGCCTAATAAACCAAGCCCCCCTGAGAAGCAGGTTGGGTACCGAGGTGCCTGAGGACGCCCAGCAGCTCCTGGGTTTAGGCTCCCAAGGGGGGTTCATGCTGCAGAGCGGGGCGCTCCCCCAGGCCGCGGTGCTCGCGCTGTGTGGGACGCCCTGCCGTCCCCGCTGGTCACCTGCTGTCCCGGGACAGCCACTCCGCGCGGCTCGGGCGAGTTCCCAAAGCTCCTCTGCAGGCAGCTCCAGACGCGTGTTCAAACGTGAGCGTTGAGTCCTTCGAGCTCCATAACCAGGAGAGCAGCCTCTGCCCAAGCACCCAGCAGCACCCAACTGCACCTCCACTGAGACGGGTCCCCCCAGGTGACACAAGCAACGGCGCTGACTCCAACTCCTCCCTCACAACACCCAAGTCTCACACTCCTATGTCTCTTTTCTCCTCTGCTCAGAGCAGAAAGGAGAATGTGGCCAAAAAACCCAGCATATCCAGACAGTTTGTTGGCTCCCCGAAACATCCTCACCTTTCCAGGAACTGTCACAGAATTTAAGACATGTTCCAAGACCCTGACCGTTATGGCAATAACCAGAGAGACAAATGAGAACATGACCCAACTCTTATTTAATTTTACATCACTATGCAAGGCTCCTGACTCTGCTGTCTCCATGACCTACTTTATCTATTGTTTATTTCTTTTTTTTTTCCGGGAAATTGTTCATTAAGGATAAAAGCACCTGGCTTACAGTAACAGAGCACTGTGCAAAATATCTGTCATAAAGCAGAGAGAGGAACATTCATTAATACACCAGGCAGAGCAAACCCACAAAGAAGGGAGGAGCTGCACAGCCACATCTTTAATACAATGCAGGCAAAGAAAACGTAAGGGCCAAAGTCTCCACTGGTGTAAAAGGCTAAACCCCACTGAGTCAATTGTGCCAACTTAGACCTGCAGAGAATTAGGACTTACCAGTTTAGTCATTATATACAGATGATACTAGACCTACCAGAGTTAGGGATAGGGTTTTCTTTCTAGAAAAAAAAATGTAGCTAGAAAAATCATTATAAGCAGAAACAGATCTGAATAACTGGTACATGCAACTAACTCTGCTTCCTCTTCCTCCTCCTCCTAAATCTGACACATGGACCTTGTTTAACTCCTTTGTAAAAAAACATTAACAAAGACGACAAAAGATACAGTTTGTTGGCTAATTTTAGGCCTTCTCTTATTTCACAGGCACATTAATTAAGTTTTTTTCTCCACAAGTTGAGAAGAATGTTTTTTCCCCCCTGTAATTCCCCTCATCAGTAATATCACACATGTACCAGCTCCCGAATGCTCTTCCTGAGGCCTCTCCATATCTTGTTTTCATATGCACAGCACCCAAAAATACAGCCACAAGGAACACTTCCCCAGGAGGGCCTTAATAACTGCTCTGCACAGGCGCAAGCATTGGGGTTTGACAGTTGTCTATATATTTTTGAACTTAATACAATGTAAGCTTAACACAAGCTTACTCGCTGCATTCAGTTTAGCTGGGCAAATATCCCTTGCACGGCCAAACGTAACAGAAGTTTCATGTCTTGGGAATGGCCACACAACCTAATGGCTGGCAGGAAGCTCCGCCGCGTTCCCCGTTCTCTTCTGCAGAACTTTCTAGCAGCAGTCTCCAGCACAGGAAAGCCCCGCGTAGGTTTTGAGAGCCGTGACTTGGTTAGCACCAAACTTGTGCCGATGTGTTGGTAATCTTGGTCTCCTTTCCAGAAGGCAGCGTGAATGAAGGTCTCCCAAGGTCCCCACAGGCCATTCCCTGTCTTCCATCAGCCCTGATTTTGTAATTCCCAACTTCTTTAGGGATGTGATATCTGTTCCCTTTTCCCTCCCGCTGCAGCACAGTCACTTCTCTGACTTTCTAACCATCTTCTAGTTCTCGTCTTGCACACTGCTGTCCAGAAAACCCTTTGAATAACCCCATTTAAAAAGACATGCAGATTTCTTCCCAACATCAACAGCCATTTTCCACTTCTCCACAAAATTCTCTTCAGGCAGGGGCATTTCTGTTTAAACTCCAGTTTTACTAAGTCTGTCTCCAAGGGAGCCTATGCAGTCTTTAAACTCCTAACTTGCTAACCAACATGTCAAACTTCTGGCACAAGTAGGAGTGAGGAGCTGGGATCAGAGCAGTCAGAAACACTGAAAATTATTTAAAGCTGGTTTGAAAATCGTTTAAACAAACAAATGAACAGAAAATAGCAAGCCCGTTCTCAGTGTTTCAGCCAGGGCTTTTTTAGAAGATCGATCCTCTCTTTATGCTCATCCTCAGAAGCCTTGGGTTGGGATATGCCCTGCAGATCTAATAACATTCCAGTGAAAACAGGCACCAATGCTGAAAATTACGGAAATCAGTTTAGCCCTAAAAGCTGTTTACACCTTGCAAGTTAAAATCTTTGCTAGGAACACATCACCTTATTACCAGGAACTGAAAGTAAACTGAAATTTCACGCAACTGCCTGGGCTGATTACATACATAGACACAGACTTTAAAAACTAGGCTTTTCATATTCTTAAGTATAAGCAATTAAAGCTAACAGTAACACTTTGTAATTATGTCATTGATCTAAATTCCTTTTCATTTTTCTATGAAAGCAGTATACTTACATAAGACACATCTGATGTTATTCCTGTTCCTCAAAGCAGCATTTGTTCTAATTAAATATTCACCAGGTGACCCTTTTAAAATACTTTTACCTTCACAGGAAATTAAAGTTTCGAATGTTTGAAACTATCATTAACTTTGAAGAATTTACTAAAACCCTACTTTTCAAGTAAAAGTTATCGGGAGCTGTGGGAAATTCTGTATTAAGCTGGCCTACTAATTAAAATCAACTATCCCATATTACTTCTACTGTTCAAATGCATCTGCCTACAGATCTAAAATCTTTTCAGAAAGATTAAAATCAGGAGTAAAAAATCCCAAATCGCTTTCCTCTTTCATGTGGAGCCAGACAGAATACACTTTTTCGGGTTTTAAAGTCCATTAAAACATCACCTTTGAAAACAGATGCACAATCAGGCCCAGAAGTGATTTATGCAAGTGAGATGCTGGGAACTGCCAGCCTCTGCTCGTGTTCAAAGTACCCCCAGCAGGCTCAGCGAGGTCCAGTCTGCATCACATAATTAGGATTTTTCAGGCTATAAAATCAATAATATAATTAGTAAATGGTATGTTATTTATCAGAATCTTGCTATGACTTATCCTGTCTTTGATCAAGCCGGGCTGACTGATTGCTAATGATATTTAATATTAATTAAGGAAAATAGAGGTAATAAGGAGTTCTTTGGAGAATTATCTAATTATGTATCATAAAGAAGGAAATATGTCATATCTGTAGTTTAATGTTCATATTAATTATTCTTGGTTAGGATATCCGAACAGGACGTGAGGATTGCAAGCTGGTTTTAGTTACACTTTTTCCTGCTTTACAGAACTACTTTCTGGAGTCGATACAGCAGATGACCCAGTTTATTAATGAGCTCTCTCATTTCAATACCAAGGTCTGCAGGTAAATTCTTCTTCTACTATAGGACAGCACCAAAGTAGAATATTTTACAAAATTCACTTTTCTTTTGCCACTGAATGGCTGACACCAAATCACCATAGCTTAAATTACTGACAAAACAAATGATCGAAACTACAGAGATTAAGTAGGGTTTTCAAAACAGCAAATATCCTGCCTAGCAAAGGACAATTACAGGAGGCGAAAGTATTTCACAATCTCTTAGGAACACAACATTTTTTCACCAGTTCCTTTGACAATCAGAGACCAGGTATTGAGGAATATTCATACGGAAAAATCTTTCAATTTGACATAATATGGCTAGGTAGTTTTTTATGATTGTGAAGTATATAGAAACAGGGAAAAGGAACATCTTTGTTACTAGAAGATGCTGTGAGATTCACCAGAAACATAGTATCAGGTTGAATATGCCTGTTTCTAAACTAGAAAGGAAGAGCAGAGAAAACATATCATATTTACACCACAGAGCAACTTCTCTAGTTAAGATGCGGTATCGACTAGCCCTAGTTTCCTGATATATTTTGGAAATACAGACCCTCACGCTCTTACTTAATATTGGCTACCTACTGTAAATCAACCTCCAAGTTCTGGGAGCCTATTCAAATGCCTCAAGTGGCGTGCGAGAAAAAAACTTTTCCAGAATCTGGGTATACAACCTCACTTGTAACAACTTTTCTGAATAAAAATGTATAAGAATGGAACCCTGCTTATATTATCTCACCTTTCTCTTTAATACACATATAGAATTGTGTAATATTCTTCTGAATTGGAGATATTCTTGGAGCAGGTCCGTTATTTTTCCTGTGACGTGCCCTTGCTGGTCAGCGGCTCCCTACTGTCAGCATGGGCTGGGAAACCTGAACTTATGAGCCTGAATTAAATTTTTTCGACATGAATAAGAGATACATAGGGGGAAAAAGAAAATCTTGCAGCATCTCTAGCAATGTGGTTTAGTTTGAAAGATGCAGGGTGAAAGTGCTGAGAGCAGGATGTTGGCTAAATAGTGCCACTTGTGCCTGCCCCAGCTGGGACGGAGCTGGCGGGCTGCTCAATGCAACGTGATTAACGATTGCTCGCAATCAGCCGGAGAAATCAATGGCATTGAGTGACACAATAACTCCCCGAGAGCCCAGCACCCCCCAGCTGATGCTTCTGCATGGACACGTCCCTCCTCACGCTGCCATTTCTGGCTCTACGAGTGGTCTCATAAAAATAATGGCCTTGATGATGTTCATGAATAAAGTTCTCACGTGAGAGAGGTTTCTATTTCTTTTAGCCAAAATTCGTGTTTTTGCCATTCATGTTCCACTCCATCATCACTTTTGAGGACATGAACTATGTAAGCACTGTACAAGAAAAGCCATGTGTTTAAGGATAATCCTGTATTTCAGTCCAGAGGTCTTGTAGACTACAGGGAAGTCATGCACAGGAGGAACAGAGAGAAGGTCTCTGGAAAACAACTGGGAAACAACACTTTTTCTACAAGTGTTGTGTGCAAATCTCTTTCCCTTGATTTCAGCTGTACCATTGCTGTCTGACCAGATCATTACTTAGTCACTATTTTTAGCTGTACTTAATAAGTTTTTCCAAAAGCAAATTACTTCACTGGCATAAAGTAATTAACGCTTTCAAACAACCCCCAATGTCCATTTCAACACATATTTTAGGATGCTGTACATGAAGGAAAAAGAGTGACAACAGAAATCTGTTCGCATATGATAGGCTTCTCTCTGCCTTAATTGCCTTAGGTTTTTTTTTTTTTGGAGAAGGGTGACAGGAGCAATAGGTACCATCCTAAAGGAAGCCTCCCTAGTTCCCCGTACAGCGGTGCTGACATCCTGCTCTGTCTACTGAAGATGTCCTAGCACAGCGTTAGTGCTTCATACTGGCGCCTCACAGACATCCTGTAACCAGTGACCATAACCAGATCCCTCTCCTCGCCTGTCACATCCAGATGATAAATCTCCAGCTTGTAGCCAAGTCCTTGTTGCTGGTCCCCAGGTGCGTGACTTTGCATTTGCCTTATTAAATTTCATGCTGCTGCTCCAGTCCACAAAGTCACCCTGTTCTTCCTGTGTCATGATCCAGTCCTTTTCGGTACTGACGAGCTTAGTAGCCTCCTAGATAGAAATACAGATACTTCCATCCCATCATTAACAGAAAAGGAACAGTCAAGAACTTTGGTAACTCATGGCTTTCCCAGATGAAAATCCCATAACAAAACAAAATTAATTAATAAAACTTTACTCCAGCCTACACACATACAGTCTACACAGGACCACATATCCTCACCTAATATAGCACTTACATTACAGTAGACCAAATCTGAAAAAGGGCTCAAGATTCAGTTACTGAGTTACTGAATACTTCTTAAACACATTAAATTCCTTATCACCACCAAATCCCTTCCTCTAGAAAATGGAGATGGAAACTTTGAGCTCTGTATTTGTGTTAATTGTAGGCTAAAGAACACACATTTCTTCCCAAATAATTAGATGTTCATAAATCAGCCTATAAAAGTGAAAGAAAGCAAGCTTGATAAACCTGGTCCTACACTGTACTATTATTTGCAATTTGCTTTAGAAAAGATGTATTGGCACATATAACAAATAACAAGTTTTGCACCAAAGATGCAGTTAGCATATATTTTTGCTGAAAAGCCTGCTTTGTAATTTGTTCTTCAGCATTCACATAAAAGCACAGCACCCAGAGTATCAGTGACCACCAACACAAGCAGCACAGCACAGGCAAGCGTGCGCTAGGAAACAAGATATCGCTTGATGCATTTGAAATAAATGATAGCTTAAGTCTTACTAAAAGATAGAGCAACATCATAACTGTCAGAGCAATTTTCCACATCCGTAGTTTAACACCTGAACTATTGCTTATTTTTTGCAACAGAACTGTTCCCACTTTCCACCTGTTCTCCTCCGAATCAACATCAGCCCTGAGATGTGTCATAAACAATGTTTGCCTAAAAGAGCCGAAAGTACCACTGAGGTGGAGACTTAATCAGGAAAGAGAAGTTCCTTCAAAAAAAAGAAAAAAAGATTGGCTCAAATTCCTGTCTCATTTTCTGTCAACATCTGGCTTGTAAATAACTGTAGGTTTCATAGGCACTGTAATATTAAGCTGCCTCTGACTCAATGTCATAAACACCGAGTTATTAATTTAATGCTACCATAATTTTCAGCTTTGCATACAACTATAATATTTCAAGTCTGGTACCAGCTATCTTAGCAATATAGCAGAGAGGACGAGATTCTTATGTCTTTTACTTTGCATGGGAACAACTGGCTAAGTATATTAAACCGCCAGGCATTTTTAAGGATTTGCTCATAGTTCGGTAGCTGTGCAAAAAGAAAGTTGATTTTCAACGAAAAATATAAATTTAATAAATTAATTTTGCAGATTCCAAACAGTTTATTTCCATGGTCTATGAAAACAAAAACAAAATCACACTGTGAGGTGTAAAGGAATCACTTATTTCCATAGTTAGTTCTCCAAATGCCCATGGGGGAAGAGGCTCAGAGTTTAGAAGCCATCAGCGAAAGGGTCGTTGCTGCCCTGTGGCCCTGGAAGCAGAGCAACGAGCTCGGCAGAGCAGGGCAGCTCCGCGGGGCTGCAGGAGGGACCAGGCCTCGTACTTCACCTCTCAAGCCTCCTGCAGGATCTGATCAAACTACTGGTGGAGGGAAGACAAAATTGCACTATAGCTTTTTGGAAAACACTCTACACGAGTCACACTGTTCTGCCCAGTCTTTCTTCAGGTTATTTTGATTCCCACCTGTTTTCAGTTTCCTGAAGCTGTCCTTGAAGGATGAGCTGAACCAACATCACATCAGGAACTCGAGTGCCCCGTTCCTGGGGAAGCAACGGGAAAAGGGGCAGCGGTGACGAGCTGACACCAGCTACAAAGCGCCGGCACCTCCTGGAGATTCGATTAAATCCCAGGTTCTAGCAAAAATACTAGCAGCCACAAAGCCACCTTTGTAAAAGCAATGAAGGCCGCAATCAGTAATCAATCCCCTCAGATAAAAAAACTACAGGCCACTAAGGCTTCCTCACCGAGCTGCTCAGAGCCAGGGCCCTGCTATTCTCGTTACTCCCACGGAAACCTGCTCACCTCAACACCCTGCAGCACGTGGATGCTGGCACAGAAGCAGGACACCATGTACCTATAGATTTGTTTGCAAAATATGATATAGAAGAGATATAGTAATTGTATGTGTAACAGCTTGTTTTCTTTTACCCTTCTGATGAGGAATCCCGAAGGGTCCTGAAGACAGCACGTTGATATGTAGGAACTATTTTCCATTCTGATGTGGGTGGCAAGCCAAAGAGTTATGGCACCAGGCCAGCAGGAGGGAGCAGCTACAACTGAATGAACGAGAGTGGAGGTAATTGTAGCACTTATTTGGATTACAGGCAGATCACCAATGAACTCCTTCGCCACTTGTTTTCTCCTAAGGGAAATCTGACTTTCCTGCCTTTAATTTAATCACGGGAAAAAATATGTCAAATATTGATTATAACTAGAAACTAAGGTCTTCTACAAGCATGCACACATTAATGCGACAGCGCAGATATGACCTGGAAGAAATCCACTATTTGGCTTTCTTCTTCCTGATTCCCACTTCTACCTGCAAATTATCTTTATAGAGAACAGCATGTTCAAACTTGTAAACATCAGTTTTGCTGATGAAAAATTCCACGAGGAAATTTGTTAAAACCATTAAATTTATGTTGCCTGTGAGGCTAAGCATAACTAAGAGTCACGTCTTCCTACCATGGACGCAGAATACAATAAAGCCTCTGTGGCAGTACTGTATATCAACACTGGTTTCAATTTATCGCAGGGTGAAATAATATTCCAATAAAGTCTAACAGAAGGAGAATTTACTAGGAAACACCGTGAAAATCCTAAAATGGTGTTGTTGTCCATGGCCCTCAAGGAATACAAGGAAGGAAACAAGTGACAGGCATCTGCTAGGTCTCATCTGCAGAGGAGAGCAATGAAAGGAGTGGAAGATCCCTGGCACGGGACTCCTGCCGCTTCCTCCTCCCTGCCCAGCATCCATCTCCTCTGCCCTTGGTGTTTTGGTTCTTCCAGATCACGCCAATGTCACATTTTGAGACTTGTCAGTATTAGAGAAAGTCAAGGAGCAGTTTCACTTGTCAGTATTAGAAAATTCAAGGAGCAGCTTCACTTCCCCGAGAAAGTTTTCAAGATTTCAAAAATTTCCCATTCTAAATGGAAATGAAACTAGCCCTTTTAGAGGAGAAATATCTTTGCCACACACCTCAATTCCTGGATAGCCCAATCGCTGTGCAACTCGGGGAGGCAGAAGTTCAAATCTTTGACCTGTATCAAGAACAGGTATTTCAACTTGAGCCAAATATTGGCAATTTGAGATTAACAGTTTCTTTGTCATTTCGAACAGAAATTCACTGCAGTCAAAACCAGTATGTATGTTCTGACAAAAAAAGACAGATTCAGTGAAATGACACCTTCTGATTAAGGAAACATCCCTGTTTAGCCCTATTCGTTCCCCATCAGGACTAGCCATTTTTCATCTCTGACTGTCCCTACCCAGACTACTGCTGTCTTCAGTACAGCCAAACATATATTTATCTCCAAGGGATTCCATACAACCTGAATTCATGACTAGAAGTATTTGGTGAATGTGACTACTGCCATTTAGAGCCTTTAAAACATTTCTTTAAAAGTGGTAAACTGTCATCCCCACGGTGTTCACAGCAAAATGTTTGACATGGGCTAGACCTGAATGCACATCACTTTTACATACAGCACAAATACTTACATACTATTTTGCTAGGAACAGGATAAATACTTGTTCTTGTCATGAAAAACCCATGTACTTTGTTTAGTCAATGACCTGGGAGTCCGTTCTCTCACCCTTCTGCACTTGTTGCCTGATACATCTCTGACAAAACAGTTAATGTGTCCCTTGCTTTCTTCCTACCAGTTTCTCAGTGATAATGTCCTTCTGGCATATAAACCTGATACAATTATAGGCTCTCTAAATCAAAAACCATTCTGCTTACAACCATCATTTCCAGTACAGAGCCACAAAACATCGTTTTCATGATGCTGTCGCAGCTTGCAGATCATATGAAGATCTTTTTGCTCTATCTCTATGTATCAGCCAATCACAAAAAATGTTTTATACTAAATTCAAAGAACATTCAACCTTGTTTCCAGAGCCTTATTCGGTTAACCAAATAATATCGTGTGATATCTCCATGCTTCACTGAAGATATACAACAGCTTAACAGATTTAGTTAGACTGAGTCTAATTCTACAGGGTCCATTTTTATACATTTTCCTAATCTATTCCATTGGGGAAAATAAGGTTCAATACAAGAATGCCTAAAACTCCACGCTCACTAGAAGATGCTGATCATGCCTTAAGAGCAACAAAAGGTCTGCAGGGTTTCAGCTCGAGTCCCAGCGACAGAAAGGCAGAAGGGTTTAGAGCCCAGCGAGCACGGCTGAAGGGCTTCCTCCCTGCTCACTCCTGCTCGCTCACGATGCACGACGTGCAGATCTCCCATTTGGAGCGTGCTACTGAAAGCACACGGTACTGACACACCGTGCAGGCATCCCCTGGTTGGGCTTATTGCAGTGAAAATGGGACTGGACTCTCTCCAACTATTTCTCTACCTTTCTCCAAATCTTTGTTTGGAATTTCAGGTCACTGAGTATTCTTGCAAAATAATGTTCTGACTGGTAGTTTGGAGGGACACAGATTTTCTTGCACAGTCCGTACATCTAAGAAGTCTTTGCATCTTTTCCATTGGGCTGGAAACACCACGGTCATATTCCTGCACAGGTTGGGGTGCTACTCTGCTGCATGGGATTTACACTTCTGCTTCTACACAACGCTCCTTCTTCCCAACGCTGTTCTGAACTTCTGACTACGCTACTTGTCTTCTTCTCCAAATCAAGAAGTAATCTCTATAGTTCTAAGACCTTCTTTGGTACCCAACTTTGTTGCATTTTCCCTACCAAACAGACCATTAAAAACAGCCCGAAAATAACCCTCTAAGGATAAAAACTGCCAAACATCCATAGTCATGTATTCTGATTTGCTACAGGCGGCTGCTTGACAGGAACCTCCTGGAATAACAAACATTTTTCCCCCCAACAGCTCTAGTCACCTCCACTAGGAACAAGCACAGAAAGTTCCTGAATATTCTGGCCATGTTTTCAGTGTGAGTTACTAAGTAATGACATTGTTAGAGCGTTTAATACTACTGCTTCACTGCTCCTCTAGCACCTGTCCAGTCAATGCCTGACAGAAGAAGATAAATATATTTATAATACACAGCAAAGTGAATAACAAAGAGTTTATATAGTTGTCTCTGACAAACCTGACAAGCCGTAGCTGGCAGCTTTAATCAGCTCCCAGCTGAGCCTGGGAAATTGGAGGGAGCAGAGTGCTGACCTTCCTGATGAATTTCTGAGGAGAAGGTTAAAGTTTTGTTTACTTCTTTAATGGGAAGAGGTGTCGGTTTCTAAGACCTTTGGATAAAACTGGGATTCCTAAGCAACAGGATTGTAAGTCACTTTTAACAAAATAATTACTGGTTTATCTAAGACTGATATTTCAAATAAAGGGATACGGACTAAGGATACACAGATGAAAAAGCCTATAAGGTCTAACGACACAAATCAGTTTTGCCAGATGTCAAAAATGTGGTAGATAGGATTTCATGTCTGGAATGTGAAAAACGCAGTATAATATAATTTAAATTTAATTTTTACAAGTCAGTAGTTCTCAATACTACTATTTTTTATTGCAATGGGTATTCTGCTCCTACTTGTTTTGTATAGGCATAGTGCGATTTTGTAAGCGCATGTGCCTACCTAGTGCCAAGAAAACAAATTTGTAAAGAATGATTAATAATACGAACAGCTATTTCAAAATAATCTCTGCTATCATTTCTAGAAACTGCTGAATATCTGCACTCTGAAAATTAGCCCCCTTGGAAGCACATCTAAGGATGGAGAGTCCAGAAGAAGTTTTTCAAATGTTTCACCTTATGGCTTATACCCCTGCAGCCACTGCCCAAGCTGATGTGGCAGGGGATTCTGCTTTTCTAAGACACCAAAGCTGTTTTCTGATGAATAGTACCAGTAGCACAGAAATATTCTGCTCATATTGCTAGGTCAAGTGTCTACTCCATATGGATGGCTGATACAGACCTTGCAAGACTTTAGGAAGGTCGATGACTTTTAAATCAAGACCAAGGCAAGTTTTGTAGTAAACAAACTGCAAACCTTTCGCTTTTTTATAACCTAATTTACCGACCACTTGTTGTCCCCTAACTTTACAAAAAATGAATCCATAGCTTTAAATCACCCCCCACATACACACCCCCACATCTCCAAAGATGTTTGCTGAACTAGGCATCGTGTAAGTCACTGGACCATTTTTCAAACAGCCCTGAAGAAACTCCAGTATCGATTTTTGCCAGAGGAGTTTATGATACGCCCGGATGTCCATCAAGAACACTCGTACAAGGCAAGTAGTTTCATGTTCTAGCTTGCTTTCTTTCTCCCTGTTCTATTTCAACCTCTTCTACTTGGTATTAGAGGCAGATATTGAAACTTGGCTACAGGTCTGAGCTTTCCAATTTACCCTCGCTGTTCATGCAGCATTACAAAGCACTTGCTTCTCGTTGACACCCGTGCAACTGTTCAATTAAGTCCTCGATTTACTAGGAAGGTGATAAACAACCTAATTGCCATAGGAATTCTTCCCTGATTGACATAATGGAAAGACATTGACTCTAGTTGCACCTTTCTATTCTTCCCAATGTGGTTTAGAGACATCTGCCTTAATGATATGGGAATTGTGCTCCTTTGGAGATGAGGATACCCTGCGTCCTCGCAATGAGGGCAAATAAACTCTGATGGAGGCTAATTCGGTAGCTCTGTCACTTCTCTCCTGCTTGCTGGTACAAGGAGCAGCTAAAAAAATTCATGGCGAACATAAAAGGTACATAAAGAAAAAGTAAATATTTATACTACCACAAAATTCATATGTTGCCATTGTAGTTATATATTCTCATTTAACTGAGTTACACTCATGAATGTATATAAACAGCAATATTTTAAATATCATTGTGGGATACCATTCCCACTACTTAGAGCATAATAAAAATCAACAAGTTAATTTTACACTAATAAATCTTCTCCTTGAGTGGGAGTCAGGGAATACAATTAACATTCTGCACAAGTTTGAAAGAATCTACATCCAAAAATAGAAAGTCAGGAGAATTGGAGCTTTTCTTAAGCAGATGAAACTTATGACAGTCACTCTCACTGTGGTAATAGGCTACCTGTTAAAGTGCAAAAATTACAGGAATACAATGAGATAAAAATGCTTCAGACACGCCTTTGCTGTTGTGCTATGAGTCAAATTTATATGAATGTTTGATCCACATTTTCTAAACCATTCAGCTGTTATGTCGTTGTCATATCCCACCTTCTGCATTTCCTTTCTAAGGTAAAACAATCTCTAGCTCTTCAACCTACCCTAAGAAGAGAGAAAATACATTAAGAAGATGCTTTCAAGGTTTGAAATATTTGGGCCTTTATCCTTCCTCTGTCTTAACTGAATTTTGTAACGCTGCCCACATCTCCAGAACTCAGCAACAGTTCAAAACTTTCTTTAAAAATCAATTTAAATCAAGTTTTAAATAAAATCTTCCATTTAAAATTCATTCACATGCAAAGAGGCTGAAGATTTTTATGTGGGCTTTTAAGAGCATTAGAACAACTCCTAAATCCCAACCTCACGCAGTAGCTGGTTAAGGATGTGAGCTGGCTTCTTGGATCAGTTCAAAGCTGGACCAGCTCGAGCAGAACGACACTCATTCAGCTGAGCTAAGGGTCCAAACCAAGTGACTACACGGGCAGGAATACACCTGGAAAAGCTGTAGTCACCAAATAGTTTCACATATCAATATGTTTTTGTTGCCCACAGCTTCAGAGTGGAATAACCTCCCTGGCTGGAGCAGAGTTACTTTTTCATTAGACAAATCAGAATGTGCCTCCTGAATCCAAATGTGTGACGTCCAGGTCACCTCGTTTTGTGCATGGTGAGTATATTACATATATCACTTGAGCGGCAGACTCAGGGAACAGAACTAGTAAAATATTTCCTCAGGGTAAAATACAGCTCCCTGGAGTCATAAAGCCTGAAGCAAAAGGTTATTTTACCTAAGACATATGCTGTGTGGTTTATTATTCTTGGGGGAGAGGGAGGAGAGCCCTGAAGGTGTTGTGCTAATAGGCCGATATTCCACTACCCAGCACTTATCCTGGCTGCCCTTCACAGAGCCTCGGTGCAAAACCTCAGTACTGATGGGCAGAGCGGGAAACAGAGAAGTCAAGATACCAGTGTAGAAATACCTCCATTTAGTGAGCAGAGAGGAGAGATGTGGATAATTATCTGCAATTAGATATCTGAGATGATCTCTTAGATAAAACACCCCATGTTTTAAAAAGCCTTCGGTGAGATTCCAGGTGGCAGAAATTAGCTTCAGCAGAAGCAGAAGTTAAACCAGCTGAAGATCTGTCATTCTTATTTAGGTCTTCATGCAAAAGCCCAAGACTTTGACCCAAGTACATAGAGTTTTCTACACTAAAACCAGGATGCCCTAGAGGCCCTGGCCCGTTCCTTCCATTTACAGGTTTAACAGCACTTCATGAGAAATCAGCAGAGAATAAGTTGTTGCCATTCCCCAGGATTTCACCCTTCACCAGAGCAACGTGCAGACTCTGTGTTGAATCCTATTACTGGGAGGTGCAGGAAAAGCAGTCAGTGGCCTCCCCTTCAGGGAGCAGAAAGAAAAGAGCTGCCCCGTTTTTCAGGCCTCTCTCCTCCTAAGATGTGGATGAGTGTCTTACAGGACTTGCTGCAATCTTCCTAATGGCAGCTAACAAAAGCTTATTTCTGCTTGAAGATCACAAACAGCAAGGAAGAAGAAGGGTCACGCAGGAGTCAACTGAGAAGAAATAAAGAAGATTAAGAAAGAGAATATTTAAGTGGAATATTTATGGAAACTTCCTAACAAGAACATCTGAAAAATGGATAGTAACTTCCTAGAGGTAAAGCAGCACAGTCACCAAGACCAAACATTAGAAAATTCTGCACAGAAAGAGCCCACACTGTGCTTAAAGGGTCAAACAGGACAATATTTTCCCATTATCTAAAACTTCTGTTTAGATGAGCACTCAGGATCCCAGCTGAGCTGATAATCTGTGGTCCCATACACTGTATAAGCATGCATGAGCAGAAGTGAATACCTACATCTCTCCGGTCCAAAAAAACCCCTGAAATTTTATATATTCTTTTACTATGCCTAAACTTAAAGAACTGTAACATTTGCATTGGTGTTACCAATTTTACAAAATTCAGTTAAGGGCAGAGGAAGAATAAAGGCCCAAATACTCCAACCTTGAAAGTGTCTTTTTAATATATTTTCAATTTTTCTTAGTATGACTTGACTGACTTGCCTAACAGAAGTAGATTCACCTTCTTATGCATGTGCATATAGAGAAGTAATGAATGAATTCTTTTTATCTTTTTTTTTTTTTAACCTGAGGTTTACACACTACATTTTGGAGAGCTTTTGACAAAGGGTCATTGGAATCTCCAAAGGCAGTAATTAAAATGAAGGCAGTAAACAGGAAAACAATTACAAATGCTAAAAGAAGAGAGAAGCTGAAGTACAGAATGACTTGAGACAACACTTGAGAGCTGAATTAGTGCCTAATCCCGGTGGGTAGGCTTAGCTCAGAGAATTGCATTCATATCTTCCTTTTTCACCCAGGAATATTCCCCTTCCTCGAACGCTCAAGCATTACTACTCAGAGCCATTCCTTAGCAGAAGATGCTGAAGGGAGAGGCTCAGGTCTGTTCTCAGCCAGCTCACGATCAATGGATTTATTTCTGCTTCTCATTATTATTTATATGGTGTAGTACACAAGGCCGAGGGAGGGATGGAGAATTCCTGTGCTATGCAGTAAGCACAAGCACTCCAACCCAGAAAATTCCTCTTTGTCCAATTAATATCTGTATGTCTTACTTCAAATGACTAACTCTGTGTTTACACCTACAGAACAGAGATAAATGTCTTTCTGCTTTGGTGATTTTAGCAAGATCATTCCATTCTCCTTTGTCCAGTCCCAAGGAATGCAAATTTTAGTTGCAGAGGAAATTAAAGAAAAAAAGAAAAGAAAAAAGACCAAGCTGCATAGCTTAGATGCTTCCTCAGTTTGTTATAACCTGCTTCAATATCCATGAGCAACTGAGGGCAACTCAATGCCACAGAAACAAGAATGCTGAGCTCCTATACGTGCTATTGTGAATATGCAGCACTGAAAGCAAGGACATCTTCAGCTCTCACTGAGAGCAGTTTTTTGTTGAAATATCATTCCTCACTGTTTGGAATGAAACCCATTATTACCAATTAACCTGCTGTGAACCCGTATCACTGGCTGAATTGAGCATAATTATTCATCCATAGTAATAGCTAAAGTAAATTCTGGCAATCTCGGCTAACATTGACTTCTCCTTTGGGAAAATTTTCAAAGATGCCATGTCCTTGGTAATGTTTTTAAAACCTTTTTTTGTGTTAAGCTGTTACAGAAATTGTATCATCATGAGTCATTTATTCTTGTTTTGTAATGCTCTGTTTTATTTTTCTTACACAAACATCTATAACTAACTCTATTATCAACCAAAAAATTACCTCCACATGTTAAGAAAACTGATTTTTCTACGATAGCCCAAGTAGGTTGTCTAAAAATAAATGTTTAAATTAGTTGTTACTTTTCATAGCTTTTTAACCACACAATCTGATGAACCACAGCCCTGTGAGCAAATGCTTGCATAAATCTTGCTTTGAATTTATTTCAGGTTGTCAAATGTAATTTACTAAGAGAACGTCTGCCAAAAAAGAATCCAGAGGCAAACCTAAGTTGTCATCTTAAATTAAGTGTGGTTCCTTTTTGTTAATCTTTCTACATAAAAGGTTGTAAAATAGTGCATTAAAGATGCAGCAGTCCTCTGTCCTAATAAAAAAGCAGAGGTGGAAAAAACAGAATGAAGACAGACTGTTTCTGTAGCTGAGGAAACACGTGCTCAAGACATTTAAATAAATACTCACTTCCTCCCTGAAAACTGCACCCCTCTGTTTATTCTTGGGCCCTGCGCAATGTGGGAAATGAACTACCTGAACTCTGAAGATGAGGAGTAGCAAAACACAAAACACGTGTGTTAGCTCAGCCTGAGCAGCTGCAGGAGAGGCGTTCAGAAGGGCAAGGAGTACTTCGTGTGAGAACTCCGCTGGCTGCTGGGCCTGTCATGTCCTATCCACACTGCACTGCTGCTGTGAAATTAATTTCATTAATGACAGACTGGATTCTCTCTCAGAGAAGAACTCTTTTACTTTCACAATTGAGAAAGTGAACTATTAAACCATATCAAAACCTTCTTTGAATCTTTTAGAGTGTCTCCTCCTCTCTCATTCCAGTTCGTTTGTTGCTCTTGCCTCCAGGGCCTAAAGCAAAGAGTTATTGCCCCCTTTATTTATTCTCCTCACATGGATTACTATTCCTTCACATTAGCGGTTTCCCAGTTGTCCATCTTACCTGCTGCGTTTTCTTCATTCTCTTCTTCTGTTCAGATGAGCCAGGGCTGATCTACCAGAAATACTTCTACCACCACTCCTTTAAAATGTTAACACCAAGGTACTTGTAATAGTGAGGAAAAGCTCCAGGCACAAACCTGGAGCAGAGAATCATAGAATGCTTAAGGTTGTAAGGGACCTCTAGCAAGAAGCACCAGGGCAATTACACACAAAAGAAGCAACTGATGCTTGAGATGTGAGCACCAAGCTGCTCGTGCACAGAAACACAAGCATTTCAGCCACGCATCAGTGTTGGGCTGAGTTAAAGTGTCACTAAGATTTATGTCACAGACTTGCAGATTTTTGCACCAGCAGCAGCTTCACTTGCCACACAGTAATCAGACCATGTGCCCAAGGCCTGAACAACGGGCTGGAGGGAGGCTGGGCACTCAACGTGCACTTCAGCATCTCGAACGGGCAACCCCCGGAATTCACACAAGCTTCAGGTGGGTCAAACACTCCAGCTGTGGCTAATCACCACCAGAACAACACAGGTCTGGTGCCTCCTTCTTTTCTGTTTTGTTTTTCAGCACTCAGCTTTCTTCTGCAGTTATGCAACAGCTACCATTCCAAATGGCTAATACTAATAGATATAACAATACATGTAAACTGAAAAGCTTCTAACAAATCTGACAGCTTTGCTGGAAAATCCGTTACCACACCCCACTGCATTCAGATGATACAAATTTAAAGGGAAATAATTATATTCCAAACTACGTGAGTCAATAGTATTTAGCATATTGTTCCTACTATTATGCCACTTTGGAGTTGATGAAGATACACAAATTTTTGTTAGCTTTGCATGCCATGTGTGGCAAAATAGGTGGAATAAAAAAGGCTCGCTGAATTCATACATACTATATTTTCCTTTTGCCCTATACTCTGCATGTTAGGTGGTATGTTTAGTTATTTCTTGTGAAGGTAAGATCTCTATATTAAGCACAGCCAGGCCCCCAGCCCAAGCTCCCTCACAAAGTCCTCCTCCCCTCAAATTAACCCATTTACAAATTTAGAATTTGGGACCTGTCTGCAGGACGGCCCGCACACTGGGAATGTGCATATTGTGCATGGCTAATTAAACCCTAATTAATCTGCAAGCACCTACGCCTGACCTGTGCATACTGCCGAGGCAGCTGTGTGCAAGCTGGGCTGCCGGGCTCCCTGCTCAGCTCGTACCTGTGTCCACAGCTAAACTGGAAAACGTCCGGGAGCCCCAAAGCGATCTCAGAAGATGCCAATTTGAAGGTGAGCGAAAGCTGCTGCCTGCAACGCTCAGCTCTTTAGCCCAGCCTCATGCAGCCTGTACTCTCAGGTCCCAAGACGGTTCTTCTGCTCCTTAAAGTGGCCAATAGACATGCTCCCTTGGTGTTCAAGCAGCTCATTTTTTGTGGGTATGAGTTGAGCCTCTGTTTTGGACAAGGACCGTTTTATACCCATATTTCTATGTCTTCTAAGACAGACTTTTCACCTACAGTACCATAAATCTCTGGAAAAATGGGTACTGTTCGAGACCTCAAACTCCAGTGGTCTAAATGCTGAAGCTAAGCAAACCACTCTCGTTTTAGCTAGATTTATATGCACCTCTCTATAGCTTTGGCACTTTGCATATATTAAAAGACAGTATTCTACACAACCAATTAAGATCTTATCATATTAATTGAACTGCCATTAAAACGTTACCACAAACCATCTAAGTAATCACTGTATGATAACTCCCTAGAACTCAGTTCACTGACCCACCAGATGCCTGCAGAAAAGGTAGTTTTGGCAGCGTGCCTTGAAAAGGCAGATTCTGGCAGATAATTCCTAAAACAAGGGACCTTTTCCACCTAAACAGGATGCCTCCAACATTAGATGAGAGGAAAACAAACAGCTTTTCTTTCTGGAAAAGCTTTTGGAAGATTAAATAATGCCCAGAGACTAAAATTTATTGTAAGAAAACAGAAAGTGAAGCAAGAAAAAGATGAAGTTGCTCCATTTTGTATCCACATAATTATCCATCATCTGAGATCAAGAGCAAGGATGCTTTATTGTCCAAGGACCCAGGTTTTCATTTAGGATGGGGAGAAGTCTGGTACCAGCCACAGACCTGAATCACAGAGCAGTACAAGTTAAAGCCAACAGCTTCAGCAACACTTGTCAAGTCACTGCAGAGCGTCACACCGTCCTGCAAGGCGCATGCAGGTGCCGGACAGCTCAGGAAGCAAACAGGTTTTTCCTTTTTAACTCTTTCCAAAGAGTTCTGCACTCTCCCAGCACCCTGTGGGGCTCACTACCTGAATTCAGTGGTAAAACCAAGCGCTAGGGAAAACTGAGACCAACTCAGCACATAAAAAATCCATTCTTTGAAACTGCATGCAAGCAACAGACATCTTGATTCCACGCGATATTCCCTACAGCATTACTGCAAAACTACATCAGGTTATTGAAATACTTTATCTAAATTACTTTATTTTTTGGCATCACTAAATAATATCTTAAAATATACAAGAAGGTTCCCTTTATGGTTGTCTTGCCATGCACTCAGTTCCCGGGAAGACTCATGGAACTGAGACAGTCTGAGTAGCAAATATTTTTCAAGACTGCAAACCTGAAAATTTGCTATAAAAATCCATTGCAGCAAATATACCAGCAGCTTCGCTCAGTTTTACCTCCACTACATGTGCAAAAGGCGCTGTTTTTTGTGTGCTTAATCACTGTAACTAACTGTAGCATTTATGTCCACCTAAAAGTCTTCAGGAAAGGTGCTTTGTCTGGCACCACAGCCAAGTGCAACAATCTTTAGCATGTCATTGACCATTTCATTGGTCCTGTCCCAGCTTCTTGGTTGTTTCCTGGCTTTTGTATTATGCTTAAAATGGCTATTAGCTGAATTCTCACTTAGGCGGTACAAAATCTCTCATTGATAGTCAAAAGCCGTTCAATTCACAATCCCGCGTGTCAGCCATTGATTGCAGCTCAAGCACTCCTGCTGAATAAGCTCCTCCACTACCACCATGACACATAGGAGACTTCACCAATAACAGATGGGTAACACTGAGATCTATAAGGTCACAGTAATAGTAATACTACCCGGTGATGCAGATCTCCAGTTTCCATGACAATAAGACCAGGCTACTTGGACAACCTCTGCCCAAAGCTATAATCGTAGCAGTTGGTCAGTGCGACATCTGTGGGCCTCCTCCTTACAGACTTCCATGTGAAACAGTTTTACTAACACTCCGAGTTAATTAATTTTTGAACAGAACACAACTTAAATTCATCTCCACAGTTCAACTTGTCATAAACTATGACACAAAAGCTCAAGATGTTTAGAAAGAGAAAAAAAAAAAAAAACTGAGACTGAAGAAAATCCTAGACCATAACCATATTTTTTTCTTGAAATAGGTTATTTTTTAGGGGTGACCTCTCAATGGACACCAGTGGTAGGAGAAATGCTTGACATTTCAAGATGAAGTTCAATGAGTAGCTGAAACTGGAAGTCTGACCACTAGTACATGATGTGAATTGTAAGAAAACTTGAATTGGGTAGTCCCTAGAAGTAAATGTAGCACCTACAACCCCTAATATAGATTGCAGGTAACATCCGTGCTCCAGCCAGGCTTGTGTTTCACTCTGTGCAGCTTCTCCCTCGACACGGTGCGCGCGCTCAGGCATTCACTGCTTAACCTGCTCGGCAGCTCTTCTTCCCCGGCGTCGCTTACTCAACAGTTTGTCCCTTGCTCCTAAAGACACTTCCAAGCCACGTCCTGACCTTGCTGTGGCAGGAGCTGGGCTGGGGGCCACGCAAACACGTCCTCTGTGGAAGGACCAGGCGAGCAGACGCACCCTGAGCGCAGCCGGTCCTTGCCGCGATGCCCCCGATGCAGTTGCTACTCTCCGCTTGCCTAAAATCCTGCAAGAATGTGTTCCAGCTCTTCAATACCCCAATACCACACAGTTTGGGGAGATAGCAACTTACACAGGGGATTTTGTTATTTATTTGTAGCTATAGAAACATTTGTAAATACTACCTAACTGCAACATGAGCAACATGATTCAATTAGATATTAAAATACATGCCAAAGTATAGGCACTTGAGTAGGTCCAAAGAATCTATTTTATGCAAGGCATGTGCACGAGAGCTACACTGAATCCAGCCCAAAAGCAGAAATTCTATTTCAGTTCTGAAGATGATTTCTATTTCAGCAATATGCTGCATCTCCTGCTTCTCAAAAGATATTCTTATTTTTATTAAATTAAAAGTTACGGTGCTGAGGACTTAAAGAGAGAATCTTTATTTCATAGGCCACCAAGAAGAGTATGGATTTTTCACTTTTAAGAATCTCTCCTTCAGGAGGAAGAGATTTGACATGTCAAATGCAGGGCAACTCTTTCCTCTGAACACAGCAGATATTAGTAAACACTATCGAGACAGTCAGCTAACACTCGGGATGATGATGGATAAAACGTTCCAAAGCTTCACCACAGGCCTGTGGGAAGCAAGAGACTACTAGAGCACAGAAAAAAACAGCTATTGAGTTTGGTGTTTTTTCACTAAGAACAGCCACTTTGGATTTTTTCCCTTCTCCCTCTTAATTTTTTTTAGTTTCATAAATCAGAAAATGTTACACAAAAAAAAAAAGCAGCAAGCCATCAGTCAGAGCAAACTAATTGCTGTTGCTATTTAAAAGAACCTCATTTGAAATGGCTAAACTGTTGCGCTTTAAAGTAGCTATTGTACATGTGCATTAATTAATTTCCTAAGGATTTTTGTTACATCTCCATGACACAGTCTAATTATCTGATATTACTTTTTTTCCATGCATATAAGAAGGACATTGTGACAGCATGTACTTTGATCCCATTCAAAGACTCTGCAAACTGTGAAACCGAAGGACTCGAGGTCTGACTCTTCTGCTAAGACACTGGTAAACCCTCTTACAAAATCCTTTCATTGCAAAGGTGAACCAGAGAGAATGTGTCAAGTGTCGCTGCCCAACTTCTACATTTTTCATACTCCTTTAAAGTCACAAAGAAGGAGAAATAGTGAAAGAGAGCAAGAGAATGCACACAATACTTCACCATACATATCTCTTCCCTAGTGAAAAATGTGAGCACTCTTTCCTTCCCCTGGTCAGCAGGAAGAAGGAAAACGGAGCCAGCTGGCAGCCTCTTACCCTCTGCTCCTCAGTCACGTTTCAGATGCTTTGTGGCAAGCCTGAATGCTGCAGCACTGGAGTGACGTTGCACCAGGTTGTCCTCTCGTCCAGCAACGTAACGTTACGACAGGACACCGGGCACATGAATGCGCCTCACCACCCCCTGGAGGAGTCCGCAGAAGCTGGAGAGTTTTCACAAAGAGCAGAGATGCTTGAAACATAAAAAAAAATAAAAAAAAAAAGCCTGATGCCAGAAAAAGAAAAAAACAAATTTAACCCATAATATGCAATTGGAATTTGACATCAAGTATTAATTAATAATTAATACCCTATTAAGTTGCTGCAGCAGGGGATCTATGTATCTGGGCAGGTTTCAGTGGATCATAGCTATCAAATACCAGCCTTCAATCTAACCTCAAAGAGCCTTTAGCTTGCCTTATGTTAAATCATCAGGATCCTGGCTATAGATGGAGATACTCAACACTGAAAACACAATCTATTTGCTTTGGAGTAGAAACCAAGCCACAAATGAACATTCCACTTTTGGCCCAAGTGTTACCAGACACTGAGTTTGTGTGGGTACAACTCAAGATACTGCACAGCATATGGAATATAACTTGGGGGAGGGAAAGCTGCAGAGACAGCAAACGAATTTGTGAAGTCTAATCCGTGCTGCACACAGCTCCCATTAATGGGAACCAGGTAATGTCACAGCAAAAGACATGGTGCTCCAAAAGCGGCTGCTCCTGCTGGGTTCTGCTGCTGAGACTGGCTTTAGGGTGCGCGTGGCATCACTACTAGCGGAGAAACACACACGAATATTCACACACATGCTTGGGCTTCTTGGGCTTCTCGTCCAGCTTCAAGAACTTTTACACCCAGCAAATAAGCAAATAGCCCCAGTCCAACAAGGCAAAGCCATTTCTCTGATACTCAAGTTCTGCAGCTCCTTTTCCTGGCAGCTAAACCAAGGATTAGATGTGTGGACACAACCATGTCCTCCAGTGCTGTTTACAGCCAGGAGACTAGTCATGTATTGCAGGGGCCTGGGCGGTAGGGTGACCCCCGAGGCAACTGCACACAGGTGATACACACCCAGGTCAGTGCCCTATTCCCAAAATATTTGTTAAATGGTGAAGGCTCAAACCCTCCAGACACAGAGCACCCTTAAAAGTGGTCTTACACTCTGTGGAGACAAAGGAGCATAGCTCAGGATGGGTTGTAAAACACAGAAAAAAAGAAAAAAAGGAATATGAGTTGGGCATTATCTTTCCATTCCCTCATACTCCGTGTTCTTGGCATTGGCATGTGCCCTCTGTCAGAGAAAAGGCTATAGAGTGAAAATGTGAGAGCAATAAACCATCGCGGCACTTGAGAGAAACTGCAGGCAATTCCCATTCTATTGATTCTCTCTGGACATCAATGACACACTAAGTTTATTTGGAAAACTAAATTCTAGACCATGTCACATAACATGCTCCAGTTAAGCTGTCTGAGTGACTAAAATTTAATTACATTTATTGTGACACTCTAGCAGGGAAACATTCATTCAAAGTTAGATAAGCATATAAACACTCCAGTGTCATCATTTGTCAGTGTAGCACATAGGTAAAAAATTGCGGAAATAAAAAGGTATACTCTCTTCTAGTCATTTATACAGTTTCATTACAAATTATTAACAAAATTATAGTATTTTTCATTAAAAATATTAATTTGAGATTGGCTAAGTCAGAATTTGGTAAAAATTGTAGAATTTGAGCACTTAACTCATACAGCAGCTTCAAATTTTGTGCACATTTTGGAAAAACTCCCCAGAAAAAAAACTAAATAGAAATATGGCTATTAAAAAAATCATTATGTATAAATAGGTTTTCAATGCTGTCTTGCTGCAATATGAAGCTTCTGACAATAATAAAATTCAGATATTAAATCGCTTCCTTTCTTAATGCACATTGCCGCTTAAGTAATTTTTGCTGACAACAGAGGCTCCCAGGAACTTTCATGAAAGTTATTTTGAATGAAGATGATTCTTATAGAGCTCTTTCTATGCTTGCTTATAAATAAGACAACATTGGCAGACGTAGTGGGTGTATCAGCAGTATTTGACAAAAGTGCCTGGGCTCCCTTGAGTGGAGAAATGTCATTATGGCACAGGAGAAAATCATTATCTGATCCATAAATGATTATCCAGTGGTGGGATCTCATCACTCTGTTCTCCAGTGTTGCAAAATCTGCGTTTTAAAAGAGTCCCCTTCAAAGTACGCTCCAGGAAGCAGAATCAGCCTTTTTTCTACATGCACAGGATTGTCCTGCTGCTACCGGGGTCGCACGATTGGTGCCTCGGTCCTGTAAAACCTGCACTGCAAAACACTGCAAGAAGGGGACTGTTGTTAAGCCCTGACTCATTATTCTCCATTGTAAAGCTTTGTTCCTATGCTGCTGTAAGTAGATCAGTTTTCCAACACTGAAGTTTTCAACTATACATTTTTAATATAATAGCAGAATTCCCTTTCTTCTGAAGTCTGCTCAAAACATTTCTTTGATTCTTCAGACTCCTGAACATTAGAAACATTTTTCCTATTTCTGTTCGGTGTTTCAGCTGCTGCTTTGGTCATCACAGAAAGGGCTCCATGAAGCACAGCAACACCTTCCTAATCCAGCTCTGCACCAGCCTGTCCTAACTGGCCAGGAGAGCGCTCACACAGGCTCAAAGCCAGGAGCAAGTCCCACTCTTCTCTGAGGAGTGAGAGCGTGTGTGTGTGTGTGTGAGTGTGTGTGAGTGTGTGTGTGTGCAAACCTCTTCTGTCCTCCTGCTACCGCTGCAAAGCTCTTCGGAAAACACGCCGCTAAACTAGGTGCACAGCTGATGATTCCCAGGAACACCTATAGGTGCTCTTCAGGAAGCACCATGCATTCAAACTCTGCATTTCTTTATCTGCCTAAATATGGCAAAGTTTAGGTAAAAGGATATTAATGATGACATATAAATCAAAGGCCAAATCTTTCAATAAAAAATGCTCCAGAAGAATGAGCAGTTTAAATGGAATATTTTGAAGAAGAAAGGCTTAATTCTGTATTAAGATAAATCTGTATTTCAATGACAGATGTCCTGTGCTTTAATAATAATGTTATCTAGCTTCTATAAGTATTAGGTGCAACCTTGCCTCTTTTCAAGTATGTATGAACAGATATCATTTCTACCTCAAGGAATTTATCTTGTAATTCAGGGAGGAATTACAGTACAAGGAAACACAGAAGACCAGGCAGCAAACTGTGAAGGATGTGCATTTTACTCAGAAAAACATCAAAATGAATGTTGAGAAGGTACTTGACACTGTTCCTTGAAGAGAAACAGGCACTTAAAGCAAATGGGGTGATCTGTGTAATAAAACAATATGAACATTTAATTGTTTGGCAAAAGAAAATCCTACTGATTAGCTGTCTCCAATAAAAGAAGGCTAGTTTAGCCACTTTTGCAATCCATAACCGAAGATGACTAGCATAAACTCTAAGCTAACTTCATAATAATATTGAAATATATACCTAATATAGCCACAGAGTATCTGAACTAACCCAACAAGATGAGCATAGTGTGGAAACATTCCTCAGCAAACGGCCACGGCAGAGATGAAACGCTCAGGAAGAACATTTCCACCCCACAAAATCTAAGAGGCAAAACTTCCCCCAGAGCAGGTCGCTTTTGCTGCATCCCTTTCAATTGTCTATCACTGTCTAATTGCCATAATACAGGCAGACAAATGGAATTAGCAAGTGTCTTTTTTTTCTGGCTGACTACAAGTGCCTAAAACCACTAGTAAAAACTGTTTAAGCAAATCTGGCCATAATAACAGGAAAAAAAAAAAAAGGAAGGAAAAAAAAATCTTTTTCTGTATCCTTAAGTTCCCTACTAAAATGTCATAATCTAAAATAAATTCGTCCCCACTTTATTCTGCTCTCTCATCTAAAGTCTCTGTCGAGGCATCAACGTGCTTCAATAGCCAGCACAGCGTGAGCTCCATTGACAGTTTATTAGTGGAATTAGGTCTCTGCTTGTACACTGTTCAATAATCCTGAGTGTGGGAAGCATGTACCTCAGGTTAGGGAATTTATCATTCTGATTGGGTTGTTGTTTTCTTTTCACTGCCTTTACTCACTAGCAAAATAAGCCAACATACCTCAAACCTAAATGATTCAAAAATCTAGCTGTATTACAACCTGCTATATCTTAAGTAAAAACAGTGTTTAGAGTAATTAGTAGACTTCTAAGTGGGATTTTAAAAAATAGTATGTCAGATTTGGGCATTTTCCTTATTGCAGTGTGGCCAATTTTCTTTCCCTAGTTTCTTTCACAGGTTCTTTCATTCTCTTCAGACAGACTGCTAGCAGGACAGATGGGAAAACTCTTGCCAGCCACTTAGCGTAGGACCTACCATACACATTTAGGTTCAAAACATCAGAAAATCCTCTTGTACTTCTTCCCCCCGTCCTAGGAAAGCTTTTCACATGCTTTGAGACTGTGCTTGTGTCAGCAGATTCACTGCTGACTCTAACTTACCCTCTTTTTTTTTTTTTAAAGCAATTTTGGCTAACTATGTTTATATGAAAATAGCCATATGTATATAAGAACTAACAGTAAATTGCAGAGAAGAAATTTTGGGATTAATTATCAAAAAGATATTAGTCAAATAATATACATTCCAAAATTTAATCAAAGCATTTTTTTTTAATGTGGTGTTAGACCGGAAAGTCCTCTCCCAAGCACCATCCCAGGTATCCAATGCTGAGAAGTAAAAAGTGCTATATAGTGGGGACTTCATCCAAAATCCATTGAAATCAATGAAAATTTGCCCATTGATTCCAGTTGGCTATTGATCAAGCCTTTAAGTTAGCCTTTATACCGGATGGAAAGCAATATGCAAAAGGCAACCTATAATCGTCCTTAATTGACAGGGATGGGGGTTTATATTAAAATGGAGAACATTGCAACACGGACATGCAGCTTTAGAGAAAGCTTCCATTTGGATTACCATAAATGTCATTTTCTAAGAACTTCCTTCTTGATTTCCAAGACTTGTAGTCCTGTCAAGTCAGACAGCTCTCACCCAGATAACAGACATGACTGAAGTGCTCATTCCTTGTGAGCATATGACATCCCAGGCAGCACAGCTGTGTGTACACTGCTCTTTACAGTGTTCACAGGCAGTTTGAAATACCCTAGAGAGGTGAATTATTTGTATGAAAGTGAAGTGTGTAGCCACTCGTACATTAAGACTGATCCTCTTAAGACATGGAGCACATGTGCACATCTTTGTAGCTAGGAGTTCCAGACAGAGATAAGGAGACTGTTCTCTATAGTGATCAGTGCTAAAAAAGAAACGTTGCATTCCCTAAATGTATACGAAAAGGTCAGAGAATTACAAAGGAAATAATGGCCTACTGATTGATTCCTTTTGCAGGAGAATACCCAGACAGCAGCTTAAGTAAACCTGCATTTCAGCCACTGCAGAAACACACACCAGGTAATGCTTCAAGCAGTCAAAAAGTCCAAAGCTAATTAATAAAAAGTTATTTTTTCTTGTCCCTTTGATATCTCATACATGTGGTTAAGATACAGGACCATCCTGCTCCAAACAAGCTTATGTTTCTATAAGCAAAAGAGCTGGGGTTCAGGATCAAACAAGGGGTTTTTCCTAAGAGGAGGAAGTTGATGCTGCTTCTTACACCTAGCGAGTGTTCTGGCTCCAGTTCCTGGCTCCCTCTCTGCTGTCACAACCACAGCTGAATATGGTGCACTCCAAGCCTGAAAGGAACTGAAGAAATCCTGTCCCACGAGAAGCCCCTCTCCAAAGCAAACAGAGAGATAATCTTTCTTCTGCCCTGAGAATCTATTTTAAGATATTGGCATTTGATTTAAATAAAACAAAAGCTGTTTGGGATTCATTGTTGTGTCTGCTGAGTAATGAACACCAACACAGTAATTACATCAAAATTGATTGGTTTAAAAATGCCTACTTTAATTAATTTATTATAACTGTTATAGAACAGTTCCAGACAAGGTCTAATGCAGCAAGGATTAAATGTCGGTCACTTACAATGCCTGGAGGATGGAAGCACCCATTTGCAAAGGCACTGCCCACATCAGTCAATGCAGAACACGTTTGTGGAGAATTTTTCCCTGCAGGCTGTGATCTAGCTTCATAGGCTGTGTATTATTGACATTAAATTCTCTTATTAAAATAAATAATTTTTTTAAAGAAGAAGTCCTGCAGGCCAACATTTTTACAGTGCTTTAGCTTTGTATTCTTGGCAAGTCTTAGGAACCAACAGAGAGTTGCAAATCTTTGTCCCAAACCAAGTTTAAAGGAAAAATATAAGTACACTTCAACAGGAGTAATGCATAGACCAAATCACACATTAGAAAGCAGAAGTATTTTCTTTTTTCCTACCTTGCATTAGCAAGACAATAGTTTGCCAAGAAAAAAAAAAAAAAAAAAACACACACTAGCAAATTGCAAAACCTTTCCAACTTCTTGTAACCACAGATATGCTGACTGGCATATTTGGGACACAAGGGAGAGACAGGTTCTCCCACTCTTCAGGGATATACAATGCATTGGCACAAGAGGCTGCCATGAACCAGGTACAGAATTTTTCTGGATAGATGAATTCTGGAAACAATTTTCAAATACATAAAGGACAAGAATGTGATTGGGAGGAGTTACTATGGATTTATGAAGGGAAAAATCATGCATAACCAACCTGAGAGCCTCCTGTGTTGACAAAACTGGCTTGGTAGATGAAGGCAGATCAATGGATGTTGTTTATCTCAGTTTTAGTAAGGCTTTTAACACTGCATCCCTTGATATCTTTATGGGCAAACTGAGGAAATATGAGCTAGACCCGTGAGCTCTGAGTATGACTGGAAGCTCCATAGGTTGTAGCAGTTGCACGAAGTCCAGGAGCAGCCCCATCACTAGTGGAGTATCCAGGAGTTGATAATGGAGCCAATAACGTTCAACGCTCAAGAACGACCTAGATGATGGGCCAGAGCACACGCTCAGCGAGCAGAAGATACAAAACTGAATAGTGGTTGACAGACCAGAAGGCTTGTGCTGCCCCATAGAGGGACCCTGACAGGCTGCAGAAGTGGGCAAACGAGTATCGCGTGAAGCTCAACCAAGGCAAACGCAAAGTCCTGCCCTGGGGAGGAACAACCCATGCAGATGTAAGGCTGGGGACTGGGGCCGTGGGAAGGAGGGCAGCACAAAAACAAGTTAGACACGGGCCGGCGGTGCGCCCTTGTGGGAGAGGGAGCCAACAGCACCCGGGCGCCTGGGGGAAGGTGCTGCCTCCAGGCCGAGGCGGCAGGATCTCCCCTCCGCTTCTGCCCTCTCCGCTACAAGAGAAACGTAGATAAAGCAGGGAAAGGCGGGTGAAGGGCTACAAGGTATTGGATTATTGGAATACCGGATGTAAGAGAGGCCGAGCGCCCTGCGGTTGTTCAGTCCAGAGAAGGCTCAGGGAGGCCAGCTCTGACCAAAGTGTGTAAATACACCGTGGAAGTGGGTGAAGATGGAGCCAGATTCTTCTTAGTGGTGCCCAGGGAAAGGAGAAGAAAATTTAGGTATGAAATGAAAAATTTTGGTTAAGTATAAGAAAATCTTTAAGGGTGATCGAACACTGGAGTCTCTTGTCCAGAGAGGATGTGCAGTCTCCATCCTTGGACATATTTAAAACCTGACTGTCCAAAATCCAATCAAACGGCCTGCTCTAAAAGGCCTCGTTTGGCACAGGGGGTTGGATTAGATGATCTCCAAATCTTCCAGCCTCAGCTATTGTAAGACTCTATAACATTGATCACAAATGATTTATTAAGGTTCAGTCAAACGAGCAGTGGACAACACAGGTTTTTTCATTAGTATTTACATGCTCCAGCTGTGGCTTAATCACACTGCATTAGGCTCTTCATAAACAGTTACCTAATTCTAGGTCTGAGTCACCAGACCAACCCTCCCAAAGTCTGAAAACCTAAGGTTTAATGGCTGAGTATTTAAATGCTGTTCTTCTGAAGTATCTTGACTGGAAAATCCCAGTCAAATATTTTGAATACTTTTTTTTTTTTGGTAATCTTTTGTTTGGTATACACTAAAATTTGATAATTTTTTCAACCTTTTAAAATAATATTTGGCATCCTCTGCTCAATTTAGAAAGCTTAAATGCACAGCCCACTGCGAGGGCAAGAGTTTTCTTTTGAAAGAAAGTCAGTTTACATTTCATCAAGTGAACACAAGCTTTATTTCTCTTTTTGTCTGAGAGCAGGAAAGCGTAATGCCACAAAGACCAAAAGCCCTCTGTTGGTATATAAAAAACTGCTGTGCTATTGAGTAAAAGCTTGGCCTGAGTTAGAGTCCATTAATAGCTATCTGTACTAGAAAGACATTCATGTATTTTTGTTTGTTTTTGTTCTCCAGTTCCTACCCTCCTAAAGAGAGCCAAAGGCTAAATAGTGCTGCTTCTAGTAAAGATTAAATAGCAAGCAATTCAACTTGTGGCACTGCACTTTCAGCTAAGAAAGGGGTTATGTCATGCCAAAAGAAAGGGGTTTTCTTTGGAAATGTGCATTATTCTTCTTTCCTGACATGATGAAAGGGAAAGGTTGCATTTTATAGCTCTGCAATATTATTCAACTTAGTTACAGCCACCCTATTTGAAAGATGCGTGATACGTCACCGATGCTGTGTACGTACTTAAAATGATAACGACAGGATGAGAAGGAAAAGAAGGAGGAAAAAAAAAGCATTCATAGTTTGCATAATCCCAAATATATTATACCCCTGCATACACATACATGCCCAAATCTCTCTCATTACTTCCTGCTACTAAAAAAAGAAAGTGCGGCTTTCACTCACATAGTTATTTATTACATAGAATTATTTAGTAAATAAGAAGTAGAGTCAGAGGCACAGTAAGTCAGCAACAAAAGAAATAAGTGATTCCAGTCACTTTATAGCCAGGCTGCTCCAGACTGACCCTCTATAGAGGGGAGTGTGAGAAGCACACTGTTAAATTAATAAAATGAAAAAACGAGATCTTCTGGCAGATATGGTGATGTACAGCTCAAATCCTTCATTAGTAGTTTCTAATAGAGATATTTAATTAACATGATAATAAAACTAGGCAAAATGCATACGGTGCAGCAAACACTCTAAATTGGCTTTGCAGGTTGCACGGTTACAGCACCCCGGCAGCTACGTCGCGCTTGCAATTCTAATGGCTGCAGTCTAGCAATCAACACCCTCTCATTAATCACTACTAATTAACTTCATTGATCCTTAACACTGAGATTCCCACCTTAAAGCATCCCACAAGCAGCATCATGTTTGGTATGATATATAGAGAGGAAACGGAATGAAAGAAGCTTTATGTCACGAGGACATAGATACCATTTAGGCCAGGATGTCAAATGACTCTGCTCTGATCTGAGCTTTCTTTTTTAATAGGGCTGCTCCCTTAAGGAAGAAAACAGTAATTATCTGTTACACGGCCATGAGTAGGAGAAAAACACATGAAGTTTAACTCACAGACTGTAAAGGTGTTTCAAATATGCTATTTTTCCTTGAGCTGTCACTTTAAATACTTACTCTGAAATCCCTACACTTCCTGCAGTTATTATTACTAATTATTTGCATTGCAGATCGTACCTAGGCAGGGCGCAGCACATCACTGAGCAAAATACAAAGTAATAAGTAACACAGTTGTAGCTGTAGAGCAGCCTGGATCAGCTGGACAGGCAGACACAGGGCAGGACAGTGCTGCAATAGAGGCCAGTGTGTTTGAGGACCAAGCAGCAATTATTTGAGAGCACACAGTACAGGTGGTTTTTAAATAGGGACTTAAAAACAGTTAAGACTGTGGATTTGTTACATCTGAACAGGGAGCGAGGTGTGGGGGGAAAAAGGAAAAAAATGCAGTGTCTCTAATATATAACTTTGAAATAATAAAATGCTTGTAAGATAATGTGAGGAATACAATGCAATCAAGCAAGAAGATGGGTTCTTTGAAGATCATATAGCTAGTCAGGAGGAGTAAACAAGCAAAAAGGAGTTCAACTTATACTGTACTGTTGAAATAGCTCGTGCAGCAAGATCAATACAGCATTGACAATATATTCCTATGCCAGGAACGCACAATTAAAGTACATGTTTTTGTGGCAGCTGGATGTTCTCAATAAAATATGAGCTCTCATATAGCCAAGTAAGGATTGCGGGATAGAAAAATCTACATACATAATGCTTACTTTTTGAAAAAATACTATTTCAGTAACTAATGATCTGAACTGATTCTAGGGGAGGAGCCCACCTTGCCAATTAATTCGAAATCATATTCAGATTATATTCCCCACACAAGCCTTGGATTTTCCCCCATTTATAAAATGGAAACCCACTTTTACAGATTCTCCTTTTTCTGAAAAGCACAGTATCCCAGGGTGAAAATGAACACATTTTATAGCATAATAAATAATCAATAGATACCAAAAAAAGGGGTGAGAACGTTCTGTACCTGGCAAACTTTGGGATCTCTTCCCACAGGCTAGTTACAGGTGGTATGAAGGTGACACCACAGAGCACACAAAAGGAGAAAAGTCTTTCTCCTTTCTCTGCAACTTCAACTTAAAGCAGCAACTGAAACGGTCACAAATTCATGGTGCCCACAAGTCATGAAGCTCTGCCAAACCTTCCACCAAGGCTCTGCTTGGCTTTCTCTACCCGGGATATACTGCATAGAGAGCAGCTCAGTGCTAGCACCTCATACAGAGAAACCCAGTATGGAACTTCTATGGAAGCAAACATACAACAATTTTCAAGATCAAAGTTGCTCATTTGGGGAGTAAATGGCTGCTATTATCTCACGACTTCCTGCCTGCTGCCTTTGGGTGACACAGTCAACAAGGCTCCCTTTGTATAAGGAACTCTGCTATTAATGTGCATTAATGCACTAGATGGTCCCAAATCATCTGTTCTTGTCTGCAAGCAGGGCTCAGGATTTATAGTTCTGTGGCAGGAAGTTTGAATTGACTTGTATGGGCAAAGTTAAAAAGAAGAGAGAGAAGGTCATCCGCAAACAGCCCTGGAAAAAGGGAGGGAATCACTAACACTTTAAAGAGAATTAATTATAGGAGCAACATTAATAAACATATCACAGAGTTGCCATTATATTCTGATCGTGAAAGCTGCATCAGGCACAGAATAAATATATTTTGGTCTATAATCAGCTAGTTCTTGGGCACTAAAGAAATTAACAGTGGAATTACGCAGCAAATACTGAGCTTTTTCAGCCCAAACCAGCCTCCCTTCTCCAGCATTCCCTGTTGGAGGGTCTGGGGAGGGTCCCCAAGACCAGAGTAGGGAGTGATGCTACCAGAGCCTCTCTCCATGGTTCCTTCCAAGAGACGAGGCACAAATTAGGGATCATGTGGAAATAAGACAAAGATGCAATCACAAGTCCATGTTCTCCATGTCCTTTCAGCATGTGGACTTCCAGATACCTGCTCTTCACCATATTTTGCACATGCAACCCAACAGCAGATGCCACATGTGAAACCAAGGACAAGCTCTGTCCAGCTGTACAGCAGTGCAACTGCTGTTGCTCCACTGAGGCTCAGATGGTCGGACTTCCACGCTGAGTCTTCTGTAAATCTTTATTCTGTGGCTCAGCTTGAAAGTTTATCTCAAGTTAGGGGCTGTGTACACTATAGTTAAGTTCAAGAGTCCATTTAACTTACAAAAAATACTCTTTCCCTGCCATGAAATCAAGGTCACTTATGAGTGTCATTAGAAATAAACATGTTTAAGAGGTTTTCTATAGACCCACAAACTGTAAAGCATCATAGAGTATCTATGCTAGCACAGTCACCTCCTTTAGGTTTTGCACTCCTGCTTTAGTCATTTAGACTAGATCTTCCTCAGATCTTGCATGGACTAACCTGGGAGTGACTCCGTGTTCTCCATTTCGGGATGTTACACTCCCAAGAGCACAACCGCTGCTGAAGAAGATAAAACTCTCCTTCCTCTGGTTTTCCTCAATCGCCCTTCCTCTGCTGAGCAAACCTACATGCAAATTTACTCCCAGGGTAAGTAAGATCGACTGAAAACATTTCTTCTTTGCTTCAAGATAAACAACAACAACAAAAGAACTCAAGGGACATCCTCTCTGAAGCCTTATCCCATTCTCAGATATTCATACCAGCAAGTAATGCAGCCTGCTACCCCATCTCATAGCTTTGGCTCTTGTTTACTAAGAAATTTCTAGGTGTTTTCTTGTGTAAAAAGAAATAGAACAATGATCTCTGTTGGACAGACTGGAAAGCAGCAGAGGGTAGGATGAGCAATGCCTGCTAGCTAGGAAGGTGGACAAAACTAGAGCTTTTGCCAACTCTGCAGAATGTGGGACATTTGCCCCAGGAAAAAAAGATACTTGGAAACAACGCAGTGGAATCTTTGTTGTGCAATGAACTAAACGAACATCTGATACTGAATGACATTTTATGAAAAGCAGGACAAGTGAAGGACTGACTTCATGAGGCAATTCCTACTCAGCCTTCTTGGGAATTACCAAACATTTTATAGGGAATATGGTCAGAGGATGCTTCTTTCTCTAATTCAGAATAACTGAAGTCTATCGACTGAACATACTGTCTTGCACTAGGAGACATTTGAGGTGTTTCTCTGCAAAGAGAATAACCTGGTGTAGTGTTCCAGAGACACTGTTAGAGAATGCTGTTCATATTAAACTAGTGCACAAACAAACAAACAAAAAACCACAATAATGAAGTAGAGGCTGGTATGTAATAACCAGTAACTTCAAAAAAAGCAGCTTGTGGTAGAGAAGATCACCATTTCCAGGATCACTCCACAGCTTTGTGATGCACATTTTAAAGAGATTCTCACTCTGATCTGAAATCATTAAATGAAGTCATCAAAGGTAAATTTATATTTACAGCTGTACTGCATGAAAAAGCACATTTCAGATATCACCCATCCTCAACTACAGAGGATTTGCAGATTTTTCAAAAGGTAACACAAATCTAACCTAATTTTGCTCTACCCCAGAATTAAAACATTCAATTTTCCATTGTTTTTGCACCTTGATTTCACAAGGTTCACAGTGCAAGCAAGACCTAAACTTCTGCATTCAATGTACATAGTCTGGTATTATTTTACTGCATATGTAAAACATTAACTAAAACTGTTATAATTTCCACCTATGAGAGCTGAAATGAAAAGGAAAAAAAAAAGAAAGAAAAAGAAACAAAACATGCTTGCACACCACGTTTCCTCAGACTTTATCTCCTTCAGTTTGCTTAGATTAAGGAGAAAAAATTGACCTGCTTGTTGCAGGTCTTTATCACCTGCTATTTGCAACAAAAATCAACAATTTGGTATCCAACTCTAACCTGTCTGCAGCAAGGAGACATCTAAGAACCCCGTTCGTAACCTACTGCAAATGAAATGAATTGGAGAAAATACGTTGCCTTGGATCACGTGGAGTTATTGCTGATGATCTAGACATTAACATTTTATGCCTGCAGAAATTAATTTCAATAAGGCAAATGGTTATGAAGCATCTGAAGTAATACAAAGAAATGTTTTTTACAGCACTGGGATAAACAAAAATACTTTACAAGCTACAAGATGATTTCTTCATCACATTAGCTTTAAACCCTCACATTTTTGGAATGAAACTTGTAATAGTACAGATTGCTCATTGCAGAGGTAACTGAATGGATTAACTCTCAAAAATATCCTACTTACACGCATAGTATATTAGAAAAAGAAAGGATTACCTTCCTTCTGAGGAAAGGAGTTCTATTCATTATCCGCATTTGTTCGCCTCAGAAGGGGAATAGCATTAAGAATGTTTGGGGTAAATCATAGCTATTGCAGCAAATTAAGACAATGACTATGAAAAATTTTCCCCCAGCTTTGTGCTTCACACAATAAATTTAGTTTATACTGATGCTTAACAAGAGAAGAACAGCAGGGCAGGATGAAGGCAGAGGTAAATGCAGTCAGATATCTATGTCAAATTTGTTTCTGCTCTGATTTTGATTAAAATTCCAATTTCACTGCTGATGAATTTGGCCCAGTGTTGAGACATGCAATTGGTAGAGAACAGGCACTTTTAAGCAAAACATTAAACTAAGGTATAAATATATTTGCATAAACTGCTCTGTGTTTATGGTGATGTTACTTATTTGCTTTGGTGTTCATAAAATCCAAAAAACTTATGACACCCGGCTAGCATCCCTACAGAGTAACCATCACAAATGCCTTTTATCTAAAGATACTACCAGCATTCAAAATCTCATGTCTAAAACACCCACAAAATCATTTAATTCTTATGCTGGAACAACACTGCTAGCAAGAGAGGACACTGCGGGGTCCTTTAAAATGGTCAGAAAAGTATTGATTTCACGAGTTCCGAATGGAAAGCTCCACAGTTTATGAGAAGAATAAGCAAGAGACTTTAATGTGGTTTACTTTATTCCCCCCTTATTGGAATGGTGATCAGGAGGCGTTTGGATTATGATAGATGTTGAACATTACTTACTAACTTCAATACTTGCATTAAAACCTCACATGATGATTACTCATTGTCAATCCCATGTTTTGCTGACAGAATATTAACTATATCTTGGTGCAATATGCTTGCATCAGGGTGAACCTGTTCACAGACAAATAATAATGTGTAAGTTGTAAGACACATTAATAGACTAGTATCTGTTTTAATTACATGTCCTGTCAGTGAAAGATTAGGAAAGTGAATGTGCAGGTTTGAGAACAAATGTTACATCAGCAATATTATCATGGGTTGCATTTAATTAATTATGTTAGTTTTGCCGGCTATGTAGGATAATAAAAGAATACAAATGTTTACATTAATTTCCATTAATTAAACACAATTAAATAAAAAATTAACTGAAAAGCCAGCATGCTGATTAGTAGGATGCATCATGTCATCAATTGACAAAAATAATGGCAGTTATAATGCCTGCAATCATAGACAAAAGGTGATAAAATGAAGATGCATCATTGTAGAAAATTGCATAAACAACTTCCAACCAGATTTACGCAACTTGTTAAGTTTGCAGGCAATCACTCTTTTCCCCTAAATGTTTCATTGAAGCAATTAACATACCAGCTTAGAGGAAAGAAAATGGACCTCTCACAATCTTTAGTTTTAGGCAAAAATCACTTTCTTATCTGTAATTCTTATGAAAACTATGAATCTTTCTCTGTTACTCAAAACAGAGCAAAAAAAATGCATTCTAGTAAGTAAATATTTCTATAAATATTTCTATAAATGGTTGTTGGTGCAGATATTGGTGAAAATTAGAGCACTTTTTTTTCTTTTTAAACATATAAGTGTTGGCTACAAAGAATACAGATGAAGAGAGTTTTGACTGGAATAAGGAGCTGCAATTAACCCCTCTAGTCATTCCTTTTATTGCAGGATTAGAATTAGTTCAAAGTAGTTAATTGATAGCTTTTGCTGTAACTATAATTAGCTTTCCTATGGTATTCTTCAATAATTTCTTTCTGCTGATGCCCAAGACAAGTTGCTGTCAAATAAATGGTCTGATCCACAACTGTAGTGTGTAAAGAGTTGGCACAAAATACATATCCTATTTCCATAATTAATAAGAAATGAAGGAAAACCAAAGTATATCAGTAAATATATATATAATCTATATCAGACTGCCTAAGGGCAACTAAAACCAAAGCTATTTTTGTTTTCTATATTTTTGCCTTTCTATAAAGGCAATCTAAATCTTTCTCTACTAATGTGTTCCATATTCCTTCTCATTTCATGTTTTCTGTCTCCAACTTTACTGTCCTTTTTCTGCATCCTCTGAGAACGGTGCTTCCCAGTACTTCAGCACTTCCCAGTTTTACTGCAAGGTCCCATGCAGTATTTACAACTTTATAAAGTTTTGATTGTTTCTTTTACGTTTGCTTTTCTTTGACTGCGCTTAGAAAAAAGACACATGAATTTGTGCTAAACCTACAATTCCTATTACTTGTTTATATACTGAATTCTGAGACAAAGTTCTAAGAGAAGTTCCTGATATTTCATAAGCAGTTACCTATTACCGATGCAGACCTTGCTGATATAAAGCTATACCTGCCATGAATGTTTTTGCCATCCACATGCCAAAAAACCCTTTTCTTTACCCAAATGAAAGAAATATCTAACTAACAAACAAAACAAACAAAAAAAAAGGGAAGAAAATACATTTTTTCAAATTTATACTTATAAAAAGAAAGCTATGTATTTCATGCATCTCAGGTGCTGATTTCTCCCTAGACTTCCATGCTTACAGACCTGGGAATGGTTCTTAAAATTATATGAAGAACAATGTAAGAACATAAACTTCCTAAAGATTTCTCTCCCACAGTGTAGAATTTCATACGAATTAGTTCATAATGATGACTAGAACAGCATGATTTAAAGCATCCTGAGGTTTTAGATTATGATTCAAGGGTAATACACTACATCGTCCCTGAAAATTCTGTGTGCTCATAAACTCTGTGCTTATCTTGTCAGTCACAGTTTTACTGTTACATCTAAATAACGATTTGTTCCCTAAAAACATGAGGGTTGATGTGGCCCACAAGTACACTCCTAGATGGTTTGGTTAGTCTATTTTAAGAGTTGAAAATACTGTTTTCCATGTTCTGACAAGAGATGCATACGTGTACATCTGCTACAAAAATGTGTGTTTTATATTCAAGCTGAGGCCCTGAGCACACCGAGAGGTATATTTCCTTCTTGATGTACTAAGGCATTAAAAGGAATTATGCATATAAACTTGGCCACAGCAAGAAGAGACTGTATATCTTACAGTGGGCTGGATTTGATTATTCAGATAAAGCTCATGATAAAATGAAAACAGCATCAGGAAAAATGAATGTAACCACAAAGAGGAGCAAGATCTTTAATAATGAAATGTTTCCACCTGAAATCTTACACCAAGAGCAATTGGAATGGTCAATAAGCTGCAGCTCTAACTAGTCCGTAACCAGAGCAGACACATTGAGGCTCAGTTGTGTTTGCTTCGCTCTGGTGCTGGCCTACAGGCACTTTAATCATTCGAGTGAAGGAATCGTGTACCAGCATCAAGGAGACTCTTATCTCATCTGATCGCCTGAACTGCCACATAGTCCAAGGAACTGGACACTCCTGTGTTACAAAACAAATTAAAACATTGGTACCATGACACTACTGCAATGTTGCTGACAGCGGGTGCACACAGCAAGGATAAATTTGGAGGAAAGTCATATCAAAGTTGAGAAAAGATAAGAGAAGTAGCGCAAGAAGCCCAAAGAAAGTAAGGAAACAATGCAGAGAATGGAGGGAAGGTTTATTCTAGTCAGGCAGATGGCTTTGAAATGACTGAAGTGTAATAATCTCATTACAAATACCAGTTGGTTACAAGACCTGCTGTCAAAAATACAGAGCGGGACCTGTAAAAACTGGAGTCATATTGCAGAGCTCCTGTCTTCTCCCAATGATATAAAATACCTTAACATGCCTTAATTTTACTGAAGGATCTTTACTTTTTTTGTCCTAAATGTTGCTTCCTCATTGAGGTATATCACTGAGGAAGCTGGGGAAGCAGTAAAATCAAAGCAAACCGAGACAATTTCTACCTTCCAAAGACCTCTGTATTTCCCTGGCAGCCCGGGGACACAAGGCCGCAAAGGAGGAGGGTACTAAAAGGACAAGGTCCTTGGTAGCATCTTCACAAGACTTGGAAACGGATGCAGTACAAACATCCTTAGGCACACTTCCATTAATTGAATTGGGAATTAAGACAAAAAGGATACCAAAACACAGGTAAAGTTAGAAGACTTTTCAAGCCTCTTCAAAGAATTGAATGAATAGAGGTAGTGGCTGTGTTTCACAAGAAAATGGCTGTATTTTTGGAGACAGTCACAGTACTTTCTTTTACCAGTGGCCCAAAATATGGTCCTTGTATGAGGCACAAAATTCCCTCCCTGTGGCACACATAGGGCAGAATATTTCTAACAATTTCTAAGTTAGAACCTATTCACTTTAGAAAATATTTTGCATTTAATTTGAAGCTGATTGGAAAATCTTATCAAGCTATCTCAGAGCCAGATTGGGAATACATCAGCTAAATCAAATCATGGGATGAGTTTCATGCTCTTTTACAGCAGTGATTTAAATTTACTAAAGCTAATGTGTCTCTGTTGAATTACACCAGCTTTCTAGCTCCAAAAGGACACACTGATATAAACTAAAATGTTATCAACATTATTATCAGTAATGGCCTTCTAGTGGCTGCAAGGTCTGGAAGGAAGGTGGTTGTTTTAGGAGCAGGCCAGTAAACCAGGGGGACTGCTGCACATTGAGGCTCAAAGGAAAGACGAGGCCCAAAACCCCACTAGGTTCCTTGCTGCTCCTGAGAGAAGAAATAAAAGGTAGTTGCCAGAAATCACAGGATGCTGAAGGTTGGAAGGGACCTCTAGAGATCATCCAGTCCAACCCCCTGCATACGCAGGGTCACCTAGAGCACGTGGCACAGGGCTGCGTCCAAGCGGGTTTGAAGATCTCCAGAGAAGGAGACTCCACAACCTCTCTGGGCAGCCTGTTCCAGTGCTCTGGCACCCTCACTGTCAAGAAATTTTTCCTTACATGCCTGTGGAACTTTCGATGCTTCAGTTTCCAGCCGTTTCCTCTAGTTCTGTCAGTGGCCACCACTGAAGACAGGCTGGCCCCATCCTCCATGATCATCTTTACCTCCGAGTGATGGGGCACATGCGGATACATGTACCCTAATCTGGGCAATGGGTTAATCTTGCTTAAAACAAGATGTCTCCAGCTACTAGGTCAATGCAATTCTGTAAGAGGTAAATTTGGAAGTAATAACAAATGGTGATTAACTGCCTCAAAGAAATGGTTCTGCCCTCAGTACAAGCCAGTTTAATTATGTAACAAATAAAAACACTCACCGGGTCTATGGGCTACCCAAGTCACTAAGTTGGGCTGAAGAAAAACTGATCAATCAACAAAGAAGCTCTGTGCTGCCAGGTGTGCTCTTCTTCCCCACAAATAGTACATCACTCAGCCGAAGGATTGAGCTGGTTTATGCACAAAGACAGAGAAAAGCAAGCTAAGGAAGAGCCACCTTTCCCTCCCTTTGCTGCAAGGCAACAGGGAGCAACGCTGGAACCAAATGCCTGGCACCTTTCAAAGCAAAGGGAGGCAGAAAGATGCTGCTTCCCTTTGCTCAAACTCCACAAAGAAAAAGGCTGTGGGAGTGAACTGACAGGAAGGAGAAAGCCTAATTCCTACCCACAAAGTACCTGATGATTGTTGCCTGCATTTGAAGAGCAGAAGAATGGAAGAGGGAACAGGGCTTAGGCTTTGCGTACCTAGGATGGCAACTGAGAAAGTTCTACTGGCTACATGCACAGGATGTTGTTGCCAAGAGCGCGTGTACTGCACTGCAGGCAGCATCACCAAAGTCACACGGAGTTTGGCCTTGGTCAGCAGCCAGCCCTAGGCCTTGCTGCCCTCTCCGATCCCCGCCGTCTCTGACACTGCAACCTGCCCCGCTGATGCCACCAAATTCTGCCAAGCAGCTGCTGCCCCAGGGACTTATGATGTTTGTTGCTCCAGGGTGGCCACGCGCACAGCCCTCTTTCCCATCCACCTTAGCTTCCCAAAAAACACTGCAGAAGACTTCTGAGAGCACCTGACCTATTTTCCTGCTGTTTTCACCCATATAATCCCTATAAAAACCAATGAGTTGACTCAAGCTGATGTAGAACATAATTTGGCTCAATCACTTTCTTCTCTTTAACATGTTTTGTTATATCTGATCATACTAAATCAGCACAACGTGATGGAAATTAGTTGATCTTAATCAGAAATGTACTAAATACCCATTTGACATCTGCTTACATTGTTAGGTCTTTCCTGCTTGGAATGCACAATCTAATTAGATGAGTAATGTTGTGTCAATTGTTGTGTCAAATTTATCAATGGTGTAAATCCTCCAACTTACTTCAGTGAATTTACATCCTTGATTTGTGGCATTCACAGATGGCTTATTATGGCTAGCAATGTTTACCTATGTATCCAAAAATAATAATAATAATCTTCTTTCGTTTACATTGATTTGTCCAATTTGCCAGGAGGAAAATACGATTAACCACAACTAAGAGGAAAAAATTCAAAGTTGACTGATGAGATGTTGTTTTAAGACACTCGGTTCAATTAAGCTAAAAGCATCTTCTCACTGCTGCAACGGCGCTTCCAAACAAACCCTATGCTGCAACAGAAGTAATGTGAGAAAAAAATAAATCAAACAAAAGTTTCAGGAATGATTTTCCATGTATGACCATTACCCTTATTTGCAATCATTAAGTATTATACATAGGCAACATAAATATGTTAAAATTGTTTCCTTGGTGCAATAATGAAAAATATCAACATTACTATGTGAATTTTCCCAGAAACATTTTTTCAGACAGAATTTAGAAACGTGTGTGTTAGTCGCTGAAGTCAATCGGAGAGTCATGCTAGTGAGAAGGAACCCTCAAAGGCCAATCCCCGCTTCAGGAGGCTGGTCCACGAGGTTATACTCGGCACCAAAGCCAGTCGTGTGGGTCAGCCACTATAGAGGCCTTTCTGTCACTGCACAAGCTGTAAAAGGAGCCCACAGAACCTAAACAGAAGAACATTCCAGGAAGTATCAATATATAATTGCCCTACTAAACTGAGGACAGAAAACCAGCCTAGAAGTGTTTTGCTCTGGCCCAGCACGGCCACGTTATGCTGTTCCATTCCTACAGAGTCTTCCTGAGCCGAGGGGAGTCTTGGAGAATTACTTCTTCCCTAGTGTCCATTTATGTACTAAAATGTTTGACACATGGTGCTTATATTCCTAAAATGTGAATCCCACATGCACTAACCAAACGATGCTTTTGACCCGAACTGCCTTGGAAGGAACCTCAATAAGCCCTTCTACTTTCTAAACAGAATAGAAAATAGAATTGACTGATTACAAAGTTTATTTCACAGCCACTGGACAAAAATGCATTGAATATAATCAAATTGCTACTTCTCATATTTTAATTCTGGAAGAAGCATTTTACAAGTCAAACTGCCTGTTTTTAATGAAAGTTTAACAACATCTAATAATTTTTTTTCATCAATAAGAATATTCAGAATTAACTTCCTGTGTACAAATGAGATTTTAAATAGCAGGTTCATTTCTCCAGTGATCTAATTTAAGGTTTGATATCAAACTATGTTTCAGACATATAAAAAGTCTCCTATGGTAAACTATTATCCCTAACATTTTCCAGTTGGTCTCTAAGTATTTCTAATTGTACTTGTTAAAAATGGATTTATGAATCTCAATTAGCCCAGTTTAACGGATCCTATAGCAATATTCAGTACCAAAGACCATTTTAAGACAGAAAAAAAAAAAGTTTTATGTGAGTGACAGATAATTATGAAAATATAAAAGAAAATGCCTTCTATACAACTTAATTCTCCATAATTCTATTTCAATAATGCAAACTAGAAACGACAGCCTGTAATAACCATTTTGGGAACTTCGTTCATTCCACAAGTTAGCAGGTAGGTTTATGGCTCAGATATTCAGCTTTGTTTGCATGCCCTAGTGAGAACATAAAGATTTACATCATTCTCAGTGAATCTATTTTAATTCTCTTTTCAAACCTAATACCCTGATTCAGCAAAGTATTGAAATACAAGCTTAATTCTAAGCACACAGTGAAGACCTCAGTCACTGTAAATTTTATGGAAACTCCTGTAAGTCGGCTTCAGCAGAGCTGCTAACCGCATGTTTAGCTTTATTGTCATTTCATATTTAATACTCAGTGAGTGCCCAGTTATCTGTTTGGCTGGACAATATCCAGTGTTTTGAAAGAAAAATTAAAATCGCAAAAAAACCCCCATGCATTCCCTCCCATGACTTACGTATATTCTTAGACCAGCTCTTACTCTGCCCTCAATATAGATGAGTTATTTAAGAACATGCTTGTCAATAAAGTAACAGAAAGTCTTATATATTACTTCAATTGCAGGACTTTGAAGAGGGTTTTGGAGCTAGGATATGGATATTAAACACCAGCCACATCTTTGTGGCTCAGTGTTACTCATCGCTCATGGAAAACTAAGCAGACTTAGCAAACATGACTCTGTCCCTGCAATGCCATTTTTATATATATATATATATATATATATATATAGGCAAAATTTCTACTGTTTAATAAAGGAGGAAAAAAAAACAGTATATGCATACTGTTTTAGACTAAAATACATGCAAAGAGACCTCTGCTACAAGCACATTTTTTCATTATAGAGTCTCCTACAGCTTTCCCAGATGGCCAGTTAGGGGCTCTTCCTTGGGGGTCTCCACATGCTCCGTACCTGGTCAGCTGTGGCTCCGATTAATGTTCACATCTCTAATAAACGCCCGTAAGAGCAGAGTCGGTCCCAAGGTCCTTATGCAGTGGCCAGGGGAAAAGGGGCTCTTTTGCCATGGCAAATTCAGAAAAACCAGAGTTGGACACGTAAAAGCCATGAACGCTCCTTCCACACCACTCCCTTTGCCAAGGAAACGGACCAGGCTGACAACAACTTCTGCCAGCTCCTGCTCGCTGCTATGCTGAATATAGACCCGGCAATGCTATTTTTACAACATTATATTACAACATGGTGTGTAGTTTCAGCCAGACACTTTGGCTTGAAAATTTGACTTCAGATATGTGTTAAGCAATGCACACTAAAAATCTCATGCAAAAGAAAAACAAACAAGAATCTGGAGGGCATGCAAAGCTCTGCTCTGGGCATGCAGTAGTTAAAATGCCTGCTGCCCACTCGACATTTTCCTTAAAAGCTGCTCTGAAAAATAATAATTAAAAAAATCAAATTTCTCCCCGGAATGATTATGATTGAAAGTAGCAACTTGAAAACAACAATGTTTTTATGGGCTCCTGCAAAGAGGATTCTCCAGTGCTCAGTAGGGTGAATCCAACCTTCTCGAGAATACTGATCCCATTATTCAGTTTTGGTAATTAAAATGTTTTCTAAATGATTGTTCCTCAGCAGGAGGAAATTGATTATTTTTAATGCATTATTTTAGCACAGAAAAACTTTTTTTTTCCTCCTCTCTTCCCCTCTTGTCCCTACCATTTGCAGATGAATTATTTAGACTCAAAGATTTGTCTACTGTATTTCTGTATTTGACACACAGATTCAAGGAACAAGTAGAGAAGACCAAAGAGTGCTGCATCTATTGCAAGTTCAATTTCTTTCTATTTAAATATCAGTTAATTAGGCATATATCTTGAGAAAATGGCTTGATTAATGGAACATAGTTCTAAATGCAGTTTTACCAGAATTCACTTATTTAGAAATGCTTTAGGGTTTCACTACATGCTTCTTCTGAAAGCTACCTTTTTTTTTTTTTTTTTGGTTTGGAAAAGGATGCACAGAATTTTATTTACTTAAGGTATCTTTGAATAACACTATGAGTCTAGTCTGCAAATATAGCCCCTCTTTAGAAGGGCAGACCCTCATTTAGAGCCTAGTTGTAAGTCCTTTAAAACCTACCCGTTGGTTTCATTTGGCTTTGGGTTGCTCACATCAGTACCACAGAATGAGCAGAATGAGCATTTGGACAACAAACTGCAAATACTGGTTTTCAAAATTAGACCCTGTCGCATCTTTATGAAAAAATGTGCACGCATCCTACAATTCTAGTACTGCAAGCAATATTTCAAATATTGAAAACTGTTTTGTGTTCATCATTTGCAGTAGTTGATATCTGTGCAGAATCAATGCTGCCACAAATGACCTAACATTTAATAGTTTCTTTAAATTATATTTCTGCAGCTCCCAACAATTTTCCCTTTTTCATACTGACTTTTGTTTGATTAAAAATTATAGTAAGGAAAGTCTGAAATGATTTTATCAAACAATAAAAGTTTGCTTACACATCCAATTATATTTTCAAGTAGACTTAGATAGATGAGAAAACTGATATATAATGAGATCTAGAAGGAAACTATTACCATCCAACTGCACAAAATATAGCAATAAACAGGAATAGAACTAATTAACTTTGAACTTACTAGCAACTGACAGCAGTCAGCTTCATAAAATTAAGAGAGAAATGAACAGAGCAAGACAGGTCTATAGCTAATAAAGACTAACCCATCTAGGGATGACTACAGTACTAATAAGGACTTTGCAATGGATCTTAGAGCACTTTGCAAAAATGTTAAGATTAAGAAATAAATATATAAGAAACACAAAGCATTCCCAGAAAATACAAGCCCCTGATACTACAGGAATCTTTGACAAAGCCAAGAATTGGGTTTATGCCTCTTGATTCTGTAACGATTACTTTTTTACTGACACTAAATTCATCCAACAAGCAACATTCACTGCTGTATTTATTGCATAATATCTAATTTACCAGTGCTGAAAGGTCCAAGGCAGAACGAAGGCCTATATACTAGGCAAAGGCATCCAAAGAAACTATGGAAGTCCAATGTTCAAAAGACTTCAGTGCTGTTGAATATCCTGCCTGCTGGCACTTTCAATCATTGCTGGCTTAGGATGAGTTCAGATTTGAAACTCCGTGCTGACAGAGGCTGAAAACCAAATAAAGGTGCTGTCCTTCCTACAGCAAAGTCATCCTTGTGCATTACAGTACAATAGAGAGCAACACAGAGACTGCGTCTATTTTTGGCATTTACTGAATGGTTAAGAGACTTACAAATAAAAAGAATGCACCAGCATGAAGGAGAACAGCATGAAGACCACTTGATCCCATTTCAAAACAGTTCTTAATATCTGATTCCTCAGAGTAAACAGTTTTAGCTAGATAAGTAGAATTATGGAATAAGTAGAATTTTTGAGGATGAATTCCTACATAATGAATGACAAGCTATTAAGCTAATGCAAGAAAATACTAATTTGTATTAAATGTCTTTTTATTATTACTATTTTGCCTGACAGGCAGCATGCAACACAGCACTTTCTCCTTAAATTTTTCATACCAGTGGCCAAGAAGTTGGCTGAAATGAAAGGAGTTATCTAGCTAACTGCGGGGCTTCTGGTAGAAAATGCAAACACTCGAGCGCTGCCTGCTCCCAGAGGATCACATTGCCAAATCAGGATCAGATCTGCTCTTAAGATCTTTCTTAAGATCTTCTCTTAAGAATTATTTTTAACAGCTTTTTTCTTACGCTGCTGAGCAGAACAATTCATGAGAAGAGATGCATTAATCTTCATACACAAGGAATTGCACTTAATGTACAGTGTTTCTTCCTAACCGTGATGTTTCTACACAGACACGTTCTCTTCAGAAAACTAATACAAGAGTAAAAAAAGTTTGGGATTTTTTGTGTGCAATGTAACAAAGCATCAGCATGCAAATACACTAGAATATGCAAAATAAATTTCATTTATATTTTTAAATATAGAAAATGATCTTCCTGTAAGGGAAAGGTAGCATTCCTGAAATGGATTCACTAAAGGAAATGCAATAATAAATCCATAATTCTGTCTCTTGATAATGGCACAAAAGCAAAAGCAATGATAAGAACTTTATACAATTATGTCTTTTAATTAATTCAGTGTTCATGAAAGAAATGGGCAGATTTATTCACCTTTCAGTGACAATTGCCAAGTATTTAATCCACACAGGTGGTTGTTTATTTATTTATTTATTGAAATATTCCACATTTCAAAAGCCAGGGATCTAGGTGCCTGAATCTACTTTTTCGCAAACAATTTCAGTCCTTTCCGAAGTATTATGTCCTGCTTTGGTAGCCCTTCTCCTTCCAGGCTGAAGCCAGACTGTTTTCCCTCTGTCCCCAGCTGCTCCTAGTTCTGCAGTTTCTCCCTTCTCTTCCCCGCTGTCGCCAGCCCACTCCCAACACCCGCTCCCACAAACAGCGGCGAGGGGCACGTTGCCCCCCACATCCTCATTTTCCTGAGCCCCCCAGATCCTCATTTTCCCGAGCCCCGGGAAAGCTGCCACCGCAGGGCAGCAGGGATGCAGCGCGGAGCTGGGCGAGGGCAGGCCGGAGAGCAGCCGGCTGCACCGGGTGTGCGGCCTGCTTCAGTCTACAACACTTACGCCAGCACATTTCCCTTACAAAACACAACAGAACTACAAGTCCATATTTTGCTTCCAGTGTTAATTTTAACAGATGATTTAAGATGATTTTAACAACATAGGCCAAGGATAAACTGAACAAGGTGCAGAACAGTGTGTTCAGAGAGCATCAGCCTGCAGAAAAGCACATTGACACCTTGCCCTTCCTGCCTTCTTGCTATATCCCCCAGCCCAGCAGCACAGATCTGTCTTGGAAGTCCAGCAGAAGTAGTTCTTGCACTACTAGGAGCTCGGAATACGGCAGAAGAGTTGGATAGCAGGTCTTTTTGTTTCGAGCGACTGCATCAGGAAGAAACAACATAAACTTGGTTTCCTTATTACCCCAAGTACCCAGACCCTCATGCCAGCCTTTGGGGAATGCACTATCACACTGTCCTTGAAGTGACAAACTTTATCCTTAGACAGAGCGCAGAAGGACGCCGGGGAGGCAAAGACAAAAGACATACTTGCAGAACAGTAGGAAAGCGGGCAAAAACAGCCTAAAAAAAAGCGAGGAGGATGTCTCAGGATTATCCAGAAAACATCAGCTTTAAAAGCTGGGCTTTAATCAGCACAGCAGCATCCTGCTACTGCTTCTCTTTTCTCTCTCTCTCTGTTAGGTAAAAGACCTAACAGATCCGTTCCTCACTTTCCAATTCTCGTTTAACTCAGCTATTTCTGGGTAAGCCTTTTATCTGCTGCTGAATCTTATTTAGTTGTCTCTTTCTCTCCTCTTGTTTGTTTTCCTAATTGTGTTTCTCTTCCTTGCTCTTTTGTACATATAAAAGTGACTTTTTCTATAATTCCTACCCACGCATCTCTGTCTGACAAGCTCTTTTCCATCGCCTTCCTTGTTTAACATTGCTCGCCCCTTATTAAGCAGTTCCCCCATATTTTCCCTTTTGCAGATGAGAGCAAAAGGAACAGCTATGTTTCCAGGCCGCGCTCAGATCATCCACAAACAATCCCACAGACCATACTCTGAGAAACAAATTGCACTTGCGTGTTTATCAGCCACAGTGATAAAATATAAATGCAGAAGATTAGGAAAAAAAAAACTTTTCAAAAGTCTGTGGACTGGAATGGTCGTAACACCTGCCCACCGCGTCCACTCGGTTTGTTAGCAGACACTTTGCTGTCTTCTGAGCACAAGACTCAGCTTCCATCAGTCACAACGGCTGCTCTTAAGGGTTTATAGTGCAGTGCTGGGCTATGGGCAGCCTGATCCCCTCTGCAGCAGACAGCACCACAAGCACCACTCTCCTTCCATCTGCAGTATACAAATCTTTCCCTATGTTTGACCACCACTATTTACTATGAACGCATATTTTGTAAATATAATTTACCACAGTTGTGATTTCTGTGGGACTTATTCCCAGTAGCCTTCCCTGCAGATACTGCGTCTAATCAATCCTCAATTACTATGCAAATATATCCTATAGGCCACTGATGTCTTTCTTTTCAAATACTTAATACATTATTAATGACAGCTCTAATGGCACCAAAGACTCTAAACCAAAAGAACCTCTCACTGTAATTTATACTTACCCCCACTAAAGATTGATTTGTGGAGTGCTTATTATTCAAGATTTTTGCAGTCTCCTGGAAAAGTAATTAGTAGTAGTTCTAATCAGTGACTGCATTTACTGTACTTCTCTCCTCAAAACAATACTCTACATATCTAAGCAGAATGACACTTCACTGTCCCAGCAGTACGTGGTATACTCAGGGCTACATCCAAAAAATCCTCATTCAGGGAAAGCTTGCAGTAACGTACAGTAATCAAAGGGAAAACCATTTAAGGCATTTTTAGGAAGGGGTGGGATTCATCTCACCAGACCTGAGCAGTGCAAAAGCGGGGTGCCTTCTCAGCACAGGCTGCTCGTCTCCCCTTCGTTGTGGGGAGGAGATGCCTCATACCCAGCAGGAAGGCACCCCCAAAACGCTCCTGTACCTGCAAACCCAAACCCCCAAAGCACAATGTAACCCTTTGGGAAGGAACACAGGTTTAAAACCCAGTTTTCTCCAGAGTTTTTAGTGCATGACTGTTCACAGGGTGCTTTGGTGAAGGCAATGCATAATAACGCCAAGAAGTAAATTTTCTGATATTGAGTTGTATCTATAAAATAATGGATTGCCCTGTTTGGTTGATAAAGAGCCTATCTGAAAAATGCTGAAAAAGAAAATTACAAGAGAAGAAGGGATGAAGAACATGCCTACATCGGACATTTTTATGGAGTCTGAGAAATGGTAGGTGTTGTTAACTTTAATGGTTTTGATTTGCCTTATCCATTTCAACATACAGAAGTTAATACGATTTCAAATTAATCACCCACCACTTCTTTAAGGCGGTATTTACAGCTTTTACATTTAAATGAAGGCAAACAGAAGTGTAATATATGCTATAATAATGCCATATATGGTACCATTGTTTTAATTCTTTAATAGAATTAAGCTAGCTGCAGCAAGTAGATAAAACCCTCCAAATTGTGAACCATTGCCATAGTTTGTCTTGTCAAGGCTTCTGCTTCTAGGAATATTTATGATTTTACTGTTCCTTGGAAATCATAAGTGACACAGCACACTACTGAGACTGTTTCAATCTCAGTCTGGATATTTCCATCTGGAATTAGAGTATAAGTCTCCATCCCCAGATAACCCCATCCTTTCTCCTAATACTGTTAACGAGAGGCTTAGTGCTGGACTTCCTCTGGAGGAGCAAATTCTCCATCTTGCACCAACCTGCACTTTGCTGAGACTGCACAGAATGAAAAGGAATGCAGCATTTCGTGGTGAGTTTGGAAAGCACAAACCTCATCCCCAAGCACAGAGTGCAGTGACAGTTTTCTGGAGTGGCTGCTTGTCAAGTCAGTACTAGACTATGATGTACAACTCATCTGACAAACTGAGTGTCAGTGAAGTCACCTACCAGTGTCCTACACTGCTACCAAAAGCACGTTGGCTGCTAAATGACTTTACATTCTTCTTCTTTTTTTTTTTTTTTTCCTTTTTCTACTGAGCTTATTTTAGAAAGGTTGTATATCAATCTGGAAAGTGCTGTGAACATGATGTTATCATAATGGTACCATATGCCAGTCGACTACTTACAAATCATCCAGGCTTCCTATGCTCGGTAGATTTTAAAAGCATGATAAAGAACTTGATTCCCCTCATGCTTACATTTGCTTTATATCAGCACACTCCCATGTTTTACGCTGGTTAAAAGGGAGGGGGGGAAAAAAAAAAAAAAAAAAGAGAGAGAGAAACACATACCAAAGCCTCTGTTTTTCAAGATTCATAAAATAGCTGCATCAAATCTTTTATTAGTTTGAAAACTCTTGGTTATGCTATTCAAGCATTTGTCTCCAAATCAGACATCTATGTCTGACAAACACACTTTCTAAGTGCAAAAGATTCAAACCCTATAAAAAAATAGAATTGGAACTCTCGGAAAATAGAAGAAGCTCCACAATTACAGTGCCTAGCTGTACTAGCTGCAGATATAGGCTGCATCCTCTCTCTACGTATCTTTGGAGTTTTTGATATGTCTTCCTGTTTTGGCCTGTAAAAAGTCAACTTAAAATTCCAGTATTCCCTCCCATAGTTTTTAGAGCCGTCAGCTCCCTTTCTTCCCTTCTTTCTTTGCTGCAGAGAAGGCAGATTTTCATGCATTCACAACAGTCCACAAACCAAAATCTTGCGAAAAAACATCCTATGCCATAATGCTTGTGTTAAAAATGTGGGGTTAGCAAGAGTTTAGACCTTATCAAGGAATCCAGGAAAAACACTGAAAGGAAAGTTTACCTCCATATTTAAACCTAAGAGAACTTGAGCAATATCTACTCATATCTAGCAGTGGAGAAAAAAAAAAAAAACCCTATATCTCTATCCCTATATCTTAATCCACCTTTAAGTCATCTATTCTGGCAGGTCTCTGGTGGTGCCTTTTTAATTCTTTAAATTATAGTTCATGGTGACCGCTAATGCTCATTAAGATATGTTGGGTTAAAGACCCTCTGAAAATGAAGCATGTGAAGCTAGAGCACAGAATCACTTTTTCCACACTTTTAACCACTCAACTACTCTGTCTTACTGCTCCTCTAGACAGATATTCTCTGTCTAGAACCAAATATGATTCGGCCTCAAGCCCATCCAGTCATTAGCCTCTCTAGTCAGGCTGCTCCTAGGGGAAATTCTCAGTGCCTGTTCTTATTGTAAAGAAAAAAAAGTTAGGCCTACCAACTCGGGCCTTGTTTGTAACCCTCTGCACGCTGGATGTGCTCCACTTCCCTGCTGCATTTTTGTGAGCAGGCTAAGCAGTGACCTTCATCTTGCATCCCTCTTGCTCTCTCTCAGAGAAAAAAAGCTCTTTTTCATACAAATTTCAGTACTTTCGCTTTAGAGGAATAGCTGGACAGAAGAAACTGCCTGGAGGGCTCAGTGCTACTGTTCATATACAAGTATTTGTAAGGACACGTATCCTAGAGGATTTGTCTTTGGACATTCTGGCTGAGCATCTTGCATACTCCGAGCTGCAGCTTTTTCTCTTACAGCTACTGAGGCTGATCTTCACAAGGGCATGGAATATTGTCTCTTCCTGAATCTCGTAAATAAACTTGGATTCCTAAGGTAAGGATCACATTTTGCAAGATTTTTGTTCAAAATTCTTCCCTCCTATATACAGCAACCATAGATCCCATAGGAATCACTCCAGTATCATACAGTAGGATTCATCTGGAAATGTTTAAAACTGATTCTGCTTGGGATTTGTCTCCTTTGAGAGTAGCTCTTTTAATTTTCTACAGATGCTTTCATCTCTCCCTCCTAACCACACAAAACTTCCTCACTGTGGTTTTCAACTGGTTTTGTGCAAAGAAAAGTGCCAATTGCTGCAGCAGTACAGTCAGCCTGTAGAGTACAGAACAGTGAGGTTGATTTTTTTGTTAATCTTTTTCCATTCACATCTGAACAACCCCTTCTAGGGGGTAACTCATTTATTCACAATGGTATTTTGTAACCATTTCCTTCATCTCAGGTTTTATATATTAGTCATTTTAGTAATATGCGAGACAGCCAGGGAAGGATTCAGCTGCCTGAACACAGATGCCAAGTGCTATTTGGGAGGCTCTGGATTTACCAAGATATCTGCACAGGGCATCGGATATGACATATGTCTTGTAGGACAACTGGAGCCTGCCGAAGCAGCAGCTGGAGGCTGGGCAGGAGACATTAGAGAACTGGAAATAACACTGAAGCCCGAATCCTACCTGGAACTACAGA